>NW_016805783.1:2514766-2518035 GCF_001698545.2 Rhinopithecus bieti
AAAAAAAAAAAAAAAAAAAAAAAAGAAGCTTCTGCAAATCCCCATGTGCAGGTTTTTCTGTGGACATATTTTCAACTCCTTTGGGTAAATACCAAGGAGTATGTTTGTTAGATCATATGGTAAGAGTATGTTTAGTTTCGTAAGAAACTGCCAAACTGTCTTCCAAAGTGACTGTACCCTTTTTTCATTTCTAACAGAAGTGAATGTGTAAACCAAAAATAAAATTCTAAGCCCCTCAACCATCTGATTGGACCCCTCCTCTCAGCCAGGGGCATCCAAAGTTAACCTGAAAAACTAATTCAGGTCAACTTTCAGGCCATGATGGGAAGGAAGAGCTGGACCTGCCTCATTATGCCCTCCTCCATTTTGGAATTACTGATAGAATAGAGTCTTTAAGTCTGATAAGAACTTTTACAATCTATTCTCTCTGAAGCCTTTTACAATCTATTCTCTCTGAACCTGCATGATAAAACTTTGGTCTCTACAACTGCTTATCTTAACCCAGACATTCCTTTCTATTGATTCCAGGTCTTTAGATAATAACTCTTTCAAACAATTGCCAGTCAGAAAACCTGTGAATCCACCTATGACCTGGAAGCCCCCGCTTCCAGTTGTCCCACCTTTCCAGACCTAACCAGTGTACATCTTACATGTATTAATTGATGTCTTATATCTCCCTAAATTGTATAAAATCAACTTGTATCCTGACCACCTTGGACACATGTTCTCAGGATCTTCTGAAGGCTGTGTCACAGGTCATTGGTCACTCATATTTAGCTTAAAGTAAATCTCTTCAAATATTTTATAGAATTTGACTCTTCATTGACAAACAGGAGCTCTGGTTGCTCCACTTCTCATCTGCATTTGTTATTGTCAGTGTTCTGGAATTTGGCCATTGTAATAGGTATGTAATGGTATCTTGTTTGGGGTTAATTTACTTATTTAAAAGGCTATAAAATCCTAACACTTTTCAGTTTCAGCAAGGTAATCTCTCTTTTACAGGGCTATGCTTCTATGATTTGTGTGCTATTAATTTTAAAATGTGACAACAAACTTGCATTCCCCAGAATATCAAACAAGAGTTCCCTTTAGCAATGTCCTACTTTTATTCAAGGAGTCATGTTATTTTCTAATAATAGAAAATGCGACAGGGCACAGTGACTCATGCCTGTAATCCCAACACTTTGGGAAGCCAAGGCAAGTGGATCACGAGGTCAGGAGTTTGAGACCAGCCTGGCCAACATGGCAAAACCCTGTCTCTACTAAAAATACTAAAATTAGCCGGGTGTGGTGGTATCATACACTTGTAATCACAGCTACTTGGGAGACTGAGGCAGGAGAATTGCTTGAACCTGGGAGGTGGAGGTTGCAGTGAGCTGAGGTTGTGCCACTGCACTCTAGCCTGGGTGACAAAGCAAGGCTCTATCTCAAAAAAAAAAAAAAAAAAAAAAAAAAAAAAAAAAAAATGCGTAGCAAAAAATTTAAGTAGTCACTATTGAATCATTTTCCAAGTGTGGGACAGTTTTTCTCATTGGCTTTATAAGAAAAAGCTCTAGAACATTCATTATGCTTGCTTTATAGATTGTTGTTGAGGACATAGTTTTCTAGCTTTTAAGATGTCATCTTGGAACACTTGAAGGATCGATTCTCCTGCCTCCCGTGAATCATGTAAACTTCTTAACCATACACCAGGATATGAATTTTATGTCCTCACTTTCCTCCTGGTATAATCTTATTTTGCCTATCCTAATTTTTTGTTAGTTTCTGCTTTCCCCATTTACTTCATTTGTGTTTTATTTTAGATGCTTTTATAAATTGCTTTATATGCTTTTTGGAACACAAATTTATTTTAATAAAAAGAATGTTCAGATTTGAGGACTCTTTAGTTCAAAGTGCCTTGAGGAACAAGAGGGAGTTAGTATTTGCATACTTATGCAATAATACACATATGTCTTGTCAACAGCTAAAATGTAATTTATTCACATTTACATCGTCACTCACATGACAAAAGCTGAATGTTGTTAGTTTACATGTGCATCACATACATTTCACCTGAGTGACCTAAATAACCTGGACAGTTGAAACTGCCGTTGCAAAGATTATGACAGTGAGGAAAATCTAGCATGGCTGACCCTGTCTTGCTTCTAGGTTCACAGGCTGGCTGTCCTCACTCATTCCTGGTCATAGGCCAAGCTAACCATGGGAAGAATTTAGTTTATAGTTTAACTTGAAAGTAATAGTCTTTCCCTAAACTGACCCTCTTCTTGTCCAGGAAGTAAAACGGCCTTTGTAAGTCTAATGAAAGGCCACGAGGTTAGGATTATGGAACGGCCTGAATTCTGCTAAATATGGGCATAGTTTCCATAATCTCTTACTGCCCAGGAGTCATTGCTCCTATAGATGATATCACTATTGTAGAACCTAAGATTGATCTTGTGATGTGTTTTTCAGAGTTTTGCATTCCGGTAACCAACTGATCTTACCCGGACCCATGATGCATAACTCAGCTGGTCCTGTGGCCCACACCCAGAGGCAGATTCAATGCATGAAAACCATTTTCCACACCCCTATGATTTCATCCCAACCAAGCAGCAGCATCCATTCCCTAGCCCCCTGCCCACCAAATTATCCATAAAAACTCTGGCTTCTGAGTTCTCAGCAAAACTGATTTGAGTAATAACTCCAGTTCTTCCAGTTGGCTGGCCTTAGTTAATTAAACTCATTCGTTACTGTAATACCATGTTCCCAGTGAATTGGTTTTGTCTGTGTAGCAGGCAGGACCAACCCATCAGACAATCATACAGTTACTCTGCAGTGCTTCTTTTTATTTTGCTTTTCAAACACATTTCAAATATTATTAGATTGAAATAAACTATACAAAATTGCTTTTCCTCACAAAAATGCAATATTTTGTGTATTATTCCTAGGTAAACTACAAAACTTTTATTTTGTAAGATTTTTTTGCAAAATAAATCAAGATGCTTATGCATATAAATCAAGATGAGGCAATGAAAAAAAAAAAAAGAATAACCAAAGAGAGACAAATCAGTTGTCAGTGTCCGTGAACTCATGTTCTGTATTGCTTGTAAAACAGAAAGTTCATGTGTGTCTGCTAAAAAGCTGATGGCCCTGTTAGGGTAGAGACACAACAAAGGGGTGCAAGCCCCAACAACACATGTGGGGGCAACAGTGAGGTATCCCTCCATTCAAACTGTAACTCCTTCCTTCCTTCCTCCCTTCCTCCCTCCCTCCCTCCCCTCCCCTGCCCT
>NW_016805783.1:2518364-2591955 GCF_001698545.2 Rhinopithecus bieti
CCTCCCTGCCCCTCCCCTTCCCTCCTTCCTTTCTCTTTCTTTCTTTCCTTCTTTTCTCTTTTCTTTTCTTTTCTTTTCTTTTCTTTTCTTTTCTTTTCTTTTCTTTTCTTTTCTTTTCTTTTCTTTTCTTTTCTTTTCTTTTCTTTTCTTTTCTTTTCTTTCTTGATGGGGTCCCACTATATTGACCAGGCTGGTCTATAACTCCTGACCTCAAGGGATCCTCCCAACTCCACCTCTCAAAGTGCTGGATTACAGGCTGAGCAACTGGACCTGGCTACTGTCCATTCTTTGATGAAGACAAAGTTTACCCTGAAATCCTGTTCAGGTGAGCACACAGTTTCTATCACTTTCTGGTAACTTCCTAAACTATTCCTTATGGAATGGTTTTAATAGTGCACTTAAAACACAATGTATTTAAGTTGGAAGCTTCATTTTTTTGTATAAATTGTTTTCTCCCTCCTGCACTTCCTCAACATTTATTTCTTCCAAAAACTGATAACTCAAATCCTGCTCATTAGGTCAGTAGATTATAAATGTCATTCCCAAAATGACTTCAATCCCTTCATCATGCCACTGGCGGGCATCGCATAGAAATGAAACTTGATACTTTCAATACCATCTTCTTGGAGACAGAGAAGTTTTCAAAGCATGCAAGTTCAGGCTGTGATTATTCAACAGGTGGGACATAGATGGCTAATGGATTTGGTGGGAGGGCTGTAGCCAGATTTACCTTCAGTGACTAAGTGGCCTACATGCAAATCATAGTTTTACTTCCTAATAGTGAAAACAAAGCATCTTAAAGTATTATCTCAGGTATTGTCAGTAATTTCCGAGTTACTTTTGGAGGCTTTGACTCATTTGTATAGAGTTTGCTTTATGTGTCTATCATTAAA
This sequence comes from Rhinopithecus bieti, assembly GCF_001698545.2. Lineage (NCBI taxonomy): Eukaryota > Metazoa > Chordata > Mammalia > Primates > Cercopithecidae > Rhinopithecus > Rhinopithecus bieti. The sequence continues at coordinate 2,519,258 of NW_016805783.1, forward strand.
TTCAAACCATGTTTTATATTAAGACTTATGTTAACCAAGTGACATGACCTGACTTCTGGTCAGTGTTTGTTGGGCTTATTTTGTGATGCTTACATTCATCTATGCTCACTCTCAGTCTCCATCCTGGGAACACAGGACCTGAAATGATACGTAAACATTAAGAAAGAGACATAAATATCAGGCAGATATCGAGCATCATAAATTGTGGACAGACGGAAGCTCTTTGCCTTTCCGTCTGTATTTCCACTTGATCTTCCAGCAGTGGAGCTCCATAGAAGTGCGTCTAGATTGGTGAGTCACTCTGTATATGTCAGCATGGTGTTACTCTGGCATGTTGAGCTGGAGATGTCCTGTGTCTTAGTATAAGTGCTTTGAGGTGCTAATCTGAGAAAATCTAAGTTTCTGAATAATGTGTTCTACCACTGGGACACTGTTTCTAATAATGTCAAAGGCTAGTTGAGATTCTAGGTTATCCTGGTAATCCCTGAAGAACTTCCCAGAAGGTTTCATTTGAACATCATGTTTAGTGGCTACATTAGTGGCTTCGTCAAACCAAAAATTATAATAACATTCAATATTTTTTTACCACTTCATTTGTGAATGTGATACTATAGTTAAGCTGCTGCCTGTCAAGAAGATGCCAGAAGTTTGCCACTGGAATTTTTCCCCAAAGGCTCTTGTTAAGATAGGGCATTTTTTGAGGTGGGCGGATCACGAGGTCAAGAGATTGAGACCATCCTAGCCAACATGGTGAAACCCTATCTCCTCTAAAAATACAAAAATTAGCCAGGCATGTTGGCATGTGCCTGTAGTCCCAGCTACTTGGGAGGCTGAAGCAGGGGAATTGCTTGAACCCCAGAGGCAGAGGTTGCAATGAGCCGAGATGGTGCCACTGCACTCCAGCCCGGTGACAGAGCAAGACTCCATCTCAAAAAAAAAAAAAGGCATTTTTAAGAACAAACAAAACCAATGAAATAGAAATCTATTGATGCACAGAAGAGCACAAATGCTCGACAGCTATAAAGCTATTCCATCTAGCGTTCGTGCTATTCCGTATACCGTCCATATAAAAAACAAATGCAAGAGCTCCACTTAAATATCAAAAGCCATCATGCCTATCAGTTGAGGAAGGCCCATTTCCTCCAATTATTACATCTTTGTTGACTGCTCTAAAGAAAGGGCAGATTTAACACTGTGGAATCCTAAAAGCAGTTGCAATGACCGCTAAGAAAAAAGAACAATTTTCTTCAGATACTCCCAGTGTGACAGACATGCTTACAACAAATCCTGACTTTCCAAGAACAGCACAGTGCGTAGACACCTTGGGACTATTTCTCTAAAAGCCCAGTAGTCTGGACGTTCGTTTTGGAAGGAAACCTGATGGACACAAATATACTTGACCACACCACTACTCCCTGATCAGCCCCTACCATGTGTGTATGGAAGACACCACACATTTTGGGCAGAAAGACTGATTCTTAAAAACAAACAAGTCAATAGCTAAGATATGGAATCAACCTAGGTGCCCATCAATGGATGAATGGATAGGAAGATGTGGTTTATACATACATACATACATACATACATACATACATACATGTATGCATACGTTGGAATACTATTCAGCCTTAAAACAGAAGGAAATCCTACCACTTGCAACAACACAGATGAACTTGAAGGACATTATGTTATGGGAAATAAGCCAGGCACAGAAAGACAAATACCACATAATCTCAGTCATATGTGGAATCTAAAAAAATTGAACTCATAAAAGCAGAGAGTAAAACAGTTACCAGGAAAGGGAAGCAGGGAGAGATTGGGGCGGTGTTAGTCAAAGGATTCAAAATTTCAGTTAGAGGGATTAAATTCAAGCAATCATGGTTGAGTGCAGTGCCTCATGCCTGTAATCCCAGCACTTTAGGAGGTCGAGACAGGAGAATTGCTTGAGGCCAGAATGGGCAACAAAGTGATACTCTATCTCTACAAAAAACTTAAAAATTAGTCAGGTATGGTGGCGCGTGCCTGTAGTCACAGTTGCTCAGGAGGCTGAGGCAGCAGGATCACTTGAGCCCCTGAAGTCGAGGCTGCAGTGAGCCATGATCACGCCACTGCACTCCAGCCTGGGTGACAGAACAAGACCCTGTGTCAAACAAGAAAAGAAAAGAAAGCAAATCTATTATACATCGTGGTGACTATGGTTAACAAACATAAATTGTATATTTGAAAATTGCTAAGAGAGTAGATTTTAAATATTCTTACCAAAAAAAGTATGTGAGGTATTAGATATGCTAATTAGCTGGATTTAGCCATCCCACAATGTATACAACATATATCTATCAAGACATCATGTTGCATACAATAAACATATACAATTTTTATTTGTCGATTTAAATAATTTCTTTAAAAAGTGCTGAGCATAGTTTGGTGCTGCCGTTGGGGGCTCAGGATCAGTGTGATGGACCTCACCATTGGATGTCCCACTTTTCCTCATTCCTTCCTGTCAGTCTCAGTTACTCCATCTCTGAACATCACTGTTCTGTTGCTAACAGCCCTTCCTCTCTTGTGCCATCCTATTGAATGCTTTTAACATGCTATTGGTGGGCACAGCAGATAACCCAACTTGTTAGCAACTGTATTTTAAATGAAAATCAACCTCATGGACTTGAAAGCTTTATAAAAAGCTATTTTAGGTGCAACAAGTCCCTTTTGTTTAATTCTAGTACATTTCTTTCTTTCTTTCTTTCTTTTTTTTTTTTTGAGGCAGGGTCTTGCTCTCTTACCCAGGCTGGAGTGCGGTGGCACGATCACGGCTCACTGCAGCCTTGACCTCCTGGGCTCAAGTGCTCCTCCCACCTCAGCCTCCTGAGTAGAGTAGCTGGGACTGCAGACATGCACCACCACACGTGGATATTTTTGTACTTTTTGTAGAGATGGGATTTTGTCATGTTGCCTAGGCTGGTCTTGAACTCCTGGGCTTAAGCGATCCTCCTGTTTCAACTTGCCAAAGTGTTCAGGTGAGAGCTACTGTACCTAGCAAATTTCTAAAATATACCCAAACCTACAAGGCTGAGGGAAGTGAGGGATTCACAGAATAATTTATGTAGAAGAGATGACAAATAATTTGGTTCTAACCTTCTTACTTTATATTCGAGCAAGCTGAGCTCAGAAAGATTTAAGGACTCCTCAGATGGAGAGTTATTGTTAATAAACTATGTGCAGCAGAGTTTGCATGGTTTGAGTCAACAATCACTATAACATCTTTTATTTTATTATTATTATTTTTTGAGACAGGGTCTCACTCTGTCACCCAGGTTAGAGTGCAGTGGTGTAAGCGTAGCTCACTGCAGCCTTGAACTCATGGGCTCAAGTGATTCTCCCACCTCAGCCTCTCTAGCAGCTTGGGACTAAAGGTGTGCACCACCACACCTGGCTAATTTTTTAGTTTTAGTTTTTTCTTTTTTTGTAGAGACAGGGTCTTGCTATGTTGCCCAAGCTGGTCTTGAACTCCTGGCTTCAAATGGTCCTCCTGCCTTGGCCTCTCAAAGACTATAAAATCTTGACTACAACCATAGAAGGAAATTCTGGTTACTAAAAATAATACATTTAATGCTTGGCACAATTTCTCTAAATTCCCCTGCTCTTTATTAAAACTTATTTAATCACATCTATACTTATTGACATACTTTTTTCCCCCCCATCCTGACAAGTCACAGAATCTTGAGGTTAAGGGTCCTGGTCCTATTGTTGTTGTTGTTATTATTATTATTATTATTATTATTATTATTATTTTGAGACAGTCTCACTCTGTTGCCCAGGCTGGAGTGCAATGGCACAATCTCGGCTCACTGCAACCTCCACCTCCTGTGTTCAAGTGATTCTCGTGCCTCAGCCTCCCGAGTAGCTGAGATTACAGGGATATGCCGCCACACCCAGCTAGTTTTTTTTTGTATATTTAGTACAGACAGGGTTTTACCATGTTGGCCAGGCTGTTCTCAAACTCCTGACCTCAAGTGATCCACCCACCTTGGCCTCCCAAAGTGTTGGGATTACAGGTCTATTCATTTTTATATATAGCCCAACAACTTAAACATAAAATATACTTTGCATATTTTCCTTGTCAAAGGAAATCAACATGTATATGGAAATTAGTAAATGAACGTTTAAAGAATCCAACTTAGGAACTGCTACTGGGAAATGTGTTTATGAAATGCATTTTTATTTTTCTTCATTTTTAGAGGTGGGGTTTTGCTCTGTTGCCCAGGCTGGAGTGCGGGTGGCTTGATCATAGTTCACTGTAGGTTTCAACCCCTGGACTTAAGAGAGTAGTCCTCACCTCAGCCTCTTGAGTAGCTGGGACTACAAGACTCAATCCACTGCACCTGGCCATTTTCATCTTTAAGAAAACCAGATGCTTCCATTAGCCACAAGAATCCAGTTTTTAAAAATGCATGCTGGAGAAGAACTCAGAATCATATGAATGGGGTTATTATAAATACAAAAAATAGCTGAAGACTTTCAGTGAAAGATAGCATCCTTTGGGAGTAAAATGCTAATGATGTCCCTTAAGAAGCTAAGTAATGAAGTGAATACGCCTCTTATGAGTTGTCGGATTTTTAGAAAATAAATGTTCAGTACTTTTGTTTCATGTTTTTAAAAACAAACAAAAAGACCTAACAGGTGATAGTTAATAGGATATGAACTGAGGACAGAAATGCTAGCTCACGTTTACCGAGGATTACTGCATTCCAGATGGTGTACCAAGTACCTTATGTTATTATATGTTATATGTACATTGCAATAGTTATATAACTAAACACTCCATTATAATGCATTATAATACTGCAATGAACTTAGTTTTTAAGAAATTGATCTTTTTCCCTGTCCAAATTGTTGCTATCCTCCATTTACATTTAAGTAGTATTTATCAAATCTATTACTACCAGGCACAATGCTAGTTGCTTTACACAGATTTAAATATTACTTCATTATCCTTTATGGTCTCAGTCATCACATAGAGTTACATTTTTTTTTAGAAGAAGAACCACCCAGCTGGGAGCAGTGGCTCATGCCTAGAATCCCAGCACTTTGGGAGGCCGAGGCAAGTGGATTACTTGAGCCCAGGAGTTCAAGACCAGCTTGGGCAACATGGTGAGACTCAGTCTCTACAAAAAATTCAAAAATTAGCCGGGCGTGGTTGTGTGTGCCTATAGTCCCAGCTACTTGGGAGGCCGAGGTGGGAGGATTACATGAGCCTTGGAGGTGGAGGCTGCAAGTGAGCTCTGATTGCGCCACTGCTCTCCAGGCTGGGAAACAGAGTGAGACCCTGTCTCAAAAAAGAAAAAAAGAACCACCCCCTCGTTGTAAATTAATTAGTCATTTAACAAAATTTTATTTCATTCAACCGCTTTTGCAGAAAGAGAAAATAAAGCCTTAAAAAATACGTAAGTGTACATAAACACCTAGGAACAGGTTAGATACAAATGAAACCTCTTCAGTTTGACAGATTGTCATGACACATTATATTCCAGGAAGTTCTGAATCAGACGCTTTCTTCAGTTTTGTGATTTAAAAAAAATCAAAATAATTACCCACTGTGCAGTGCAGATGCCTAGTACAGGGGCGGTAGGTGCTTTCCTAACTAGGGCGCTGGGGTACAAGCCACAGCAAGAGAGGCTGGCTCTTGGGTGGGGGTACAAGTCTGTACAGTACAGGACTAGCGGCAAAGTCCCTTAACCAACTGCTGAGCTCCCTGCACAAAGAGGCCCCCAAGGCTAGGACCATCTAACCAGCCATTGCTCAGTGGCCATTTCCTTTCAACTTACCATCTTCTGGCTCCTGCCCCAGCGCTCTCTTGAAAGGCACTTTCTAGATTCCTTCCTTTTGCCAAACTCTGTGGTCTTTCCATTGCCTGTATCCTAAGGTTACCAAATTTAAAAATAAAAATAGAGTGCCCATTTAAATGTGGATTTCAGATAAATGATAAATGATTTTAAAATATAAGTAATAGGCACGCCATACTTTTTAAGTGCAGTAGCGTGATCAGAGCTCACCGCGGTCTCAAACTCCTGAGTTCAAGCAATCCTCCCACCTCAGCCTTTCCAAGTAACTAGGACTACAGGGGCACGCCACCACACGCAGCTAATGAAGAAAAGCATTTTTTTGTGGAAATTTTGTGGAAATTTCAAGGCTGGTCTTGAATTATTGGTCTCAAGTAACCCTCCTGCCTCGGCCTCCAAAAGTGCTGGGACTCCCGGTGTTTGCCCCACGCCTGGCCTTTAGTGTGTCATGCTAATACTATTAAAATATATGTTGTTTATCAGAAGTTCAAATTTAGTTTCAGGCTCTGAATTTCATCTGGCAACCCTACTTCATTCTCTTTGTGTTCCCCGTGGTGCGTGACCCCATGGCCTCCGCCCTCCGTGAAATGGTCTTCCTTCAGGTTGTATCACATGCATCACGTGCTTTTCCTTTTCTGCTCTTCTGCCTGCTTTGGTGACTTCCAGCCAGTGCAGGGATCATTAGAGTGCATCTCTCTGCCTCTACTGTGATCTTGGTAACTTTCTCCTAGTCGGGGCCATCTATTTCTATCACTGAAATCGGTGGTTCGCAAAGTGGGATCCTGGAGTTGCAGCAGCAGCACCATCTGCAAACTACACAGAAATGCAAATGCTCAGGCCTACAGTAGAATCATAACTTCTGAAGTGGGCCCAGAAATCTGTGTTTTAAGAAGCCCTCTAGTGTTTCTGATGCAAGCGAAAGTTTTTGAGCCACTGGATAAAATGATCATTTCCATGCTGTTGCCTCCCAGATCTTTATGGCGAACCCTGACTTCATACCCAAACTTCTCTCTAGAATTTCAAGAGAATGTTAATATATGAGAGGAGAAAAAAAAAGCTGTATGGTCAAAAAGAGCTTATATAGTATTGCAACATTTCTTAAAAGTATTTAAAGTGGTCAGGCGCAGTGGCTTATGCTTATAATCCCAACATTTTGGGAGGCCAAGGAGGGCAGATTGCTTGAGCTTAGGAGCTTGAGAACAGCCTGAGCAACATGGTGAAACCTCGTCTCTACAAAAGAATTCAAAAATTACCTGGGTGTGGTGGTGTTCACCTGTAGTCCCAGCTACTCAGGAGTCTGAGGTGAGAGGATCACCTGAGTCCAGGAGGCTGAGGCTGCAGTGAGCTGTGACTGTGCCACTGCACTCCAGCATGGGTGACAGACAGAGTGAGGGACCTGTTCTCAAAAAAAAAAAAAAAAAAAAAAAAAAAAAAAAAAAAAAGGCGTTTGACTAAAGGGGTCCTATCTGCAGGACGCCTGTGGAAAAAGCAACAACAGATGGCTTCTTTGGAACCACAAAGTAGTCCCCCTTATCCGTAGTTTCGCTTTCTGAGGTTTCAGTTACCTATGGTCAACCATGGTCCAAAACTATTGAATGGAAAATTCCAGAAATAAACAGCTGTTTTCAGTCGAGCGTGCCCTGGGTAGCATGATGAAATCTTATGCCATCCCGCTCTGTCCCACTTGAGACATCAACCAGCATCACCTGGGAATTCAATAGAGCTACAGATTCTTGGGCCCCACCCCAGACCTGCTAAATCCAGACCCTCTGGGGGAAGCCCAGCAATATGTGGCTTAACTCGTCCTCCAGGTGATTCTGATGCAGGCTGAAGTTTGAGAACCACTGACCCAGAGAATTAGTGTGGGGAATAAAAAGCCTTATAGCCCTTAGTACACAGGTGTGCACTATTTAAAAAGTGTGGTGTTTTCCTAAGGCGGCTGGTTGAGTCGGCTTCTCTCCCCTCCTCTGTAGTGTACACCAGAGAGGGACAGGTTGAGTGATTGCCACAGAGCATTCCTGTGGAGCCCATGCCCTGTGCACTCAGAAGAGGAAACGTGATTTCGAAGGCTCCTCATAGAAGACTAGGGGCTCTGTAATAGTTAGGGTTTGGAATCCTTAGAAATTGGACTTATAATTAAATATTGCATCCCATCTATGTTTAAGTAATGCCACTTTTAAAACACTAAACCTAAGCTGGGCGTGGTGGCTTATGCCTATAATCCCAGTACCCTGGGAGGCTGAAGTGGGAGGATCGATTGAGGTCAGGAGTTGGAGATCAGCCTGGGCAACATAATAAAACCCCATCTCTTAAAAAAATTATTTTTTAAAATTAGCTAGGTGTGATGATGATGTGTGCCTGTAGTCCTAGCTACTTGGGAGGCTGAGGTGGGAGGACTGCTTGAGCCTAGCAGGTTGAAGCTGAAGTGAGCTATGATCAAGCCACTGCACTCCAGCCTGGGTGACAGAGGGAGACCCTGTTTCTAAAACAAAACAAAACAAAACAAAACATAACATACTAGACCTGTGCAGCCACTACAATTTGCTTCCATATACTGGCAAATGTCATTATGACATGAGTAGAAAGGGTCAGGAGAGGGCGTGTTTGAATTTTAAACACCATTAGCACGTTGCCTGTGTCTCTTTGAGAACCTGGCACAGGGAACTCTTGGATCGCAGCGGATGTTGTGCAATAGCTCTTTGAACATTTCCTTCAGAAGTGGAAATGTCTCACGTAAAAAAGAGGAGGAATGTCCAGACAGTGCAAACCTGATGTTCTGCACTTCCATCTGATCTAAATGGTGAATCCATGTTAGTCTAGATGACACAATACACATTTCAAACAGAGAATGCCATTAGAAAGTTGACTGATTTTGACATCATCACACGGACTAGTTTTTCTAGTGTATTGTGTTATACACATCTGGCACTTAGCAGTTGCTTGGTGAATATTTGCCATGGGAATGAATGAAATACAAACCCTCTTCCAAGGTTGGCAGCTCACCTAACAAAAGTGGTTCCCCCTGCAGAAGGGAGAGGGGGCTCAAAGAGAAGTGGCTGGCATGCCAGCATGGGTCTCTGTTGGGGTGGAGAGAGAGGCTGGCCCATAGCCTCCATGATTACTACCCTGGGTCGGGTGGGTAGGGAGCCCTGGACTGGAAACCAGAGCTCAGTGATTCTCCTGCTCCAGTGATTCGCTGACTTGGCCTCCCTTTTCCTAGCCAGTTGTCAGTGTAAGAACAAGCCGCTCTCTGCTGGGCTAGAGAAAAACTTTAGATCTTAGAACAACTTTTTAAACATTTTCCACCATGACCCACAGTTAGAATACATTTTATTTTGTAAACCGGGAAAGACACCAACCAAAACATAATTGAAACAAAAGTTTCACAGCACAATAGTTACCTTACTACATGTGATGCACAATGGACTATATTCTTGTCCGCGCTGTTCCATTAAAGAAAAATGTGGCACACTTACTGATTTCACAGTCCACTAGTGGGCTGAGACCACACAAGAATCCTGCAGGAAGGGATGGCCTTCAGGCCCTCCATCTCAGGGAACATCTGGGAAGGGAAGGGTGATCCTCCTTATGCCCACACCTGGAAACATGCTTAAGTCCCAGGAAAGTGTCATGTAAATCCTTGTTTTCTAGAATCTGAACAAGAAAGCTCAAAAGAGAGGTCTTTGCTTCTACATTTAGAATATTATACATAAGCCAGGTGTGGTGGCTCTTGCCTGTAATCCCAGTACTTTGGGAGGCTGAGGCAGGAGGATTGTTTGAGGCCAGGAGTTTGAGACCAGCCTGGGCAACACAGTAAGACCCCAACTTTACAAAAAATTTAAAAAGTAGCCAGGCACAGTGGTGCATGCCTGTAGTCCTGCCTACCGGGGAGGCTGAGGTGGGAGGATGGTTCGAACCCAGGAATTTCAGGTTGCAGTGAGTTAGGATTGTGCCACGGCACTCCAGCCTGGGCAACAGGGTGAGATCCTGTCTCTAAAAAATTAAAATAAAGTATTATATACGTCCCAATAAGGTTTTTTGCTGTGACCTTCCCTTGGGAGGTAGCCACTCCTGACTGCTCCAGAGAGGAGCTCCCATGCGTAGAAGGACTGTGGCAGCTGCTGTACTCAGTGCTACCAAGCAGACAGTTACGGAGGCTCAAGGCTGGCACCACCACTGGCAGAACCCCTACATCAGTGCTCCCCAAAGCATTTCTCATTCCATGAGATTTTACTAAGTGTTCTTGGGGAGGGAAGATGGGGAGTTGGTTCTGTGATAAAATAAGGAGATGTTGGTTGAGACAACTTCTCAGAGCCTCTGACATGCTATGTTGTGTTATGTGTGTTAAATGTTTCGGGTGTGGTGGGGGGAACACAATGTGGTATTTTCCTACCATATTTAAACCCAGAACCATTTTTTCCCAATAATCCCTGAAAATCTGGCAGAACACAGTTTAGGGAATGCTTCTTCAAGTGACTGCAATCTGCTTCTTCCACCAGCTAGGAGAAAAAGCAAACTAGAGACTTCATTCCTGCGCCAGTTGTGGACCAGGCTGGGGACTGAGCTAGGGCTTTGGCTAAGAAAATGAGAAAGCAACAGAACTTTGAGTGCATGTCGGGCAGACCATTGTTATTTATGTATTCATCTTTTGTAGTTTTAACTATTCAAAAGAGACTATGGTGGCCTGTGGCCGAAAGTAATTTAGACACTCACCGAAGCCATCCAAACTGTGGGTTGTGAAGCAGAGACATCAAGTCAGTGAGTCAACACAGCTGCCTCTCCAGCCTCCAAGTCTCAATGTGACTTTATGTCTATCTGTCATTATAACTCTGAAGTTATAGCATTTGTCACTTTTCTGGTATTTGTAGATTTGAAGAGTCATGAAGGTCTCAGGACAAATTCTTCATAAAAATCAAGATCCTATTGTAATTTAGGTTTGAATTTATCAATCTGAAAGCCCCCAAAAAGGTCCCATGTACAACTGTGAAAGCTGTACCCTGCCCACATCTTGGGGGTGCCATTCATACAGAAGGTATTGTCAGCGAAGCCCTTTGGAGCTGAGTGACAACAGTAACCCTCTAAAAATATTTTTGTTTTAAACTGTAAAAAACAAAGTTACAGAGTTGTTGATCAGAATGTCCTGTGAGTTCTCTTTCACTCTTGACTAAATCCATTGGCTGGCGTTTTTCAGTAAGGACAGCATCTTGGCTTGGGAGTAGGTGAGCAACTTAAACACTGGATTCAGACTCCAGCTCACCAGCTCCTGTTTGGGCAATCCAAGACTCACTTCCAAAACAGGAATGTTGATGACAGCACTCACCCCACCAAGCTGAGGTGAGATAAAGCATATTAAATAGCTCTTTACAAATGTCATTTGTAGTCATCGGAGAAAGCCATGTCCTGCTGAGCTCTCTACTCTCAAATGTTGATGCCCAAAGTTTGCTGCCCCATGGCCAGTGGCACTGGGAAGGTCCCGTGGGCAGTGTCAAAGAGAAGTGGGTTGCTTAATACTTCTGAAAGAGGGTTTTATTGTGCCTAAACTTTATGATTTGCTGTGATCTGGAGAGAGGTGGGACCCCAAACACTGGAGTCTACCTAGAATTCCTTTTACTTCTAAAAGTTTTTGCAGCCATACATAGGTATTAAATCATTTCTTGGATCAAAACTGTCATTATCCTGGTTCCTTGTAGATGTACTGTTACATTTACATCCAAAACATAAAATACACTCATGATCTCAGAGGTGGCAGTTTTGGGGGCAGCATCTCTGTGTATCACTTAACTGTAAAATGAACAAACATCCTTCCGAAGAGCAGGAGAATGAGGACTTCATGAAACCATCACACAGAGCACACTTTGAGATGTGGGATTTCGTGATGGTAAAATGGGCATCCCTTAGGAGGTACTTGGGAAGGAAACTAGAAAGGTTGGCACAGTTACATTTCATACCTTGGTTAAATAAATCATGCGGTCTATTTCTTAACCAACTGGCACAACTGCAACCCTCTTTCCATTCTTCTTAACAGGATCTGTTCCTCACTTTCAGTCTTTATTTCTCTACACACTTGTTTTCCCTGAAGTCTTAGAACAGCAAGAGGAGCCTGGCTTGGCCATGCTGGTTACCCCGTTGTCTTCATGTTAGCGCTTGTCTCGGTGTAGCCTGCTGTGTCTCCTCCAGTGTCCCCTGCAACTTCCCCTGCAGTGTCCCTGCTTCTGTGTAAGCCTGTCGGCCTGGACTTCCTTGCGAGCAGCAGTTTACAGGCCGCCGCTCTGTACTTCTTTGAAATGAGGTTGTAGAGGATTGGGTTGATAGATGCGCTCAGATAGAAAAGTTGCAGAGCGACGATGTTAAAGTACTGAGAGAAGTACATCATCCGCAAATCTTCCGTGTTTATGTAAATGATTCTGCCAACGTGGAATGGCAACCAGCAAACTATGAATGCCAGAACCACCACCACTGCAAGGTAAGACACAGCACCGGGATTAACAAAAGCATTGGGAAGCAAATAAACCCCCCACCCTCACAAGGAACCATCTGCAGTAAATAACAGCAAAATAAATTAGAGAAAACTACCTAGCCAGATCCTCACCCCAGAAAAAAATGACCAGGCTGCAGGACATTTGCTTTAAAACTGCATAGTAGGTTCCTATATGTGTTATCAAGGCTGGACATAAACCAGAAGGAGCAATTTCTCTGAACAAGCCGCCTTGGCAGGCTTCCATCCACCAACCCACTTCGGAGACAAGTTTTCTGTTCTCTGTTGAAAAGAATTCTACAACACGTCTGCACAATCTTTACTTTTTGATATGAGCAAGGTTTACTTTAGCCTTCAGCATCACTTAACATTAAATACAAAATTTTAGCTTAATGAAATCTCCCTCATCTTCTCAAGGGCACTGTGAGGACTCATCTGTGGCGTCTAACAGGTGGTTGGATTAAGAATTTCCAACTCTCTTTCCTGGTCTCAGAGGCTCTGAAAAAGCACTGCTGGTTACTGAATCGGATCCGGGGATTCCACCCTCAAAGCGCCCTGGTGTCCCCCAGAGCTCCTGGGGACAGGACATGGTTTTCTGGGGGGACAGGAAGTACGGGCGGGTGGAGGCTGGAATCCAAATAGGAAAGGGAGCTGGAAGCGGCGCCCAGAGCTGGGCGAGCAGGGGAAGGGGACCCAGCGTTTGCGCGGCCCCCGGCGGGGCGGACCGCAGGCAGGCGTCTTTGGAACCGCGGTGGCTCCACTTACGCAGGACGCGGACGGTCTGCCGGTGGCCTCTCTCCCGCCCCGAGGCGGCCGGGCCTCGCAGCGGCCGCCGGCTGCTCCACAGCTCGCGCCCGATGAGCCCGTAGAGGATGCTGAGGCACAGAAAGGGCAGGAAGAAGTAGGCGGTGGTGACCCACAGCATGACACGCAGCGCACCCAGCTGCGCGGGACTCGGCCGGCATTCGCGGCTGAACAGCGCCGCGGCTTCCGCGGTCTCGGGCCCCGACGGCGGGGACGGCGGTGGCGCCCGCGAGAGCCAGAGGGGCGGCGACGAGGCGGGAGGCGAGGGAGCGAGCTGCGCGGTGCCATTGAGGCCCGGGACCACGGAGATGCCGGGGTCCTGCTCGACGCCCACCAAGAACAAGAAGGGCCCGGCAGAGAGCAGTGCCACCGCCCAGAGCACAGCGATGAGCGCGCGGATGCGGCGCCGGGTGGGTGAACCCAGGAAACGCGGGCGCGAGAAAGGGCCGGACAGGATGTCCCAGTAGCCGCTTCGACGCCTGAGAGTTCATGGTGCAGCAGCGTGGCGTAGGTGCACTCCCCACCGTAGATGCCGGACAGCCGGCGAAGCAGCGACCCGAACACCCAGGGCCGCGAGGCAGAGGCGTACAGGTCGAAGGCAGCCCGAGCAGGATGAGTAGGTCGGACACTTGCCATGCTGCCCAGGTACAAGGTTGTGGTGGGTGGTTCGCATGTCCCGTACCAGGCCGATGAGCAGCACGGTCACCCACGTTGCCGCTCACGCCGACGTGCGAACGGCCCAGGCCACACGCGGTCACCGGCACCAGGCGCCCCCAGGGGGAAAGGGCGAAGCATCCCGGCGCTCGTCCGCAAGCGGCAGCGGGCGGCCCATGGCGGGCCTCCCGCGCGGCCCTCCGGGGGGCGTCCGCTGCTGTTCCCAGCGGCTGCCCATGGGGTGCTCCCCGCGGCCGTCGCGTCCGGGTCGGGCTGGGAGCCCTGGGCCGCGTGGTCGGCTGGTAGCGCCTCCTTTCTCACCCGCCCGCGCTGCGGGGCGCGGGACCGTCAGACGGCGGGGCGCTGTGCTGCGCTGCGCTGCGGGGCTCGGGAAGCGGCTCTGCAGGGTGGGCACCGAGGCGCTTCGGAGCTGGCTGCGCGCAGTCTCCGCCCACGGCCGCGGCCCGCCCCGGCCCGGCCCTGCTCCCGCGCCCTCTCCCGGGCCCATGCAGTTCTGGGGCGCTTCCCTCTCCACCAGCTGGAATACCTGAGCGCATGAGCCCAACCCCGTCCTGTGAGCGATGTCTGCACCCGAGAGAGCTTTGGTTACTGGACCCAGCACTGTACGGGCGCTTTTGTCGGTCCGGTACACAGGAGACCTTCGAAGGGATCTTGGTCTGGTGGCTGGTAGCTGCCGCTTGATGGTGGAGGAGGGGTCACGGTAATCCTCAGGAAGCCATAATGCTAAATAGTAGGAGGGGAGTCTAGACCAGAGTCTGGAGCCTCTCCTGTCTAATCCTGGCTCTACAACCGAGTAACTGCGTAATCTTGGGCCAGTCCTAGGCTGGGCCAGTCCTGGGCTCGCCCAGCCCAGTTCTCCTCTTCTGTAAATTCGCGAGTGGTGGAGGGAGCTGACCATATAATTGACCAAATAATTTTTCTTTCTTTCTTTTTTCTTTCTTTCTTTCTTTTTTTCTTCTTCAGACAGGGTCTCACTGTCGTCCAGGCTGGAGTGTAAGTGGCGCGATCACAGCTCACTGCAGCCTCGACCTCCCAGGCTCAAGCAGTCCTCCCACCTCAGCCTCCTGAGTAGCTGGGAGCACAGGAGCGCCCATGCCCCGCTAAATTTTTTTTTTTTTTTTTTTTTTTTTTTTTTTTTTTTTTTTTGGTATAGTCCGGGTTTCGCCATGTTGGCCAGCCTGGTCTCGAACTCCTCACCCCAAGTGATCCACCCTCCTCGACCTCCCAAAATGCTGAGATTACAGGCGTGAGCCACCGTGCCCGGCCGTGACCAGATAATTTCAAGGATCCGTGAGCATGTTTATTTATTATAAAGAACAAGACAAATATTTACGTGGACACTAGAGTACTTTCACATGTGATATGTCGTTCTTATGTACAATATGTTTCATAAACTTAAAAAACTAGACTATTTGTCAACACCGGAAAGAACGAAAATCGGGGAAAGGGGCTAAAGGGGATGTAAGCGTCTGTTCAGTGTGGTCTTAATAACAATAGCTAACACTGAGAATTTAGATGGATCTGGTCCTGTGCTCTCCATTTAATCCTCATGGCCCTCCTTTCGCCCATGAACAAAGCGGGTCTCACTTGAGATCAAACAGGCAGTAAGAGGCGGGACTGGAATGTGGGCTCTGGTCGGCCTAATCCCAGAGCTTGCAAGACCGACGTCCCACTCACTGCCCAGCTCCACCCCCTCAGTGGCTTAAATCCTTAACCTCTTTTCTGGACCTGACACCTGGCTTTGCCTAGGGACAAGCTTCTCCTGCAGTTCTCTCTCACATGCCGACTGTGAGTTTGGAGGAGGGACACCTGTCGCCTCCCTCATCGCTGCTGTTTCCAGCGGTCCTAAAACCTAGCTTTGAGTGTGACTTCATCAGACCCCGCCCTCCCCAGCGCTTTCCCCCGTGGTCACCCGCAGTCCCTGAAGACCAGGTGCCTGCGCTCTCTTTCAAGCACTGCATCTGCGGCCGTTCACACCCATGGCGAGTCTTGGAATGCCTTGGCCTCTAGTTTGTTGATCTCCTTTCCACCTATGACCTTGCTCTCCACCCGATCTCAGCCGCGCCTGTCGACGGACCTTACACCTCACGGTTGCCAGGGCCTGCCAGCCTTCCTCCACCTCCACTTCAGTCAGCCCTCTTTCTGACCTCCGCCCACTCTCTTTTTAGCTCTCTTCCCCTAGCACCTCAGTTCCGGTCATCCTTCAACCCACTGCGACCTCCATCGGTGGCTCCTCCTTCCTTTTCCCCGTCCCTTGCCTGCCCCATGTCTTCACTTTTCTTCCTTTACCCAACGGAAATTCCACGGGCAGTCGCCATCGCGCCCACACAGACGCCCTTGACTCCCTTGCTGTTTTCTCCATTGTCAGCCTCGTCCATCCGCCGAGAGCACCACAGGCCTGGTAAGGCCGAATTCCCTGTCTACTCCTGGCGTGCTCCCACTTGGCGTTGTTTCACTTGAAAGCACGACCTCTAGCAGGGTGCTTCGTTCCCCCGGCCCTCCCAACTCTCACCTGACCTCATTCACTCTCCCACCACCAGCCTACTGGTTTATACCCCCTCCTCTCTCCTTAGACCCAACATCCCCCACCACCTCCTTTGGGTGGTTTCCTTGCACCCTGTTTCTCTGAAGATGACTACCACACCCCCACCTCTGCTCATGCTCCCCTGGGACAGTTGGTGGTACTTGCAGTTGAAGTCAGCTCTGCCCCTTAAGTGCTCCTTTCTCCTCCTCCAGATATCACTGCCTCAATTCTTTCTCTCTCTCTCTCTCTCGTCATCAGTTTTTCTCTTCTGGATCACTTTCATGCAAAACTCCTCAAAATTGTTTCTGTACTCACGGTTTCCACTTTTTCTTCCTCCCTGTCTCCTCCCCCTAGGCAGAGAAAATGTAATTTCTTCATTTATAGTTGATTTGATTTTCCCCTGTGCTCTCAACAAGAGAAATGAATGCTCTAGCCTAGGTAAGGCATGGTCCAGGCAGACCAGTTAAGCAGCCCCTCTGGGCAGTGTTCAGTTCTCTCAGACATCATGCCTTTCCCCAAGGTGGCCCAGGGGTATGGGGAGAGGGGTCAGTGGCTTAAAGCTCAAGGGAGAGGTCCTTAGGAAGCTTCATGCTGGCTCCTGGGGTGTGAGGGGCTGGCATTCGCTAGACTTCAGTTCCATGTCCCCTTCCTGCATGGTCACCAGTGGCTCTGCTAGCCTTGGAGGCAGGGGCCTGTGGTTGGTGAAGAGGCGGCTTCTTTCTTTCACTCAGATGATGCTTCCAGGAGCACTCTCCATGGCTGTCATGGGCTGCGAATCCCTGAGTCTCTTTGGTTTTTCCCATTTGCTCCTTGGCCGGATGGACTACCCCAGCCTCTGCTGAAGGCTCCCTTTCTCCCTTCCCCACCCACCATGGTGGCGCTGAGGCAGGCTCACTGTGTCTGCAGTCAGCATCCTGGCTGTTGTGAATTACTCACCTCCATTCAGGCACTCCCTCTCTCTATTGTATTTTCTCCATATTGCTTATTATCAACTGACATGCTATTTAATTTACTTAGTTATTTGTTTATTATCTATCTCTATCTCCCAACATTATGTGCACCAGAAGGCAGAGCTTTAATCTACTGTGTTCACTGCTGTTTCCTTAGTGCCTGGCACAAAGTGAGAATTTAATAAATGTTTGTTAACTTGGAGAATGAATGAGCTTCTGCAGAATCAGGTACCATTGTTTTCTTTACAATTCCTAGCAGTTAAAACAGTGCTCTGATTGCAGTGGGTGCTCAGTAAGTATTCACTGATACTTCAGCTTAAGACAGAATACTGATATGGAGAGGTGGAGACCCAGTGGGCTTTTTGGATAACATTGCTGTGCTGAGGTTCAAACATAACTTGGCCCTTAGGACATATCTGAGCTCTTATGATGAGATGGCATTTAATGTTTTAGGAAGGAATGGGACCAGATCTGTTTCCTACTTTGTGTTTCTGTAGACATTCACCAGCTTCCTGACTTCATAGTTCATCTAGTGAGAAGAAGTTCTCAGTAGACCAGGAGCATGGGCATCTCTCTTCTCTACTCTTGGAGTACCTCTCCGCCTGTAACTCATGTGGGGCAAGAGTGGGTCTAGGTTTGGCCCGGCTGTGGCCTGCATCCCCAGAGGCAAGAAGTTGGTGTCATCAATAGGCTTTTGGCTCCGGGCTGGAGGCCTCACTGGTTGGCTTTTGATGAATATAGAGGGATGACCTGGATGAATATAAAGCTAATGCTTGCTGTTTGCAAGGCACTGTTCCAAGTCCTTTCATATCTGAATGTATTTCATCCTCCACAGAAATCTAAGGCAGCAGGTTCTTTTAGTATCTCTATGTTAGAGACGAGAAGAGCAAAGCACAAAGAAGTGACCCCAGGTCACTGGGACAGCCAGTAAGGGTGGTGCTGTCCACTTCCAGAGTCCATGGGCATAACCACTGTGCTGGGTAGCCTCTTGCTATATAGACCATGGCACCACCAGCTGCAGAGAATGCTAGGTTATGATCTGGAGTCTGCTAGGAAAGTGTCTTCCAGTTTGTATCTCAGAAACCAGATTTTATGGGCAAATTGAAGATCTGGAAAGTTGTGAGGAGCATTAAAATAGATCCATAACTTGTATAATAGCTTACTTATGGAAGCTTGTAAACACTCCACAGGCTTTACACTCTTTTCCCCACATAAGAGCAGGGCATGAAGTTTGTAGAGATGGGGTCTCCCTAGATTGTCCAGGATGCTCTTGAACTCCTGGTCTCAAGTGATCCACCCTCCTCTGCCTCCCAAAGTGCTGGGAATACAGGTGTGAGCCACCAAGCCTGGCCATTTCATAATGTTTTGAACCAACCTTTTACAATTGGGAAATTTCATGTAAAGTTCTGGATTGTTAGCATGATATCTTAGGCCTAGGCAGACCAAATTCTTTAATAACTCCCAAGGACATCCATAAAATATTGTTGTAAACCAGGCACATGCCGCAAGCTGAGAGGAGTGGTAACATCCAGGGAGGTGAGGGAGTTTGAGAAGGAAGCATTGTCTTGCAAAACTGGAAGCTGTGGCAGCTCTGAGCTCATGTTCCCCAAAGGCTGCCACCTGCAGCCTGTCTGCAGGCACCCCACAGCTGTCACCACACACAAGGTATTTGTGGCTTCACACTCAGCCCTTTCCTCATTCACATGACCCACTGGGTCCTCTAGACCCCAGGCACCAGGAAATGGTATCTTTAGTAAAACGCAGAGATAGCAAAGTTGGCCCTGGAAGGGAGCCCCTGGCAGAGAAGTTCAAGGCCAGCTATTTCCCAATCTCACCACATTGACGGGGGACTCAGTCTTTCCTAGGTTTCCTCTTTACATGGCAGGGACACGGCAGGGCAAATTCAGGCAAGACTTTTGTGGAGTGTGGGTTCCTATTACTCTGTGGCTATTGCTTTAGCACTTTTCTTTTCTTTTCTTTTTCTTTTTTTTGAGGTGGAGTTTCACTCTGTCACCCAGGCTGGAGTACAGTGGCGCGATCTCAGCTCACTGCAACCTCTGTCTCCTGGGTTCACGTCATTCTCCTGCCTCAGCCTCCTGAGTAGCTGGGACTACAGGCGCCCGCCACCACACCCGGCTAATTTTTTGTACTTTTTTTGTAGAGACGGGGTTTTACCATGTTAGCCAGGATGGTCTCGATATCCTGACCTCGTGATCCGCCCGCCTTGGCCTCCCAAGGCGTGAGCCACCGCGCCCGGCCCGCTTTAGCAGTTTTCTGTTGGTCCCAGTTTCTCCTGAGAGACAGACAGGCTCAGCGTGGCAACAGTTACCAAGGGGGATGGATGTTGGAGGGGGAACAAGCCCTTGGGAGGGTGGGAGGGAAGAGGTTATAGGCCTTATACTACTGGATATGAACATTCTTACTGTGCAGCTGCTGCCATTGGTAAACTGTGAAACTGAAAAGGTAATTTCTTCTTTAAGACCTCTGTGTCATCCTAGAAGGATTAAGAATGAGATAGAGCTGATAACTTTGGTCTGGGCAGGCCAAATTGTTTAATCGCTCTCAAGGACATCCATAAAATATTCAGTTGTAAGCCAGGCACATGCCACAGGCTGAAAGGAGTGGTAGCATTCTGGAAGGTGTGGGAGTTTGAGAAAAAAGAGACAAGTTGGCCTGTGTCCTTAGCAAAATGAACTTATTGACTACGTCAGTTTTATGGACTTGATGCCCAGGATTCTCTAGTCTTACATTAACCTGTGTATCAGTTTGTAAGTTTTATATTCCCTTCTTAAGCAATTCAGGTGAAATTCATATAAAATTAACCATTCTGAGGTGACAAACTTACTGGCATTTGGTGCCCTCAGTGTTGTGCAACCACTGCCTCTGTCTGGCTCCTGAGCATTTCCATCAACCCAGCACCCACTGAGCAGTTACTCCCCATTTCCTCCTCCCTCCAGCTCTGGCATCCACTAATCTGTCTCTATGGATTTACTCATTCTGGATATTTAACACACATGGAATTGTACAATACATGACTTTCTGTGTCTGGCTTCCTTCATCGTAGCGTGTTTTTGAGGTTGGTCCACATGGTAGCTATATTCATTTTTGAACATGTCAGCGTGTCTCAGTTGTGGTAAGTGGTAAAAACGGCATTTTCATCCTTGGATGAATATTTAAGATGGGCTATTCTTAAGGACTGAGTGTGGGCTCAAAATGGTAGTAAAAGTATCAGGGGATGAAATTCAAGAGGAAAGAAATTAGGGTTTCTCATTTAGTCTGTTATGCTTGTACCAGATTCTTCTCATCTGATTTCTTTCTATTCAATCCTTAGAGGGCTGTGGCTTACTTTGCATATGATGAAGTGCTTAGCACAATGCTTAGCAAACAGGTGGTACTCAATCAATAAATGTTATCATAAATGCACTATTAAAGTCAATTAATATTAATTTTGATTTCCTAGCGTTTATAAATTTTGGGCCAGACAGCAGAGGATAGTGGTCAAGTGAGGGAGCCCCAGACCAATCACCTGGATCAAACCCCAGCTTCATCACTGATTAGCCATGAGACCTGTGGCAGACAGCTCGACTTCTCTGTGCTGCAGATAACGCTTACTAGAGCAATTAAGAGGACTGTATGAGATGCCCAAGGTAAAGAACTGAACACAATGCTTAGGACACATTAAATGTTCGACAGATCCTAGACATAATGATTTGAATGGGTCACGTGGCTTCAAAATCTGTTCAGTTTTGAAACTGTTTTCTCTTGGCAAATTTCCCATAGTAAGTAGAAATGGCACAGTCACCCTGTTTATGAGACAAAAAAATAGCCATTACAGCATCTAAACATTTGAGGGCACCACTCTGGACACAGAATTTGATGACCACCTTAATGAAATCTTGGTTCTTTTGTTGATTTTCTTTTTTCCTCCAAGTTTTTTCTCCCTCCTTAGGAGCATCAGAGAGAAAATGATACATAAACAAAAGGGATATATATTCTCAAGGGCATATACTTACAAAATGTATACAAAAATAGAACATTTAAAAACTCTCTAAAACCATGAGGCATCATCTTTTTTTGATGATGGGAGTTAGGTTACAGAATCACTGCTTATTTTAAGTTTGGGGGAACTATTTTCTTTCTTTTCTTTTTTTTTTGAGATGGAGGAGATGGAGTCTTGCTCTGTCACCCAGGATGGAGTGCAGTGGCGCGATCTTGGCTCACTGCAATCTCCACCTCCCTGGTTCAAATGATTCTCCTGCCTCAGCCTCCTGAGTAGCTGGAATTACAGGTGTGCACCACCATGCCCAGCTAATTTTTGTATTTTTAGTAGAGACAGGGTTTCACCGTGTTGGCCAGGCTGGTCTGGAACTCCTGACTTCGTGATCTGCCCACCTTGGCTTCCAAAGTGCTGGGATTACAGGCGTGAGCCACCGCACCTGGCCTATTTTCTTTTAAAGGCTGTTTGCCTCCTTGAGCCACCATCCTGCAGAAATAATCTTATAATGGTGAGAAGCAAGGGATTTGTGTTGGAAAGCAACCCATGGAATGCTCAAACAGGATGCATAAGATTCCATACTCCTATTTCCAATCTACAGAAAAAAAAGAGGTGACATGCAATCATACTGTCAATCAGTATTATACCCTACTCAAACCTGGACTCATGCTTAGCTGCTTCTGTGACGTTCCTATTTCCAGACTCTCCTTCCACAGCCCCAACATTTTAAACTATCACAGAGTTGTGGCAATTAAGAGATGTACATGGATTTTAAAAGCACTGAATCGAGTGTGGTGTGGCTCTGTACCTTGTGAGGAAGTAAATGGGAAATGGCCAGTGGAGCCCAGCCCAACCCGGGTGGGAAAAAAGGGAAAGAAGAGGTGATGGCAGAGTTTTCGAATGCTATCATGGAGGAAACCTTGAAAAAGCAGGTGCCTGAGGCCTGGAGCTGTGGGACACCATTCAGCCACGAAACCATTGTCAGGGACATGGACCCCTTTCTTCACTGCATGATCCCAAACTTCATCCAAAGCCGACTTCTTGGCAGGGCTTCAGAAGGAACTTATGAACTTGGATTTCCGTGACAACTGTAATGATTTATATAAGTTCCAGCAGTCTGATGATTTGAAGAGGGCCTCACATCTCTGCTTTAAGGAAAATTCTGTTTGAAGATTTCTGGTCTTGGCTTTCTGGTATTTCTAAAATTTACTGGGAACCAACCACTGATGTGTCCTGTGCTAAATATGAATTCACTGATGCTCTGCTGTGCCATGATGATGAGCTAGAAGGGCGCTGGATCGCCTTCATCCTGTACCTGGTTCTTTCCTGGGACAGGAGCCTGGGGGGTACCCCGCACCTGTACAACACTGATGAACACTTTCAGCCGAAGCAGATTGTCAAGTGTCTTACCCCTTTATGGAACGAACTGGTTTTCTTTGAAGTATCTGCAGTGTCCTTTCACCAGGTGTCCGAAGTCCTGTCTGAAGTCACGTTTGTCTGTAAGTGGCTGGTTTCATGGTCCTTCACTGACTAGGCCTCCCAACTACTTTGAACCCCCTCACACCTTGGAGCCCTCATACCCCACAGATCATGAAATTTTGTATGATTGGATCAACCCTACTTATCTGGCCATGGATTACCAAGTTCAAACTCAAGAAGAGTCTGAAGAAAGTTCTGAAATTTTCCTGAAGAAATTTCTTAAGCCTGAGAAATTTGCAAAGGTCTGTGAGGCCTTGGTGAATGGAGATGTGGAA
Organism: Rhinopithecus bieti; assembly: GCF_001698545.2. Taxonomy (NCBI): domain Eukaryota; kingdom Metazoa; phylum Chordata; class Mammalia; order Primates; family Cercopithecidae; genus Rhinopithecus; species Rhinopithecus bieti. The sequence continues at coordinate 2,542,271 of NW_016805783.1, forward strand.
TAGAGCAGCTGAGGTCCCCTTAACAAAAGGTTTTCATGTTTTTTCTAATCTCAGCTCACTGCAAGGAGTATTTCCTGGGTTCAAGCGATTCTCCCGTCTCAGCCTCCCGAGTAGCTGGGATTACAGGCACCTGCCATCATGCCCAGCTAATTTTTCTATTTTAGCAGAGACAAGGTTTCACCATATTGACCAGGCTGGTCTTGAACTACTGACCTCAGGTGACCCGCCTACCTTGGCCTTCCAAAGTACTAGGATTATAGGCAAGAGCCACCGTGCCCGGCCAACAAAAGGCTTTATGAGAAAGCTGAGGAGAGGAAGCTTCCCGATATATTGAAGGAGTGAATGAAGTTACTTTGCTCTGAGGCACTATTCTTGCTGCTCTCCAACTTCACAGGCCTGAAGCTTCACTTCCTGGCCCCTTCGGAAGATGAGATGGATGACAAAAGAGACGAAGCAGCAGCCTCTGCTGCTGATAGAACTGAGGGACTGGCCATAGCCCTCCTGAGTGAGAGAATAATCAGGCAGCCATGAGCATCAATGGCCAACAGAGCCATGACCAGACAGACCCAGAGTCAGAGGAAAACGAAACAAATAATGAATCAGGTGTTCCCACATGCCAAAGGGAACTGAGGCGTTGGAAGACTGGTCACCACACTTTTAATTCGTGACCATAGCAAGGCTGATTTTGCCCCAGACTTAATTCTCCACTGTGGCCGTGAAGGCTGGGAGCCAGAATATGGTGGTTTTACTTCTTACATTGCCAAAGATGAAGATGAAGAGCTGCTAACGGTGAATCCAGAGAGCAATTCTTTGGCATTGGTCTACAGAGATAACAGACTCTGAAATTTGTCAAGCATATTAACCACTGAAGCCTGAACAAAAGAAAACCTTCCCAAACACAACAGGTTTCTGGGACTTTTCATTTATCTATTATGAATGACAGCACTGGGCAAAGCTGAACAAAAACATGATCCTTCATCAATACTGGGAAGTCTGGAAGAGCTAAGCATGGAGTGAAGGAGAGCTACATGGTAGCTTGCCTGACAGTGTTCTTAAAACTGGTTGTCCTTTAATAGGACTCATAATGATTGTCCTCAACCTAGACCTTGAGCTTGAAGCTATGTACTTATCTTTTGATTTAAAAAAAAAAAAAAAAAGTTGGCTTTATTTTAAACATTGAGTTCTCCTCTTTCCATACTGGTTTCTTCAGTGAATTTTCAAGGATTTTTTTTTTTTTTATGGTGGTAAAATATTTATAACACAAAACTTACTAGCTCACCCATTAAAAAAGGGGGAAAAAAAAAAAAAAAAAAAGCACTGAGTGTCCGTCCCCAGGAGGAAGTCCTTGGGATGGAAATTTTAATGGGGGATGAGTGAGAGAATGTTGGATTTCCTGGTGGAAGGCAGACCCAGCAGTGCCACTAACAGGAAGGTTCTGGGCCTCTGGTGGTGGGCGAAAGAAGGTACTAGAAAATAGGGATGTGGGAAAGGCAAGGAGAGGTTAGGGATCTTCTTCCCACTGGGAAGTTTACCTTAGACTCACTGTATTCTTTATATACAGAAAGGAAGTAAGATATTTCATGAGTTGCACAAAATCAAGTCACTAGGATAAAACTTCTAATTTCATTCTTTACTGGGCTTTATATAATAAATATACATCCTCTCATGTTGAAGATTTGTATACTGTTGGGAAAAATGTTTTAAGCTCATTGGAAGAGGGGAGACCATAACATTTCATTTTCTTAAACAGGCAGCAAATAATGAATATATATGAATACAATAAACATATCTCAAAAAGAATGATACAACTTTTATTTTCCATGGATTTTAAAGATACTTTTGCTACATAGTTTAGGTATTTTTATGAGCTTTTTTTCATTTGTATGAAGTTCATTCAGCCTTATACAATTTTAAGGTGATATGTTTGGTAGTGTATCTATAATCTTTAAAAGTTTAGAGTTTTGGAATGTACAGTCTATGAGGTAAAATCAAGATTACATTAAAATTGTTTTCTCCTCTGCACTAATTTTGCAGTGAGGCTCAAATGGCAAGTATACTATTAAATGACATTTACTATCAAAAATAGGAGGTTCATTTGAATTACTATGAAAAACATAAGCCACTGTAACTTGACACAGTGGCACATTTTACCATTTTAGACATTCAACTATATATAAATCTCTGGGCTATTACACTCAGACTCATTTGTACTGCCAAATGTGGCACTTTAAAGAAGTTTCTAGAAAACAATCGCAATCACTGTTGTTTTGGGGGAAGGTTATCACCCTATACATAAGAGATTAAATTTAAATAAAATGTAAACATACAGTATATTATAGTGACAGGTCATTCTTACCACTTAGAAAGGCCAAGTTTATCCATTTTTTTTTTGAACAAGGGTTAATGTTTTTCTACAGCACAGATCATTTGACATAAAACTGTTACAATACATGCCCATTCTATTATAAAAGAAATTCTTCAGAGATCTTCAAAGCACAAAACATATGTTCTTTTTTCAAAGACGGACAGAAGTGCTCAATCACTAAAATGCCAACTTCAGCAACTAAAAATTAGTGATTTGCTATCCTAAAATTCAAATAATAAATTAAAAAAGCTAGTTACAGGTGTTTTACGGATAACAGATGTGCTAAAACAAGAATTGTAGATAGTTTCATTATAAACTGTATTATTACTGGCAGTCATTGACATCTAGGCAAGATGTACAATGTGATACTTGACAAAATTCAATCTGATCATCCAATAACTCACAAATGCAAGCTCACAAAACATTAATGAATTATGCAATTGCAAAGTGCTCTAATGCAACATTAACCACATGCAATCAACAATTTGGAACAGTATCCAAACAGACATTATACATTAAACGTTTAGTTTTCAAGAAAGAAAGCAGCTTGAAGTTTACTGGTGCAAATTAATTTTGTCTTCAGATTTGGTGCCCCAAACAAAAAGGTTAGGTTTGATTATGAATTCTGATGGTGGTGGCAGCAGTTATGGGAGAAGCAGCAAAAACATATGGGAGTTCTTCAAAATTAGCCTATACCCGACAGAGTGAGTGTATGTGTGTAATACATATTTCTACACTTGTTATGTTTGTATGTGTACACTTGTTACCCTTATACATGTACATATAGTTCAAAGGTTCACAAAATAGAAACCAAATAGGTTTGAAATTCAATTTACTTTTATGATTACTTTCTAAAAAGTATTTAAAAGCACTCAGTTCTTTTCCATGTTCTCAAGACCCGAAGAGGTACTTTTTGAGTAAACATCAAAATATTTTAGGCCAAGTAAACTGTCTGTGCTTTCTTTAAGTACTTATCTGTGAATTCATGAATATATATTTATAATGAAGAACTCCACATTTATCAAAGAAGCTTTACTTCATGCATACTCTTTCATCCAGTTTTTGTTTCTAAGCCCCTCCAGTTACTCATCATAATCCCACTTACCAAATAATTAAGACAAATGAGGAGGTAGAAATATAGCACTAGATTGCTTTCACAGCATCAGACTTTAACATTTTATATAGCATGTTAGTGTAAATTCTATTCATTCTGATTTTTCACTTGGTAATAATCTTTAAAACAAAAAGATCAGGTTATCACTGTTACACTCATGCCGATTGGTCAAAATATCCATTCTAAATTGTTGCCTCTTAGAAAGTTTTTCTATAGGAAGGCATGTTAAAAAAAAAAAAAAAAAAAAAAAAAAAAAGAGAGAGAAAGAAGACCCACCCTAACAAAAAACCCAAATTGATATTTTTGTGGCTTGCATTCTAATAAAGTGCCAGCCTCTACCTAACAATATAAGCACTGAAAATGGCAAAAATGATGTGCTATAGTCTCAATGCCAGTGCTAAATGCCACTGTTTTTTATAAAAGCAATACAGAAATAATTTTAGTACATGATAAAATAAAATGTAATAGAGTTAAAAAATAAAGTTGCATTTTCACTTGATTACAAAGTACTGAATGATAAAGGCAATCAAAATGGAAAAGAAAGCAAACAGCACAAGGATGACGGCAGCACACTGCTCGTCACTCAGTGCCCGTCGGGTCCTTGTGCTTTCCACAGTGTCTCTGTTGGTGCTGGCTGGTGGTTCAGTCCTCTGAGAGATGAAGAGCACTGTGGTGCTGTAGGGACCTACGAGATCCTGGTGTCCCAGAGAGTCTTGGCACTGGCGAATGGCACATACACGGAAGCGATATTCACAGTTCAGCTGAAGGCTGGAATACCGGAAGGAAGAGTCGGGACCTTTGTAAATCTGTTAATAAATTATTGGAAGGAAGAATTACGTGTGAAGGTTGGACAGAAAATGTGTTAAAACTGGCTAGTGTTAGAATCGTTTTTGATGTGAAAGCCAGTGAATGCCATTGATTTTATCTTTTAAATGACATGTTAAAAATATCTATCCATTAAAGTACTTATCTGTTTGTTGCATAGGGGCAAGAGAAATTTCAAAAGCGAGGATGTGAGATCTACCCTTATACGGTTCACAGATGAGTTAAGGAGTGCAGATGTGCCCCAGGGCAGCTAGAGAACAAGCAAAATCAGTCCTCAAGCATTTTCCTGCTTTTTTTTATTTTTTATTTTTTTTTATTTTTTATTTTTTTTGAGACGGAGTCTCACTCTGTCGCCCGGGCTGGAGTGCAGTGGCCAGATCTCAGCTCACTGCAAGCTCCGCCTCCCGGGTTTACGCCATTCTCCAGCCTCAGCCTCCCGAGTAGCTGGGACTACAGGCGCCCGCCACCTCGCCCGGCTAGTTTTTTGTATTTTTTAGTAGAGACGGGGTTTCACCATGTTAGCCAGGATGGTCTCGATCTCCTGACCTCGTGATCCGCCCGTCTCGGCCTCCCAAAGTGCTGGGATTACAGGCTTGAGCCACCGTGCCCGGCCAGAAGTCATTTTTTAATGAAATAATTCCATCAAAGAAGGGATAGTGTCTACTTTTGCTTCCCCCATTATGTCTTTGTATAACTGATAGATTTCCATACAATTTCAAACATATCTGTTGAATGAAATGGCAAATGAATAAGGGGAGCTTTCTATAGGTGCCTATGGCAAATCACTGTATAAACTCCAGAGAGGGGAGATCACTTAGAATCAGAGAATAGGACCTCCTCTGCCATGCCTTACAAGGGAAATAAAAAGAATGAAATTCCACGGATTTTCAGGGGAGTGTCTAGTAATTAACCCATTTATGCCAGAGGTTGCATTTTTTTTTTTGGTGAAAATCAGACCTTGGCAATAACCTTGATCAGTTGGATATAAATAACTACCACAAGCTTAGTGTTCCAATAATGGAACACTAGGCATAAATGGGTTAAGAAGATATATACTGGAACTGTTCATCCCTGGCATCCAAGGTCTGCTCTACCACTTCACACTCCAGATGCGATTTTAGACCAACTACCACAGGCATACTAGTAGTTAACATGTATGACAGTTATGAGGATGGAATGAACTAATGCTTGTTAAAGCACTTAGTGCAGTGTTCAGCATGCAGTCTAATGCTCAATCTGTAGGAGCTATCATTTCCAAAAATGAGAAACCTCCGCCCCGCCACTCATTCTGTAGTTGAGAAAAAGCCTCATAGGGTTAAATGACTTGTCAGTTGAGTCTCTCCAGCTAGTTGGTGGGCTACAAGTCAGATGAACCAACACGTGGGGGCTTTCAAGTACTTTTAGCTGCCTCAATTGTACCTGTGTTGTAAATCTAATTTTTTTACATATGGCTTTGCTCTCAAAGTAAAGTAAGATCTCTGTGTCATTTTTCTATCTCCAGAATCCAGCATATAGCAGGTACTCAATAAAAGGCCATTAAATTAGTGAATTATTGGCAATAAATAAAAATGTGGATGCTGATAACAATATATAAAGGAACTTATTGAAAGAAGCTTTTAAGATAAATCTGAACGAAAATGGTGACTATGCATTAGTTCTAAGGATGCATAATGTTTCAGGGAGTAGAATGTAGAAATGATCCATGTTTGGGAGATGGTACAGGTTGGGTATTCCTTATATGAAATGCCTGGAACTAGAAGCATTTCAATTTTTTTGATTTGGAATAGTTGCATATTTCCTAGTTGAGCATTCCAAACCTAAAAATCTGAAATTGGAAATGCTCCAATGAGCATTTCCTTTGAGTGTCTTGTCGATCCTCAAAAAGTTTCAGATTTTGGGTGGAACATTTTGAATTTTGGACTTTATTTGGGATGCTTCAACCTGTAAAAGGATTCACTTAAAACAGAATGTTGTATGAGAAAGTAGTGTAAAATTGTATACATACACTGAAGTAAATTTAGTAAAATTAAAATATGTATTTGTCTTATGGATATAATGGATGATTTTGTCTTTATATTTTCCATGTGTCTTCATATACCATTCCATGAGCCTGGCAGTATTAGGTTAAGAAAGAAAAACCTCAACAAATGGCATGAGGGTGATAAATGAAGAGATCTGGTACAGACAGGAAGAATACATTAATTACACTGTTGGAAATTTAGGTTTGAAAATTCAAAAGGGACCACTGTAGGTGTGTGACATTAAAACAGTGTTTATGGAATTGTAATCATGAGGCTGTGTGAAGGACTGAAGGGAGCTGAGTAGGACAGGGATTCTTGATCTATATGTAAAAGTGATGAGGCCCTGATGTAGTTTTATGGATTTAGAAACAACTTCTGATTAAGAGTTGATAGGAAAAAAAAATTCATCTAAGAATTTATGGCTTGGAGACCAAGATGATATTGGTGTCCATGACACTGATGAAGTAAAGATGTTGGAGAGGAGATACTGGGAGGGAAGATGATGGGATCAAGTATTCAATTTTGTATTTCAGATGTGGGAAGACATCTAAGCAGGAAGAGACACAGTTGGCTGTAGATACAGGACTGAAGAAAACAGATTAACTTGCTCAAGCTAATTTCAGATGGTTTATACACCCAAGAAAAGTCATTCAAACAAGCCTCAAGCTTATCCATAAACTACTCAAATGTGGAGTCCCTATTTCCTTTAAACGTGTAATATAATTATATTTTCTTTAATATTAATTTTGCTTCCTCCTTAGAAGGAAACCTACTTATCTGTAAATTACATTTCAAATCTAATTATCATGGCAATTTGCAGATGGCTTAATAAAGAAAAACAATTGCATGCCAGATTTAATCTGACTCTTTGGATCTTTTGTAATTTCAGTTAAGATATTACACAGAGTAGTTACAACAGCACAATACTGGAATAAAACAAATGATCATTTTTTTTTAATGGAAGAGGAAAATATAAGACACAATGAAAACAACCCAGCTTAAAAGCCCTCAAAATTAAGAAGGTTACAGCAAAAAGGGAAAATCAGATGAAATGTATAGCTATTAAATTAGTCTTTGGAGTGGTATAAAAGCTTATTCTTCATAAAAGTTGTAACAAACATTGGCAACTCTCCACTCTATGTGACTGCTATTCTTGCTTTACCAGAAAGCTATCTTTGAAACCTCTTGGCTAGGAAGGTGACACTTCCTCTAGGATTCCATTATAACTTCATGCCTAATGCCATATTTATGGCACTGCATTATGACTATTATTAATACTATTATTGTAAAAGCCTCCTTATTAGTCTTTCTAGTTCTGCCCTTGTCCTACTGTAGTTTTGACACTAATCAAAACAACCTTGTGTCTGATCACATGAATATCCTTGTCAAAATCCTCCAGTGTCTTCTCATTTCACGTGAAGTAAAAGCCACAGTATGGCCTATTACGCCCTACATCACTCCATACCACCCATAGGCCCCTTAGGATTAACTACCCGACCTTATCAACTCTTCCCTTTGCTCTCTCCATCCCAGTCATACTGACTCCTTTAAGTTCATCAGATTTAATAGGCATGTTCCTGTCTCAGCACATCTTCTTGGAACACTCTTTTCCCCATAGTCATCTCCTTTGGGCCATGCTGAAATGTCAGCTGAGTGCCCCAAATGAAATAAGACTCAGTGCCCTCCGCCTCCACTACTCCCTATTTCTTTTATCCAATTTTGTTTTTTCTCCATTGCACTTATATCTGACAATATATTGGCATGTTCATTTGCTTATAGTGTCTTCTTTTCCACCAGAATGTATGTAAGCTCCATGGAGGCAAGGGACTTTCTGTTCAGTGCTGTATCCTGAGTGCCCAGCACAGAGTTCAATGAATACTTATCAGATAAATAAATAATCTGTTCAAGTGTAGTTCATACTGAAAAGATTTGGAATCTTGAGATCTCTGGAATATAATATATACTGAATACATGTTTATGAATTAGAAAGGTAAAGATGGCCAAATCTTACATTGAAAATACATAAAAATTAAAAAAGGGTAAAAATATGCATCCACAAATTAATATCTTGGTACATACCTGTTTGAATTCTGAATCTTTTCCTAACATAACTTGAAGACTGTAAATAACTGGATCACCTTTCATTGGTTGTAAACACTCCCATGTAATTTCACAAATGTGATCATTTACCTTCTCTATTTTGGGTGCTGTAGGAAACAAATATAAATAAAATATGTTCCACTTGATTTTAATTTGGTACATCATGCAGACACTTGTTTTAATAAAATCAACAAATATTTAAAATCCACTTATAAACTTGAAATAAGTACCAGTGAATTTTTGAAATTTGCATCCAAAGAGGTTAAAATCAGCACTCTTGTATTCTAAGATATGGGATCTCACTCTGTCACCCAGCCTGGAGAATAGTGGTGCAATCATAGCTCACTGCAGCCTCAGCCTCCTGTGCAGCTACATATACAGGCACATGCTACCATCCCCAGCTAATTCAAAATTTCTTTTGTAGAGAGGCAGGTCTCACTATGCTGTCCAGGCTGGTCTCAATACTCCTGGCCTTAAGTGAGCCTCCCCCTGCAGCCTCCCAAAGCACTGGGCTTACAGGTGTGAGCCACTGTGCCCTGCTTATAGTCAGCATTCTTCTTAAAGCTAAGAGACCCTAAACTTGATAGCAAACAGAAAAAGGACTCAGTGAAACTCTCAATATTATTAGAAAGACTATTCAAGAAGAGTTCTGCTTCTTCTGTTTAAGTACATGATCCAGGATATGGTTCTAGAAGTCTCTGTGATTAGTCTTCAGAGCAATTAACTTTATAGACTTTTCAGCTAAAAATAGAGTGCAGCCCTTGCCAGAGTCACTTTAAAATAAGAACCCCTCTAAAATTAAAAGATAAATGTATATACAAATGTGTGTAAATATGTGTACATGTGTGTGTAAAATTGACTGAAAAACCCACATTAATGAAGAATTTGTTTTGCTTATTAACAGATGACCAGGCTTTCCTTCTGAAATCTAAATGAATGTAATATCAACAACTCAAAATGTTTAAACAATCAGAGTTTATAATTTTTTTATTTAAGCCAATGGCCTAATTAGAAAACCAGCCTACCTATTCCATTTAGTATTTTTATGTTACATTATTAAAAACATCAGTGACAAAAGCCAGTACTTGTCTGAATATGAACGTGCCAGATAAAACAGCTTTTATTATTGAATGGAACCCTCAGTAGAGTTGGGCTTGCCTATATGATTTTGTATAACCGGTGGACATACACTGGATGCTAAATTTTAGTATTAGTAAACAAAGCATTTAGGAAAATACATTAAAAAGTAATTTATTGGCCCGGCACGGTGGCTCACGCCTGTAATCCCAGCACTTTGGGAGGCCGAGGCAGGCGGATCATGAGGTCAGCAGATTGAGACAATCCTGGCTAACACGATGAAACCCCGTCTCTACTAAAAATACAAAAAATTAGCCGGGCATGGTGGCTCAGGCCTCTAGTTGCAGCTACTCAGGAGGCTGAGGCAGGCGAATGGCGTGAACCCGGGAGGCGGAGCTTGCAGTGAATCAAGATCGTGCCACTGCACTCCAGCCTGGGTGACAAAGAGTGAGACTCCATCTCAAAAAAAAAAAAAAAAAAGTAATTTATTATAAAAGAAAATAACTTCAGGATGTATAACTTACCTTTCAAGGCAGCTGGGACAGATTTTGGAGTAGTGAAAATATATTCTTGGGAGAGGGGACCTTCCCCAGCTTCATTACAAGCTTGAATACAGAATTTGTAGGATGTTGACTCATTAAGTCTTTGTACTTTGTATGTATGACATGGTCCTCTGTATAGGGATACAAACCTAAAATGGAAATAACTATTAGATAAACCTTATACTACCTTATGAAAATGTTTTACAAAATAGTATAAACACACTTATTTAGGAACATTATTTATGAGTGATAAGTTACGCCAAAAGTTTGATGCCAGGAACTCTTTGTCACCTAAAATAAATCTCTGTTTTTCATCAGATGAAGAGAAATAGGATATCTGGTAAATTTCCCAATTTGACATGATTTACTGAAAATCTGTTACTAAATTTCATATCCAACCATAACTGTTTCTTCTCAGGCTTCCAGTTTAGCTTTGTTTCTGAATACGATTTTGTTAATGTACATTTTAAAAGATGCTCAGAGCATCACAATTTTCATTACGAATTATTTCTAACTAAAGTCATATTAATAAAATTTGTCAAGTATGGCATAGAGAGCTGAGCTATGAGATTACGTTTCTATTTTAATCTTCCTTGTCTTTATCTGGAAAAAAAAGAATTCTCAATTCCCAGGCAGATTTTTAGTTGCCTTGGTGATGTTTTTCTAGAGATTTACAAAAGCAGTATGACAATATATAATTTCCAATATATCATCCACTTGAACTGTTCAATGAAGTTGAATATCATATATATTTCTCCTTATATGTTACCTATAAGTTGAATGCATCCCAATATTTTTGATTGGATGTTTCTAAAACTCTGGGAAATTAGAGAATGAATAATGAATGCTTATTCAATGCTAACAGTGTGAAAATTGTAGTCAAGTTAAAAATAAAGAAATACTTAATGACAGGAAGAAACAGTACTTCCAATAAGCAGTAACTGGATAAGCCTTGCCTTTTCAATCTCTAAATTTTTTTTTTTAATGACAGGAAAAAAAATAGTGGTAATACCACTGTTTAAAAAAGCTGAACAATGACAAAATCTGGATCAGGGAGCAGCTGAAGTATCATTATGATACCATCCTCACAGCAAGTATATGTAGTTGTGAAAATCAAAGCAAATGGAAGTCATCAAGGATATGAAATTGATTTAATTTATTAAATGTGTGCATTAAAATTAACAGTATCATAAAAGGTTTTAATTTCTTTATTTTCCACAACCAAAGGCCATGAGCCATATTCATACCCTATAACAAGTCTCTAGATGCTAGCTGAATATTAAGTTGGAAGTTCTATAATAGAATAGAATTTATATTTAATAGAATCTTTATTCTATTATCTTTCAACCAAACACTAATTAGACCTGTTTCCAGTAAGCCTTCTTGCACTACCCCAAATGTATGCTAGAAAGGGGAGGAAAAAAATTTAAACAGTTAATTTGCCCAGTAATAGCAACATATATGAAAGATAAATGGCTATATCAAAAACCTCTATAAGGCAAATAATCTCTTTGTAGAGATAAGACTACAAAGATTACATAAAATTCTGCCAAGAACAAAGGCTAACATTCATCGATACATAGATTTTAGGAAATGATCAATAGTGTTTGTTCTGTGTAATGTTCTTACTGGTGATATACTAGTATACAAAATTATTCCATGTTATTTTAAATGTATAAGTATTTCTGATAGAGAGTACTTATGTACAAGCACCATGAACATTCCATTGTTGAATATGTGGCTAACATACAAACAACACAAAAAAGTAAATCTTTTTTTTTTTTTGAGACGGAGTCTCGCTCTGTCATTCAGGCTCTGGAGTGCAATGGCACAATCTTGGCTCACTGCAAGTTCCGCCTCGCGGGTTCACGCCATTCTCCTGCCTCAGCCTCCCAAGTAGCTGGGACTACAGGCGCCCACCACCATGCCTGGCTAATTGTTTTATATTTTTAGTAGAGGTGGGGTTTCACTGTGTTAGCCAGGATGGTCTCGATCTCCTGACCTCGTGATTCACCCGCACTGGCCTCCCAAAGTGCTGGGATTATAGGTGTGAGCCACTGCGCCCGGCCAAAAAAGTTAATCTTGGGAAAAACTGTTACTAGTATTCTGAGTCCATCAGATATGGACATTGTTTCTAATATATTCAGTGAAAAGCAGAAAAGCAAAATTCAAAATTCTTAAAATATTAAAGGATTAACAGCTGTGGGAGGATGTGGCATTGCTTATATGGAATATAATGTGAATAAATAGCCCTAGTTGGCATTAGAATGACTGTTACAAATATTCAGAGTTAACACTGTAATTCAAATACATGATTTAGTGCAGCAGTATATGGCACATTATATAGGAAATAGTATAACAGGTACATGAAGATGTAAAAGAGGCACAGAAAGAATCTGAATGAGATAGAGATTAGCAAAGGGACGAGATAATTAATCACAGAATCTAACTGAGATCACACAGTGAAAAACTGAACTGTACTCATTTAGTGTGCAGGCCCTGTGTTAGGGGTGTGGAAAAGATTGAAACATAATCTCTGCCCTCAAGAATCTCAGAGGCCAGAAACAATCATAATAATTTACTATAAAATTGTTTTGGGACCAGGTGTGGTGGCTCACGCATGTAATCCCAGCACTTTGGGAGGTCGAGGCAGGTGGATCATGAGGCCAGGAGATGGAGACCATCCTGGCCAACACGGTGAAACTCCATCTCTACTAAAAATACAAAAAATTAGCCGGGCGTGGTTGGTGCGCACCTGTAGTCCCAGCTACTCGGGAGGCTGAAGCAGGGGAATTGTTTGAACCTGGGAGGTGGAGATTGCAGTGAGCCCAGATCGCACCATTGCACTCCAGCCTGGCAACAGAGTGAGACTCCGTCTCACAAAAAAAAAAAAAAAAAAAATTGTTTTGGTCAGGCATGGTGGCTCATGACTGTAATCTCAGCACTTTGCGAAGCTGAGGCGGGAAGACCACTTGAGCCCAGGAGTTCAAGACTAGCGTGAGCAACATGGTGAAACCCCATCTCTACTAAAAATACAAAAACTAGCCAGGTGTAGTGGCCCATGCCTGTGGTCACAGCTACTTGGGAGGCTGAGGTGGGAGGACGGCTTGAGCCCTGGAGGCAGAGGTTGCAGTGAGCCAAGATAGTGCCACTGCCCTCCAGCCTGGGTGATAGAGCGAGACCTTGTCTTAAAAAAAAAAAAAAATTGTGTCCTGCTAGAAATAAACATTGAAGAGTTTATTTTGTATCCAAGATTAGGTGTCTTTTATTATCATGAAAACAGTAAACGGATTAGAGAAAACAATGAAAGAGTAGCCCACTTATTTTTTTCTCTTGGTATTCCACTCACAAATTATAAATAGGAAATCTACATTGTGTTTTCAAATGTTTTAAAAACACACTTTTGTATGACAATCTTGACTTCATTTTTGAAAACTTACTTCATTAAAAAAATTTTTTTTTTAGAGACAAGGTCTCACTATCTTGCCCAGGCTGGTCTTGCACTCCTGGGATCAAGCAATTCGCCTGCCTTAACCTCCCAAAGTGCTGACATTACAGGTGTGAGTCAGCACACCTGGCCTACTTCTAACAGTTACAGAAATTTATATACTTAAGACCTAAGAAACTATATAAAGAAGCAATTAAAAAAACCTACCGTCCATTCTTATCCTCCATCTGAAGGTGGTATTGAATAGAATCGGTTGACAATGTCTTTGGAGTTCCTTCTCCCCATTTCAGCTTAAGGTTCTGGTGGCTAAAGGCAACACATTCCAGACGAGGTGGATCAGGAGGGAGAGGCTTAGTTTTTAATTTTATCATATGGCTGAAAGGACCAGCTCCAAGGCTATTCAAGGCTTGAATTCGTATTCTAAGTGCCACATAAGAAAAAATGTTTGGTTATGATTGTTTTATTTAAAGTGTCTCTCTGGTCTAGGCAAAAATCAACATAATATTTAGAGTATACCTGTATGTTGTATCTGGTTGCAAATTGTTGATAATATAGCTTGTAACCTTTCCCACTGTTAGGGACTGTTTATCTCCAAAGTCTATGCTGTAGGAAAGGATTTCCGAACCATGATCACAAGGCTTTTCCCAGCTTATTGCAAGGCATGTAGAAGGTGAATAATGGGGATTTTCTATCTCATCATCACTTATTTCTTGAAGACAGGTCACAATGCCAGGAACTGATGGTGGAGTCACACAGGCTACTACTTCACTGAAAGGGCCTGCACCCACAACACTGAGAGCCTACAAATTAACAGAGCCTCTGAGTTAACAAAGTCATAACCATGAAAATGCCAATGAAATATAAAACTCTGGATAGAGTTAAGTGATAAAGTACTGATCATCTTTACCTGGACCCTGCAATAATAGGTAGTTGCTGGTGAAAGTCCTTTTATTTCATAATTGAGACCAGGCCCACAGTAACATATCTGCATACTTCCTTCAACTCCTCCCCACTCCAATCGATATTCAGTGACATCTGTTCCATTACTCAAAGGAACCTTTAAATTAACAAAAGTATAAAGGTCTTAGTCTTGATGTAGATTAAATAGCTTTTGACCAAAAATGTTCTTTACCTGACCACATGTAAAACTAGATTGCTTCTGAATTTCTTTAAAACTTTTAAGCACAATCAAAACTGTTCAATTTTACATTTTTTATTCATTAAGATTATCTGAATTTAAGATTGGTCAAATATGTAACTGTTTTGAATTAGAAGTAGAAATATGACTAAGTCACTTTAGAAAGTGTTTTAAGGTACATATACTTCAAATAATTCTAATAATATGAAATGTTAAAACCATACAGACGTTTTGTTAAATTTCAAAGGGAACTGAAAATATAATAACTGTCATCACTGATTATTACTATCCACAGTAAGTACACTGGTGATGTGTACTGGATAAATATAAGAGAAACAGAATTTACTAATTCCTATGTATGTCTGTTCTGAACAGTAAACTTACCAGTGGCTGAAGTATCTCAGTACTGAGACAAAGCCTTTCATAAAAATACAAAGCACATAATGAACAGGAATCTAAATATCTGTAATGCAAATATACCACACTCAAATTCTTCAAAGAGGAAAAAGAAGTCACTGTTTCTCATGTGAATTAAACTAGGACTTGCTCTGTATAATACAGGAGGTAAAAATGAACAGTATCTTTATTCTTTTATATAAACTATTCTAATCACTTAAGAAAGTAGATATAAGTCAATGGAAATTACAATACCTCCCAATTCACTTGTGCACAAGTTGCAGATTTGCATGTCACTTGAGGTGGCTTGCACTGATCTGGTGGCCCAGGGGCTGTAGTAATATCACATTTTTCTGAAAATGGTCCAAACTAGAAAACAAATGTAACTAGTGTTTTATTTTCACCCTTAAATGCCCACTGATTGCAGAGAACTGCATATTTAAAGATTCATTAATAATTAAAGTCTTTTCCCTGTGTTTCAAGATTAATTTGGTCATAATTCTGTAAGTATTCACATAAAATAAAAGACTTAAAATCATGAGAGTAAAGGTGTGAGAAATTTTAAAGTTTCATTTACTTATACTTTCTTCTGCCCCTTATTTCTTCAGGAACTGGTTTTTGTAAGAAGGGCAGGACATTAGGGAATTAGGTGGGTGGAATAATTCAGAAGAAATATAAGGAGTGAAGAAATTGATACTAATTAAAGGTATGGGAGATGATAGGTGTAAATTATTTTAAATTTTTTAATACTTCACGAATCTTTCTTAGGCATTATATTCCATATCAAATTTTACCAACATACTGTTCTATACATTTATATTTATTTTGTACCATAATTTGATTTTCTGTTCCATGCTAAAAGCTCACTTTCTCATAATTACTTTTAACATACATTACCTGGAATATAAAACATTTTATTCAGTATTGGCAAATTCATTCCCTGACACATAGGAGAACAATTACAGAAATTTATAGTCACCAATTTTTTAAAGCTCATTAGCAAAAGAAAAGCCCCAATACACTGGTATTTTCACTTAACAGTGGCGCATCATTATAATGATCAGAAGTAAACCTACTTGTTACTGCACTGTGTCAGGCAGTTTTGCCAAATGCCCATCTTTAAGAGCTAGGTCAACTTCTTTTTTTTTTTTTTTTTGAGACAAGGTCTGGCTCTGTCACCCAGACTGCAGGAGTGCAGTGGTGCAAACATGGCTCCCTGCACCCTCGACTTCCTGGGCTCAAGCCATCCTCCCACCTTAGCCTCCCAAGTAGCTGGGACTACAGGTGTGCACCACCATGCTGGGCTATTTTCTATTTTTTAGAGACAGGGTTTCACCATGTTGCCCAGGCTGGTCTCAGACTCCTGGGCACAAGTGGTCCTCCTGTCTCAGAGGGAGGACTGCTTGAGCCAAAGTGCTGGGATTACACGCATGAGCCACTGGGCCCAGCCAGCTACAAAAATCTAAGAAACTCAACTTCTCAGAAAACTCTATGGAAAAATTCAGTTGTTAACAAAGATTTAATATGAAAATTATTCCAAGTTATTTAAATTATATTTAATTTAGGAAAAAAACATGCATTAATCACCTATAAAAATGTTAATAAATAGCAGTAGACTTACCAAAGGGTAGGGATTTTAACGTATCAAGTTTCATGAATATTGGTAATAAACCTTAAGAAGGTGAAACCAACTATTCAATGTAACCATTAGGCCCTAAAAACAACAGTATAATACTTTAAAATAAAATTCAAAAGTTTTCCAAAAGAAAATAGTTTACTCCTTGACCATACTTATTCAGAGTATCAGTGACTTCAGTTAATGTTAAGTCCTTCATTTTTCCTCCAAATCTGATTGCACAGGGAATATACACCATATTGTATCATCACAATGATTAAATATCTCAGGCTAATCTTGTGAATGTAACTGTTTTATAACAAAGTAAAAAATTAAGGCTACTATATGTGGCAAACAGAAACAAATGTAAATGTTTCCTTTGGTTTACAGCACTGATTTTAGCTAGCCTTTAAATGAAGGTCATCAACTCTCTTGAAATAACCTCAACCTCTGGCCATAAATCCACAGTATAAATATGATGAATAAAGTTAAACTATATACTAATCAATTATAACAACTAATACGGCTCTTGAAAACCAATCTTATGAGAAAAGTATTATTGGATATGGTGAGAAAATACAGACAAATCTGCACAATCTAACATCTATAAAGGGCAAAATCAAAACTCCAACTTCCTTATAGAAACTATTTCATCTGTGTAATTATAAATGTTAAGGAATCTTGCATTTTATAAACAGAAGATGGACTCACTTTAATTATATCAACTTTAAAATTTATATTAATAAGTTTAAAAAATCTTTCCATAAAACTTTATATAGTTTAAAGCTATACACCAATCTATAAAACTCAGAAAATGAAAAACAAAACAAAACAAAAAAGAAACCTTTTATACTATCACATGTATAAAACAGGAAGTAGACTGTGATTTTGTTTAAGGCAATGCTGGGCTATTTCACAAATCACCACTTCAAATATTTGCACTGCTCAACACTACCGGTTTCTATCATATTCACAATTAAAAAAAATTCAAATGTTTAAAGTCTTCAGTAAACTCCTTATTCACATTTCCATTATATTTCATGGACTCATAGTAACTATATCCTGTTAGAATGAAAAAAAAAAAAACAACAAAAAAAACAACAAAACCTGTAGCTATAGGAAACTGCTAGAGAATATGCTTTAATCTCACATGAATAACACCCAAAAATCCTAGATGGCAAATTTACCAAGCAGAGCAAAATGGTGATACAATATGCCTGCTTTGTGAAAAGTAATCTTGAGATCATCCTGAAAATAAGTATTTCATGTAAAAATTAATGAACTATGGCAGATAGTTTTATTAGTTCAAAAATTCTTAATTTAAAACAATAAATTTGAAAACCCATCAATTTTAAAATTCCAAGTATGTTGTTATTATTTTTTGAGAAAAGCCTGTTGCCCAGGCTGAAGTTCAGTGGCACAATCCCAGCTCACTGCAACCTCCGCCTCCTGGGTTCAAGCGATTCTTGTGCCTCAGCCTCCTGAGTAGCTGGGACTACAGGTGTGGGCACCACCAATCCCAGCTAATTTTTATATATTTAGTAGAGATGGGGTTTCCCCATGTAGGCCAGGCTGGTCCTGAACTCCTGGCCTGAAGTGATCTGCCAGCCTCGGCCTCCCAAAGTATTGGAATTACAGGTGTGAGCTACTGTGCCCAGCCAAAATTCCAAATATAAATGTGTCATTTAAAAGTTTTTTTTTTTGTTGTTATTTATTTGAGACGGAGTCTCACTCTGTCACCCAGGCTGGATGCAGTCGCATGATCTCAGCTCACTGTAACCTCTGCCTCCCAGGTTCAAATGATTTTCCTGCCCTCAGCCTCCAGAGCAGCTGGGATTACAGGCACGTGCTACCACCCCCAGCTAAGTTTTGCACTTTTTAGTAGAGAAGGGGTTTCACTATGTTGGTCAGGCTGGTCTCGAACTCCTGACCTCAAGTGACCCACTTGCCTTGGCCTCCCAAAGTGCTGGGATTACAGGCATTTACCACCGTGCCTGGCCAATATGTCATTTAATAGGATAGACTTACAGACTGCTAATGGCAGTAAATGATTTACAATAATAAGTATATACAAAAGGTCAGGTGCAGAGGCTCATGCCTGTAATCCCACCACTTTGGGAGGCCAAGGTGGGGGAATCACTTGAGCCCAAGAGTTTGAGACCAACCTGAGAAACATAAGGGGACCCCCATCTCTACAAAAAAGTAAAAAATAAGCCTGGTGTGGTGGTGTGCACCTATAGTCCCTGCTACTCAGGAGGCTTGAGGCAGGAGGATCGCTTAAGCCTGGGAGGTTGAGGTTGCAGTGAGCCATGATCATACCATTGCACTCCAGCCGGGGTGACAGAGACCCTGTCCTAAAAAAAGAAGTCTGTCTATCTGTCTATACACACACATACATACATACAAAGGTATCTACAAATAAAGAGTACTGTTATACATGTTATAAGGCAACCTAATACAACATATCAGCCACACAAACAATTCAGTTTAGTTCATGGGGAGCATGGAAAGGGCCACTAAATGATAGAAATTTGAGGTTTAGCACAACTATTTATAAGAACTGAAGTAATGATTCTGGTTCCTCAAGTCCTATAGGGATTTAAAAAAGTTTTTCAAGACAAATGTAATTTTTTTTGCCTCCCTTTTTTGAGCAAGGTTAATTCATGTCAACAACAACAAAATAATGATACAAAGCTTCACCATTCTAGCATGCTGAATGGCTTTTATTTAAAATAAAACTGTAAACAGTGTTATTTATAGTACATTATTTATCAGTACTGCTCTCTGGTAGGCATAAATTTTATCTTAAAATCTGGAATAGCTTTAGAAAAGTCTAAAATATATATTCTTTGGGAATATGGAAAGTAAATATTTACTTAAGGTGATTTTGACAAATTATCACAAACCTGAAAATATAAATTAAGATGTAAGTATTAAAGATGTGATCTTAGCGTACTGTAACCTTGTGAGGCTGACAAGATGGCTTCTTACAGAAAGGAATGACTTGTGTAAGAGCTGCCTAAGTATATAAACTTGACATATAAGAAATTTAGGCCGGGCACAGTGGCTCATGCCTGTAATCCCACAACTTTGGGAGGCCGAGGTGGGTGGATCTCTTGAGCCCAGGAGTTTGAGACCAACTTGGGCAACATGACAAAACCCCCTCTCTACTAAAAATATGAAAAAATTATCCAGGTGTGGTGGTGTGCACCAGTGGTCCCAGCTACTCGGGAGGCTGAGGTAGGAGGGTCACCTGAGCCCAGGAGGCAGAGGTTGCAGAGAGCCAAGATCATACTACTGCACTCCACACTGACCCTGTTTCAAAAAACCAAACAGTAATAAATTTAAAAGTAAGTTTACAGATGTAAATACAGAACCCTTTTGGACAACAGGATATGAAATATAGTATAGTTCACCAAAATAATGGGTATAAGAGAACTGTCAATTTAATTCTATAAAATTTTAATTATAGAATAGTTCAAAGAAATCGTTATTTAGTTGATATAGGAAATTACTGCTTTGTCCTTAGAGAATCTGCTTTATCGCAGAGAGATGAGAGGTGTCATAGCTGAGTGGAAAGAGCTTTGGCTCTGGAGTCTGGCAAACTCAGGTTTGCAGCTTACCTCTATCACTTATTAGTGTGTACGACTGTGGACAAAATATTTAGCTTTCCTGAACCCCAGTTTCCTTAGTTGTGAAATGGAGATATTACCTACTTTGTCCACTTTTTGGAGTTATATATTAAATACATACAAAACCAGAATAGTTTAAAGCGTAAGTTTTTTTTCACTTGGGCAAAACATCATAATTAGTTGCCAACTGAAAGTAAATGCTACTTCAGCCTCAAAAAACTTCAATCAGCCTCAAAAAACTCAAAAACCTCAAAAACTTCAATCAGCCTCAAAAAACTTCAGTACTTACGATTTTACTTCAACTTTTAAATTGATTAAGTAAACTCTATTAACACTGCCTAAAAGGTAAACTCTAGCCCAGTTGAAGTCCAAAGTGTCACAGACTGTAAGTGAGATCTAAAATACTGAGATTTCATAAAATTAAATTGTGGAACATACTAACTTCTCTTGTATTTATCAATGTATGCTTATTAAAAAATTGTAAAATTTGGAGTCATATAAAAGCTAAATGGCCAAATAATGGATATGATGATATATGTTAAAATGAAACATATATCACCATTGTGATTATAATTCTACCAGCACAACCTTCTTACCCCCATTTTGTTAGCTGCACGCAGTCTGAAGCTGTATGTCTTTCCAGGAAGAAGGCTGCTCACTGTACATTCTACTTCAGAACCTTGGTAAACTTCTCTAGGTTCATCTTTTTCTACAGGAGACATTTCCACACTGTAACAGGAAATGGGTGATCCACCATCAACCAGAGGGGGTCCTAAAGGTGGAAAGATTGATGCAATTTAACAAGACGAATACTTTCTGTTCTAACTTAATAATAATGTATTACCAAAATGGAAATTACCCCATCGTAACTGTATTTCTTTTGCTTTGGGTCTACCCTGTAATCTGGGAGGGAGGCATGGGCCAGGAGGCACAGCTGGAGTCTGCACAAGTAAAGATTCAGAGACCTGCCAAAACAAAAGCAAAAAGAAAACAAAAATGCCCCAAAACCAAATAATCAGATTGCTTTTGGTAAGGAAAAATAATATAAACATAAATATTGCACTGATAATTTGAAATTGTACTTGATTGTCAATGAAAAAGGAATAAAGTTCTGAAAAAAAATCAAAACCCAATTAAATAAAAACTCAAAATTTTCATAGACAAAGACATGTACTGTGCAAGTGCTATATACAAAGCAAGTTACTGAAAACGAACTTCAATGAACCCTTCCTTTCCTTTTCCTTCCATAACTAAAGAAAAAAACAACTTCCAACACAATTTAATGGGCAATATTTTTTATCTTCTCCAAAGGGATCCATAAATCTCTTCTAAGGAGGGATGTGTTAATATACTGTATAAGCTGATTGATTGATTGAGTTTTAGAGGTGGGGTCTTGGTGTGTTGCCCAGGCTGGAGTGCAGTGGCTATTCACAGGTATGATTACAGCCTCAAATTCTTGGGCTCAAGCAATCCTCCCACATCCAGAGTAGCTGAGACCATACACATTCATCACTGCACCAGGCTTAACTTATACATTACAAAATTATCTTTCCTTTATCCTTTCCACCTAAAAATAATTCTGAAATCAGGTAAGCTTTTCCAGGTATTCGGCATCTTTCTAGGTATTTGATATTGCTTTTAGTTTCTATGCTATATTTATATTTTTAAAAGCCTTTATTTTCAAAGACACTCTGTTAAAAACAATGCCACACTGGGCCGGGTGCGGTGGCTCACGCCTGTAATCCCAGCACTTTGGGAGGCTGAGGCGGGTGAATCACAGGGTCAGAAGATTGAGACCATCCTGTCTAAAACGGTGAAACCCAGTCTCTACTAAAAATACAAAAAATTAGCCGGGCGTGGTGGCGGGCGCCTGTAGTCCCAGCTACTCAGGAGGCTGAGGCAGGAGAATGGCGTGAACCCAAGAGGCAGAGCTTGCAGTGAGCCGAGATGGTGCCACTGCACTCCAGCCTGGGCGACAGAGCCAGACTCCGTCTCAGAAACAAACAAAACAACAACAACAAAAAACAAAACAATGACACAAACTCAGTGCCATATTCCTTACGTGCAACATATTAAGGTTCGTATTTAACATTCTTTTAAACACAAAATACGAATCTTTTTATCAGAAAGCTATCCTATACAAAAATGCTGTAAAATGCTATAGTAGAACAGGATTTTGTGCATGTGTATGTATGGTTGCTTTTCTTAAATCCAGGGAGATTTTCTTACTGGATAAAATGAAGCAATTGGAACACAAGCCAGCTGGGCAGGACTCACACTCAGTTTCACATTAGTTTCATTTTCAACAAAATGCCTATATTTCATTTTAAAAAAGAATATTTTCATTGCATTAAATTCCATTTTGAAAAAAAAAAACAAAACAGCCATTATGAATGATCCAAGAAAGCATTCTTGGTTTAATTCATTAAAAAAAAAAAAAAAATCACTTGCCAGGTATGGTGGCTTATGCCTGTAATCCCAGCACTGTGGGAGGCCGAGGCCAGTGGATCACGAGATTAGGAGTTCAAGGCCAGCTTGGCCAACATGGTAAAACCCCGTCTCTACTAAAAATACAACAGTTAGCCAGGCATGGTGGTGGGCACCTGTAGTCCCAGCTACTCGGGAAGCTGAAGCAGAATTCTTGAACCCAGGAGGCAGAGGTTGCAGTGAGCCCCGATCGTGCCACTGCACTCCAGCCTGGGCGACAGAGTGAGACTCCGTTTCAAAAAAAAAAAAATCACTCTTATTAATAAACATACATCCCTAGAACATTATGTCTTTATATCAATGGTACACTTTAAGTTCATTTTGATTATTGAGTCTCTAATAAAAAAATAATGGCCAACTTTTTTGAAATAAGTAAATATTAGAAAGTAGATTTAAATAAGTAGATACTATTTTATGATGTGTTCTCACACACATAATTTATGAAGCAGTAAATCAGTCTATAATTTTATTTCTATTTCTGCTTAGTATGGTTATTAAGCATCATTCTCAAATTTATCTTTATAAAATTTTCTCCAATGTTTTCATGTATTTGTTTTTCCAAAGCTGAATATCAACCAGAAAATAGACATACACTGAATACTTACTGTGAGCTAAGTACATTAGAATATTTTGGTCACTATCAGATTAACCAAACAGGTTATAGAAGTTACTTTGCTCCATTTGTGGATATGTTTCAATATTTGAAGTGGCACCTGGTAACCCTACCCCATTTAGCCAAACTTAACAACTACACAAAAGCATCTACATATAAGTATTACCGCACTCTGTCCTCCATCACTGATGCAGTAAACTCGTAAACGATAGAAACAGCCTGGATTCAGTCGATCACAAAGATGTTCCCTGGTAGCGCCACTGTATATCATTTCCCATTTGTTTCCTGTAAGGTGAGGAATTGTGTTCAATCAGATACTAGGTAATGTTTAACGTTTTGGTATCATGGACACATCAGGTATCCTAGCTTCACAAAGTAAGTATTTATGTAATTTGTCAGAAACAATTTAGGCTTGTTTCGGTTTCCTGGAAATGATCTAATTTTCTTTATGTGTGCAACTTCCTAGACAAGTCTGCATGGCTTCATGGAAGTGAAATATCTCTGTAATTCTGTACAGACTTTGGCCTAGATTGATAATTTACTTTTAATTAAGCATTTTAAATGTGTTTACTGGTCCAGTAATAATGTTATAGCACACAAAGAGTACAAAAAACCAGTATCAGAGGAAGTCTAGTCCTAATTAAAAGACATCCTTTTTTTTTTGGCAGGAAATAGGTCATTTCATAGAAATAAACACTGCTAAATGTGCGATTCAAGAATAAAGTTCACTAGTCATAAAACTTACTACTAAAACTAGTATGATGTGAGTTAAATTTTAGAAGTTAGTGCTTCTCTATCTGTATATAAATCTAACTGAATAAACTAACCTTCAGAAGATTCATAGTATCTAAAGACTTGGTCTAGGTGTATAGAGGCTGAGTAATGTAAACAAATGAGAACAAAAAGAACATGTAAATGCAATGATACAGGTGTACAGCACTCTTACATTTGATTCACTGTATTTCTGGAAATCACAATTTAAAGTGGATCGTAACAGGCAAAATCCTAACTGCTACAAACAAAGAAAAAAAAATCCAGGACAGCCCAAAGTGAAGTAAACATCTTTTTACAGTGCCTTATGAAAAGCAGGAAGAAAGACAAGATATAACACAAAATGTAAAGCCATAAAGAATAGAAAGAGACTGGCTGGAATAAATCTATCAGTGTTTAATATCCATTCATACCGTTAGAACCTTCTGCCATCTCCACCACATATTTATTGATGGCTGCTCCGCCATTGTCTTTTGGTGGATCTATTCAAAGAAGCAAAGTAGTATTAAGCAAAGCACAAAACAACATAAAAATGATAAAAAACCTAATAAACAGAATACGAAACTAGGTTTAAAAAAAAAAAAAATCACCTGCAATGACTTAATACCAGTACCCAATTACTCCATGCTGTTGTCATCTGCTTTCACTTAATTTACCATATTTAAAATAGGGCTCTCTATAACAATTTTTAATGGCTGCATGATATTCCACTTACTTTATTTATTTTTATTTTATTTTTTTTAGATGGAGTCTCACTCTGTCACCCAGGCTGCAGTGCAATGGTAATGATCTTGACTCACTGCAACCTCTGCTTCCTGGGTTCAAGTGATTCTCCTTCCTCAGCCTCCTGAGTAGCTGGGACTACAGGCATGTGCCGCCATGCCCAGCTAATTTTTATACTTTTAGTAGAGACGGGATTTCACCATGTTGGCCAGGGTGGTCTCAAACTCCTGACCTCAGGTGATCTGCCTGCCTCGGCCTCCCAAAGTGTTGGGATTACAGGTGTGAGCCACCATGCCCAGCCTCCATTTACTTTAGATGTTAAGGTTGTTTGAAATTTTTGAATATCACTGAAGCATTTTATTGGTCTGAATTTTCAGGCAAGGGTCAAGTTTATGGGATCTTTGTTTTTCCATTAGGTATGTAGGTAGGTGGTCGATAAATGTTTGTTTTAAATGAATGGTTTTCATTTCTCATAAGAGCCAGATGACCCAGGTGACTTTAGCTGCAAGTTCAGTAATCTTTCATTTCACACAGTGCTACCCCTGCTCACTATCTTACAGTGGATCGCAAGTTGCTCTTTATAATATCTTAATCTACCATGCATGAGTATAAGGTTTTCCACAAAAAATGTACCCAATGAATGACTCTCACATTTCTTTTTGGACTGTCTTGAGATAACAAATTTACTCAAATATCTTAAAAATTATCTTCATATTCAAATTATTTTAATCAAACACAAAAGTATTAATGTATAAACATGCACAATATCTTACCCCAAGTTATTTTAAAACTGTGTGAATGTATCTTTCCTTTCACTGAAGGCTTTACAGGTATGCCTGGTTTATCAGGGCAAGTAGTAAATTCTACTACTTCACTTGGATTACTTTTACCTTCTGAGTTGTAAGCAATAACCTGTGATGAGAACACAAAGACATAAAATAATGCATTTGATACTTAATGATACTGGCTTAATGAACAAAGTGATAGGAGACAAACAGCTTCAACCAAATGATAAAATACTTTTTTTTAGCTTGGAATGGTTTGTTCTTTGAGAACTGCTTGACTCCAATAGATACTTGGCATGTATGAAGATTATGAAACTGTACTTCCCTTTTTAGAGTCCATCCGGGGAATACAAGTGTAAAACCTAACATTTTGATACTAAATAAGAATCAAAGGAACAAGCTATAATCTGGTGATTCTTGATGGGCTTTAGGCTTTAGGCTTGCTTTGTTTCTTCTTTTAATATTCTTTGTGGGTTTAGAAAGAGGTCCATACATTCTTTGAATCTCCTTTCTTCAAAAGGTGAAGTTTAATCCCCCTTCCCTTGTGTGCGTGTTATACTTAATCACTCAAACAAACAGAATACAGCAGAAATGACAGTGTGTGTAACTTCCCTATGGAAAAATTCATGTGGTGAGGAACTGAGGATTCCTGGAGACAACCATGTGAGTGAACTTGAAAGCAGACTCCAGTCCCAGGAGAGCCTTGAGATGACTGCAATCCCAGGTGACATCTTGATTACAACCTCATAGAGACCCTACATTAGAATTACCCAGTTAAGCTGGTTCTCAATTCCTGACCCACAGAAACTGTAAGTTTGTTTTTTCAAGATGCTAAATTTTGGGATAATTTTTTATAAAGCAATAGAGAAATATAATTCCAATCTAGGTATTATTCTATTATAGACATTTAACTATACCTGTATTGTTACATTTTCTCCTCTACTGAACTTAAAAGATCTTCAAGTACAATACCAAACCATGATTTTTTCTTCTCTAAACCTGCCCCTCTTTTTCTCTCCCCACGGTAAAAAGCTCTACCCGTCTACCTAGTTGCTCAAGTCAAAAGTGTTAGAGACAAACCGCCCCAAAAAAGCTTTGTGCTACTTTGTACTGCTGACACTCCCCACAAACCTCTCCATGCTGCCCACCCCTCCCCCTTATGCTCTGCAACTCCTCTCTGTGTGGCCCACCTTTCCCTCTGAGCCCCTTTACATTTCTAAGCCCTTATCTAGGCGCCACAGTGAAGCCAGCAGACTTCACCTATCAGGCCTTGCTGTGATAAGCAAATCCCAATTACAGGCCATTGGGACTACACACGGGGAGGTCGTGGGAAGCACAAACTTTACCTACACCCACCTGTAAGTTCCTTCATTTAGCCTCTACCACAAACATCACAAGGTGATATATGGCAAAGTTAACCAACAAACGACCCCAGGGTCTCTCTCCCCAATATAAACCCCTCATTTTGTAAGCTCAGGGCTTCCTCCTCTGTCTGCAGTGGAGCAGCCGGCAGGTTCAATACACTTACTCACCTGACTTTGGGTCTATTCTTTCTCTTGGCTGACCTTACAAAAAGGAGACATCCTTGATTCTTCTCTAAACCGCATCAAATCTCTCACTATATACTTCCACTTCACTATTCTTTACAATTACAACCACGTTAATGAAAGCCTCCTTTCTCCTGTCTTTCCTGAGTGACTGTAATTATACCACTACCTAGTTTCCCAGTGTACATTCCTGCCCTTGATCCCCACCTACTTTCTACACCGCAGCCAGAGAGACTTTATCACTGCTCAGCTCAGAACCCTCTAATGGCTTTCCATCTTACTCAAAATAAAATCTAAATTCCACACCATGCCTACAAGGCCCTGTGTGATTTCATCCTTAACTACCTCTTGAAACTCCACTGCAGGGTCTTTGTGCTAGCAGAATGTTCTTCTGATTTTGACATGCTACTTCCTTGTTACTCAGATCTGTTTAAATGCCATTTCCAAGAAGACTTCCTTAACTACTCATTCTCTCTTACCCCATTCTATTTTAATTAACCTGCATTGCACTTAACACAATCTATTTGTTTGCTTATTAATATTGTCCATTCCCCTCATCAGAATATCTGTTGTAGTATTAGTGTTTAGAACAGTGCTTAGCAGAGAGTAGATGCTCAACTACTGGTTGAATGAATGACTCACAGATGGGGACTATGATGCTATATAACACCATACACAAGGATATGAATAAATCTACGACCCCAAATAATTCATAGAGCCCATCAGAACTCAGTAAAGTTTAGTCCAATTGTTCAATTTTGCTCAGGCTTCCTCAGTCCTCTCACAGTCACATGGATTTTCAGGATGTTTTCTCACTCTACTTCTTTACAAATGAGACTACAAATGGGTTTGAAACACTTCTCAATATTGTGCACAGAATCTACTTAAACCTTTTAACCAGAAGAACAGTCTTCCTAAAAACTATAAAGATTCATTTAACTATGTTTTTAAGGCTCTATATTTCAACATTGTCTCCTTTTACTGTAAAGCACCTTCTAGTCATAAGGGTAATTAAAGGTATAAAGTCAACAAGATAATCTCCCTCCACCCAAATTTTAATCAAAATTTTCATTTAGTGCCTATCACATAAGGAGCACTGTGCTAGGAACCCTGTGTGATCAGATCTTATCTTCGAGGAGTTTAGAATCTTCATGCGGAAGATAAGCAATATGTGTATCAAAAGAATTGGGCAGGAGAAGAAAGATTACTAAGGCCTAAAATGGTTCAGGAAGGCTTTGAAAAGGAAAATGGAAGTATTATGGAGTCTTCCTGAGCAATAGCAATCAAAGGGGAAGCTTGGGTAAGAGAAAAAAACAGAAAGCCCTGCACGTAAGAGCACAAGTGAATAGTAAACAGTGAGCTCTGCTCAGGGAGAGATCAGTAGTTAATCTGGTGAGGTAGGTGGTTCAAATATGGACTGGAAGGTAGTAAATTTTAAAAACTGAACAGAAATATAAAGAACCTTATATCAAACTAAGGAAATTGTTTCTTAGAGGGAAAGCTGTTTTTCAGAAAGATTAATCTAGGTATAGAAGAGAACCTGGATTGGAAGGTAAGAAAAGAGCCTGAAAGCAGTTATATACAGAACATGTTTGGAGACTTAGTATTCTTCAAGACAGAAATGGCGGATGATATAAGGCAAAAAGATGGTACATCCAAGCAAGAGAGGGATACACCAAGAAGACCTAAGGACTTAGCTAGGGCACACTTAGGGCAGAAAAGATAGATCATAAAATGACACCAGACAAGATGAGAAGAAGAAAACATGACTACATACTATGTACTGTAACAGATGCTAACATAAGTGAATTTCAAGGATGGAACATAAAAGTAGTTAATGGAGTCAGATACAAGCTGTTTTGATTTCTCTTTACCTATAAAAAGACCTCAAACAAAAAGGAATAAGCTAAAAGTGAAAGTATCTAAAGGTTCTTAGTTAGCTCAAGATGCCCAGACCTTGACCTTTAGAAGCCTTGCTACATCCAAAGTGGGGACTGGAAATAAAAAAAGAAAAAAAAAATCCCAGAAGGCTTGCTACTTGAAAAACTTTCACAGGAAATTCAGGAAACAAGGCATCAGTTTTCTAGTGGCCTAGGGTTCTAGGACTGGCCACTCAGCTATGAAGCCTTTGATCGTTTAAAAAAAAATTTTAGACACCAGGTCTTAGCCCAGCCTTCAGTGAACCATTTGATGAAATTAGAATTGCTTATAACTCTTAATTTTAAATAATTTTAAAGAATTCTGATTGCTTTGTTGTGCTTTAAAATTTTATTTTTGGCTGGGCGTGGTGGCTCATGCCTGTAATCCTAGTGCTTTGGGAGGCAGAGGTGGGAGGACTGATTGAGTCCAGGAGTTCAACATCATCCTGGGCAACATACAAGACTATCTACACACACACACACACACACACACACACACACACACACACACACACGCACGCATGCACACACTCTCTCTCTCTCTCTAGCCAGGTGTGGTGGCTCATGCCTGTGGTCCCAGCTTACTCAGGAGGCTAAGGTGGGAGGATCCCTTGAGCTCAGGAGTTTGAGGCTGCAGCGAACTATGATTGTGCCAATGCACTCCAGCCTGGGTGATGGTGTGAGCCCCCGTTTCAAAATAAACAAATAAATAAATAAATAAAATTTTATTTTCATTTTTCTTTATCATTTACATTTTTTCACTGTTCTAATCTTGTTTTAGTATTTTGATTATCCCAGAATTGTCCTCAGTGTAGAACATGGAGCTCTAGTATTTGGTAAACTTGGTCATATTAGTGGTTCATTTTACGTTAATCATATTCTTATTGTTTCTTCAGAATAATAACATGCTACTTAGTCATTACTTCCTGGATTGTATTTTAAATATTTTAAAATATTTTAATTTTTTATAGTTTTCTCAAAGTTTTCTAAGATCTCTCTTCAGTGTTCTAAGATCTCTCTAAAATATTAAGATTTTATTTTGATATAACTGTTTGAAAGAGTCCGCAATATCTAGCTAGAAAAGGAAGACAGAGACACAACAATAGGATTTAACGATTCAAAATGCCCTTAAGCTGGGTTCCCCGCACATGGCAGATTTAAAATAAGTGTCTGAGCTCCTAGAACTTCATACAAGCATCATTTTCTACTTCCTGTTTTTTTTTTCCTCCTCTAGATCAGTTGTTTCCAAATTTTGGCAAGGATCAGAATTACTTGGAAGTATACCACATCAGATTGCTAGGCCTCTGCCCCCCAAATTTCTGATTTAGTAGATGGAGGTGGAGAGGGGAGGGGCCAGAGAATTTACATTTCTAACAAGTTCTCAGGCAATACTGATAAAATGGCCTGCTGACCACTTTGATAACTATTGCTCTACATCTTAATAAGCCAGAATATAGCCCTCTTCCTTTTATCCAGTGCTGTGTAAAGAGGTGGCTTTCAGAAACATTGTTTTCCCATCTCCAACCTCATTATCTGGGAGAATTTTGTGCAACAGCCTACTGTCTCCTTGGAGATTCTGACTGTATACTTCTCCCTCCCCTGAAATTTGACAGTGACTACCATAGTGAAACACAGTTTAATTAATTAGTTAATATTATTAAGAGATAAGGTCTTGCTCTGCTGCCTAGGCTGGAGTGCAGTGACACAATCATAGCTCACTACAGCCTTGAAATCCTGGGCTCAAATGATCCTCCCTTCTCAGCCTCCGAAAGTGTTGGGATTATTACAAGTGTGAGCTACCATGCCTGGCAGCTTTTACATAGAAAAAAAAAAATATTTTTTTTTTTTTGAGACAGAGTCTTGCTATATATCACCCAGTCTAGAGTGCAGTGGCATAATCTTGGCTGACTGCAAACTTTACCTCCCAGGTTCAAGCAGTTCTTATGCCTCAGACTCCCAAGTAGTTGGGATTACAGGCGTGAGCCACCATGCCTGGCCTAAATAGAAATTTGATTGGCTTACAGTAGAACGCTAAGGAATTTGACACATATGTGTATTTGTATGCATTTCAGTCCCTGAAATACTATGGTGTTACAAGGTAGTAGAATTTTAGGATTTTCATAAACTTAACAAATTACAAAGACAACTTCCTCTTTAGAAGACCTGTTGGAATGCTTCATTAATGAAGCAAAAATACAACCCAATATCATCACAAAACTGGAATGGATGTGCCTATTTCTCAGGTATTTTATAAATCTTGTAAATATGAAAACCATATTTAGAAATTAAATTGACCTAGCATTATTATACATTTTTAAAATGAAGCTAATAGCATAAAATAAAGCATAACAATTATTATGTACTAAATAATCAAATTTCCCATTGCTAAAGACTTAAGGTTCTTAAGAAGTAATAAAATTTATCTTTGCTTTTAATAGTGAACACAATTTACAGCAGCTTTTATCATTTATTTGAAATGGTTTGATTAAATAAGCACTGGTAGGAAAATTTAAATGTTGAATTTATCAACTAATGAGCATCCTGTTATATTCTTGGGAAAACTTCTGTGCAAATACAGTCTGGCTTATATTAACTGGTATATTAACTAATTCAAGCACGGTCGGCCAAGAAATAGCAATGTATATACTGACCAAGACAAAGAGCAAAAATATATTCTAGAATAATACTATACTAGGAAAAATAAGAATTTCAGGAGTCTTCACACTAGAACAATCTTCAAAGCTTGCCTCAAGTGAGCAAGAATGACATGTAGTCTCCCCACCCTCCTCCTGGAATAATTTAGTCCAAAGGCCAATAGGTGGGCTGAGTTAAGGCAAGCCTTTGTGCTGGGGACAGGGATGTGTTGGGTGGAGGCAGCAGCATGTACCCAGTAGGAACTCAAGCACCTTGATCCTGAATAGGACTTTAGGGAAGAGAATGGGGGGACAGGGAGGGGTTTGATCCAGTAAGTAAATATACTGAACTGGATCAAAGTTTCTCACTGATGATGAAGGAAGTTAGAAATAAAGACAGGGGAAAACTAAAATTAACCTGTGGCACTGGATTAGAATTGAGGGTATCTGGTGTGAACTCATGATTTTTAAAAATACAGAGATAAGAAACACAGACATGTATCTGTGTTGTAACTGTATATTTATGTATATACATGTGTATAAATATTTGTATATAAACTAAACATATACACACATATATTTCCTAGCTCTGTCCATTGGGAGGGTACCCAGGAGCAGTAAAACCTCTATGGCAATTAAGTATACTTAGTATCTAGATCTTGATTCCTAAATATCACTGTCCACTAAAAGGATCCTGGTGCTTTGAGAAATGGCCAATTCCAGAGTTGAAGAAGGTAAACTTTAAGTTGGGACTAGAATATCTTGTGCCAGAAAGGAAGGGCTCAAAGAATGAGAGACATGTCAAAAGGATTCTGCAGCCAGCTTGTAGGGGATCCCAAATCTGGGACAATTTGAGCCTCACAATAATCAAAGCAACAAAATACAACCCATTGAACAGACTTCCATGAGTACCTACTGATATAAATGGGGAGAAGAGAAAGTCTTTCTTTCCTTACAGTATAATGCCAACTAATTAATGTAGAAAAAATGATAAAATTTTAAAAATCACCACTTGGCACCATCAATCATGGTTATAATTGATTTAGGCAAGAATCACCAATGGGTGTTAAAACGATGGATGAAAGTTTAATAAGGAACAAGATGCTCACAGGGTACACAGTATTTACAAAATACTTATTAATTACAAACAAAAAAGAATAACTTTATGGTTATTATAAATATGAGAAGAATATGGTAGATACAGGCTTTATCAAGTGACTACCAGTAATAAGACAAATTGAAATGATACGCCACTTGATATGATACATTGAGAAAAATGTAGCATTATTTTCTGTGATATCCCTGCCAACAAAGCATACACTTAGTACGTTCTAACATTCATATTTTAAAAGATGTTTGGTCACATTACACAAATAAGAGTCATAAAATTGGTTTTGTTTTAAATATACAAAGTTTGAGAAGCACCACTATATAATAAAGTAAAACAAAAAAGCTCACTAGAAAAGGTCAACATTATATAAGATCTAAAACCAAAGGAGTGAAGTATATACTTGGATTTAAAACAGTAAGAATAGAGGCCGGGTGCAGTGGCTCGTGTCTGTAATCCCAGAACTCTGGGAGGCCGAGGCAGGAAAATCACTTGAACCCAGGAGTTTGAGACCAGCCTGGGCAACATGGTGAAACCTCGTCTCTACAAAATAAGTTAGCCAAGTGTGGTGGCATGCACCTGTGGTCTCAGCTCCTTGGGAAGCTGAGGTGGGAGGATGACTTGAGCCCCGGAGGTTGTGGCTGCAGCGAGCCATGACTGTGCCACTGCAGCAGCCTTGGTGACAGAGTAAGAGCCTGTCTCAAAAAACAAACAAACAACAAACAGAAAACAAAGAACCCCAATGTGCCAGTAAGAGCAGGAACAAGGAACAAATCTTTTAAGGGTTTTCAAAGCTTACCTTAAATTTATACTTAGTACTACGTCTGAGATTTTTCACTGTGTAAGCAAGATCTTCTCCGTCATATTTAGGCTTAAAACCGTATCCCTGGAAAAGGAAAACGAAGTCTTCATTCGATGTCTTAACAATAGAAATATGGGCAATAATGAATATGTAAAAAGACCCAGGTTTCTCTTCATCTTCTACTATGTGCAATATGACTAAAGCTCTGTTGAGTGGAATCCTCACCTTGATGCTTCTGTCTTCAGTGGGTAGACCCGGAAATGCTTATTGAACATTTGGTGGAAGATGAAGCAGACCACTTAGTCTCAGTAAATATAGTAGGCCAAGAGAAGACGATCTTTGTGTTGAGGGAAGAGAGGTTAGCGTTGGAGCCAATGGTAACTTCACCATCAGTAAGCTATCCCAAGAACAGAGATTTCCCAGAGACATCGTGCAAGAGCTGAACAGAACTGTAAGTAGTTAACATATTTAACTTGCCCTTAACACATAGTTGTTTAAGTAAATAATTAAAGGGTTAGCTGCGCTGGCAGGTGAGGATGTCACTTAGATTTGGGATTGCTATGTCCAGCACCAGTGACAACGCTTTACAAACTTTCCAAACGTTATCATTTCTTGAATTAAAAAAAATTGAGATATAATTCATATGCTGTAAAATTCACCATTTCAAAGTATAAAATCTAATGGCTTATAGTGTATTCACAAAGTTGTGCAACCCTCACCTAATTTCTAATTTCAGAAAAAGCCTGTCCTTTTTTGGGTAGCAGTCACTTCCCTCCTCCTCCTATCTACTAATATTACTTCCTGTTTCTATGGATTTGTCTATATCCATATAAATGGAATCATATAATATGTAGTCTTTTGTAACTGGGCTCTTTTATTTAGCATAATGTTTTCAAGGTTGATTCATGTTGTGGCATATATCGGTACTCTTTTTATGGCTGAAAAATATTCCATTGTATGGATACACCACATTTTGTTTATTCATCTATCTGTTGATGGATATCTGGGTTGTTTCCACTTTTTGACTATTATGAATAATGCTGCTATGAACATTTGTGTACTAGTTTTTTGTATGAACACGTGTTTTCAATTCTTTTGGGTATATACTTAGGGGTGGACCAGTGCTATTTTTGACCTATATTCCTTCAAAGTAGCTCTGAAAATGTATGAACTATATATAGATCTAATAATAGAATACACCCTAACTTCTGGTCAGCTAGGCTCTAGGTAACTAGATTCAGGCTGCACCACAGTTTCACAGGAAACTTTAAAAATCTTCTGTGACACTTTGGGAAGCAGTGTATAAATACATTTAGAGAAAGGCAGACACATATTTCTTCATCTTTTAGAGCTGCTTAGTCAAGAAGGCTGTGATCTTCCCCTCCCCATAATTCCCCTAAAACAGATGCAGTTAAAGTGTAGCCTATGTGGTTCCAAAGCACAGACAGACATATATATACACACACAAACAAAACAAAACCTCTTTCACATCAAAAGAAAATACAGAGTTTTCAGGCTGGGCATAGTGGCTCAAGTCTGTAATCCCAGCACTTTGGGAGGACGAGGTGGAAGGACCACTTGAGCCTAGGAGTGCGAGACCAGCCTAGGCAACATAGCGAAACTCTGTCTCTACAAAAAATAAAATTTTTTTATTTTAAAATTAAAATACAGGCACATGGTGGCATGTGCCTGTAGTCCCATCTACTTGAAAGGCTGAGGCGAAAGGATTGCCTGAACCCAGGAGTTCAAGGTTGAAGTGAACCGAGATTGTGCCACTGCACTCCAGCCTGGGCTACAGAGCAAGACCTTGTCGCAAAAGAAAAAAAAAGACTGAGTTCTTCATCATGCCTAACCTATTCCAAACAGTAACAAGTCACGGCTTCAAAGGACTGGGAAATGAGCTAATTACTGTGGCAATATTTATTGTATTAGGATTAATGCCACACTAAAATGTTTTTTTTTTCTGATTTTAAAAAAAATTATACTTTAAGTTCTGGGATACATGTGCAGAACATGCAGGTTTGTTACATAGGTACACATGTATCATGGTGGTGTGCTGCACCCATCAACCCATCATTTACATTAGGTATTTCTCCTAATGCTATCCCTCCCCTACTCCCCTACCCCCCAACAGGCCCTGCTGTGTGATGTTCCCCTCCCTGTGTCCACGTGTTCTCATTGTTCAATTCCCACTTATGAGTGAGAACATGCAGTGTTTGGTTTTCTGTTCCTGTGTTAGTTTGCTGAGAATGATGGTTTCCAGCATAGCCTACCAACCAAAAAAAGTCCAGGACCAGATGGATTCACAGCTAAATTCTACCAGAGGTACAAAGAGGTGCCGGTACCATTCCTTCTGAAACTATTCCAAACAATATAAAAAGACGGACTCCTCCCTAACTCATTTTATGAGGCCAGCATCATCCTGATACCAAAACCTGGCAGTCACAACAAAAAATGAAAATTTCAGGCTGAGATGCCTGATGAACATCAATGCGAAAATCCTCAATAAAATACTGGCAAATCGAATCCAGCAGCACATCAAAAAGCTTATCCACCATGATCAACTTGGCTTCATCCCGAGGAATGCAAGGCTGGTTCAGCATATGCAAATCAATAAATGTAATCCATTACATAAACAGAACCGATGACAAAAACCACATGATTATCTCAATAGATGCAGAAAAGGCCTTTGATAAAATTCAATACCCCTTCATGCCAGAAACTCTCAATAAACTAGGTATTGATGGAACGTAGCTCAAAATAATAAGAGCTATTTATGNCTAACTCATTTTATGAGGCCAGCATCATCCTGATACCAAAACCTGGCAGTCACAACAAAAAATGAAAATTTCAGGCTGAGATGCCTGATGAACATCAATGCGAAAATCCTCAATAAAATACTGGCAAATCGAATCTAGCAGCACATCAAAAGCTTATCCACCATGATCAACTTGGCTTCATCCCGAGGAATGCAAGGCTGGTTCAGCATATGCAAATCAATAAATGTAATCCATTACATAAACAGAACCGATGACAAAACCACATGATTATCTCAATAGATGCAGAAAAGGCCTTTGATAAAATTCAATACCCCTTCATGCCAGAGACTCTCAATAAACTAGGTATTGATGGAACGTAGCTCAAAATAATAAGAGCTATTTATGACAAACCCACAGCCAATATACTGAATGGGCAAAAGCTTGAAGCATTCTCTTTGAAAACCAGCACAAGACAAGAATGCCCTCTTCTCCTATTCAACATAGTATTGGAAGTTCTGGTCAGGGCAATCAGGCAACAGAAAGAATAAAGTGTATTCAAATAGGAAGAGAGGAAGTCAGATTGTCTCTGTTTGCAGATGACATGATTGTATATTTAGAAAACCCTATCATCTTGGCCCAAAATCTCCTTAAGCTGAAAATGTTTTAAATACACTATTTAAAATCCATATTTGTACTTACTGAAGTTTCTTCCTCCATCTCTAAAATGTAAGAAATTCCTTCATCTGATGGTGTTCCTGAAGGCTTACTCCATTGTAAGGATAACCAAGTAATTCCAGCCTTGGTTAATACAGGACTTGCTGGCATAGAAGGAGCACAGCCTGAAGTGTAATATAAGACTTCTTCACTAAAACCACTGTTGAAACAAATGGTTTTAAAAGGTGTGAAAAGTTATTTTACAGTGAAACAACAAGTTTGTAACAGATGTAATTTTTTTTGAAAATGACAATTTTTGATAATGAATTATAATACAAATAATATATCTTGGGTTTGATCTCTTTATGATAACCAGGTCAGACACCAAACAGTCAATTAGTGTTCTATTAAAAATGCAGTTTTGTTCAGATTTGTAAGCCTTTATATCATAATTTGTCCAGTCGATGAAAAACTATATATATTCTTATGGAAACAATAACACTCATGTACTGGTGTAAATGCTGTAACTTTTAAACACACTTTCATACAATGCCATTTATATAAAATAGAAAATGTAAGTTCTCAGTTGTGTAATTAAATGCACCTGCCCCTAAGGTGAGCAGCGCTATCTCTAGATCAAAAATAATTTTAATGACTCTTGAAAGATACTTGGCCTTTCTATTTAAATTGGGTATTTTAGATGTTCTTACAACTCACCTGACTTTAAACAAAATATTGAAATTACATATGCTGAGGAGCAAAAGAAAAATCTCTTGGTCACATATAAAAATCTAATTTATATCAGAAAATCTTGGAAAGTTGTAAGTTTAATCTTTCCTGTGGTTCCTATGTAACTAAGATAACTCTCTCACAGCTTTTGCTAGACTGGTGAACACATCTTAACCATATCAACAAAGAGATAAACTAAACAGAATTTTTAATGAATAATTTGGACAGTAAATAATTATACAAGTGAAGTTGACTTGATAATCTAAAAATATTTACATTCTTTTATAAAATACACCTTACCTTGTACCATAGTCATTTCTGGCCGATAGCCTGAATTTACAGCCCATTGCTGGTGACAGTTTAGTAATTTTAAATTGTTTCTGTGAGCCCATGTAACACTGACAAAATTCTCCATTTCCTTTTCCCTACAAGAAATGGCTTATTATATATCATGTACATTACTGCAAAAAGATAAATCCACATCAATTCCTTCTTGACAGTTACATATTAGCAAGTGTATACTAAAAGCCATGGATCTCAAGAGAAGGCTGAGATACAGCACATCTTTTATATGATATAGATCATCAAACACAGAATTAAAACACCAGAAAGCAGGTATCTTTGTATAGCTTCTTGAATTAAGCACTATCTTTTTGCCAATGTCAAATCTCTGGTTTTAATAAAGAAAACTCTGCAGGTATGGCCCCTACAATCTCCATGGAAGACTACCTACCAGTGGTAGAAATGGGGTGACGATCTTTGACAGGGTCAACCGGCAGTTTTTTTCAACCTATGGAAAGCTCTAAGTGAACCGTTTTAAGAAAAGGTCCTTACCCATGCCCAAACTTCCAACTAGATAGCTCATAAACTTCTTTAAAATAAAACTTTTGGAGCTTCTACTGCTTAGACTAACACTGAAAAAGTTCTACCAGAGAGCACAGCCCAATTACAGGCAATAAGAGGGAGAGAGAAAAGTTAGGACAACTAAAGAGTTTTAGAAATTTTGAGTGCTAAATAAAACGGGTAAGTTTCACATTCACCACCCATTTTTCTTTATTGTGTTGCTAGAAATGAAAGGGTAGTTAGGGTGACTTCTGCTTCAAAGAAAACCTGTAGACTGTCCTTGACTGCTTTACTGAATGCTTGTTTAGTGGATTCAACTGAGTTTCTAAGTAGAAAATCGTATCATCTCTAAATAATGACAGTTTTGCCCCCAAGCCAGACCCATGACTGTACTTTTTGCTTTGGTTTCAAGTCATACTGCCTTAAGAATAACTTCTGAAAGAATGTTAAATAAAGGTAGGGATAATTGGCAATCTTGACTTATTTCAGCATTGCATAAAAATGCCTTTATTTGTTTAGTGATGGTACAAAAATAACTATCAAATAAGAAATTACCTTTCTATTCCTAATCTGCTTTGAGTTTTAACTCAGATGAATGGTAATCAAATACTCTTCCTTAATTTATCAATATAGTTTTCTTCTAAATTAATGTGATATGTTAATAGGTTTTCTAATTTTAAATTATCTTAGAATTTCTGGAATAAAATCTACTTGGTTGTGCTTTATTGTTCTTTTAATATACTGCCAGATTCCCAACTTATCAATGGAATTTATTCTACTCCCTCTGGCCCCTCTTCTTAGCTTGGTACAAGCCACAGGGCAAGAGAGAATATAGTAACTGATAGTAAAAACAATGTACTAAACCAGGCTTGTCCAACCTGCGGCCCAAGGGCCACATGCAGCCCAAAACAGCTTTAAATGTGGCCCAACACAAATTTGTTAACTTCTGAAAATATTACGAGATATTTTTGTGATTTTTCAAAAGCTCATTAGCTATTATTGTTAGTGTTAACGTAGGTTGGTGCAAAAGTAACTGCTGTTTTTGCCATTACTTTTAACGGCAAAAACAGCAACTACCTTTGAACAAATCTAGTATTTTGTGTGGCCCAAGGAAGCCAAAAGATTGGACGCCCCTGTACTAAACAACGAAGTCCAGTATGCTTGCTGTGGTTGGCTGAGTAATGGCCACCATGAATATCCACATCCCAATCCCCTGAACCTGTGAAAATGACCTTATTGGTAGGAGGAACCGTACAGTGTGACTAAGAATCTCGAGATGGCAGCTCATCCTGGATTATCTGAATAGACCCTACGTGGAATCTTAAGTGTTAGAGGTTTAAGACAGAGGAGGAAGAAGGTGATGTGATGATGGAAACAAGGGGAGAAAAGGCAATATGATGTGGCCATGAACCAAGTAATGACAGCCTACAGAAGCTTGTCAAGGCAAGGAAACAGATTCTCCTCTAAAGTTGCTGGAGAGGGCCTGGCCATGCTGACACCTTGATTTTGTCCCAGAGAAACTCATATTGGATTTCTGGCCTCCAGAACAGTAAGAGAATAATGTACTGTTTTAATATCAGGTTTGGGGTAATTTGTTATAGCAGCCGTAGGAAAAGGAATACACTTGCCTCTAAGGCTGATATGAAAAAAAAGTTCCTTTATCAAGGTAGTTACCTAAATAATAGTTTTGATGGTGATTTAGTTGAAAATAGGGAAGTCAGGAATGTTTTCTAAAAACACCATCAATCCACTCATGCACCACACAAAATCATTCATACTTTTTTTGACAGAAGAATATACTTGATGATTAAAACAAACGAAAAAGTTATTTCTGCCTGAAGATACGCACATAATGTTAACCATTTAAAAGATTCAATTTACTTACTTCATCCCATTCTAATACAAAGTTTTGGATTTTAGAACCATTGTCACTAGGTGCCTAAAACCAACATCAAAAAACAAAATGAAAACAAATTAGTACATTCATAAATGATACTGTGATGATCTAATATAAGGATCTAGCTTATGTGGCAGATGTTCTCTGTGACTTAGTCCCGGGAAAATGTTCATGAAAATACAAAAATATATGTTCTCTATACCCTATAATCCTTTCAAATTTAAGGAAAGAAATATAAGGAAAGAAAGCAAGAAGCTACTCAAGTCTTCCTGAACACTGAACAATCTCTTTTAGCAAGAACTATTAATAAATTGAAAAAGTCATTAAAAAAACCATTTTGCTTTTCTTACAGAGAGTTTTATCAGCTTAAGTTTGTAGGACTGATCCTGTCATTTGTATTAAAACTCACCTTACAAAATAAATGGAATATTGTATAAAATACCAAAGAGTGAAGAACCAGGGTGCTGAAAGAAGCTCTGGGAGGGCAGTGTCTCGGTTCTCGTTTCTAGACTGACTGTGCTGGTTATCTGAGACTGCTGACTTAGCAATCTGTTAATATTTTAGGTGTAAAAGAATGCAGTTCCCTTGGCATTTTATTTCAGTATTTAATCACTCTCAAAATCATGAATTTCAACCTTACTTCCATCTGAATTTTCTTTCTACAATTTCAGCCCATTTCCTCTTTGCAGAACAAATGATCACCCCTATTCTTATTATAACTCCATATATTTGCAGACAATTGACTTTAAGACTCTGGTTAAAATTCTACCATTTTAATTTTTGAAATGATGTTTCATTAACTCTATCCAGTTTTTACATAATATTGCTAACTATGTAAATGGCAATCAAGGATCATTAAGTTTTTAATACAGAGGAACATAGAGGTCTAAATTACTTGTTAAACACTAATACAGATCTTATAACATTAATTTTTTTTAAATTATAATTTAAAACTGGTTAGCATAGCCAGAATTTGCTTGTTAGAGTAATATCTCACTGACTGGCAAAGCAGTGGCAGTTAAAAATGAATATAATGTGAACGGGGCAGAGAAAGAATCTTTGGGAAACTCCAACTCTTATGATGTAGAGGAAGAGAATCCAAAGAGAGAGATCAAAAGTCTCAGCAGGAAGTGAGGGGTATAAAAAGACATTTTCCAACTGTTAATGACTCCAGACTGCTCTAGTCTAGTTGCTGAGGTCTCTCACATTTACTTGATTAATTTTCCTCTTTTTCAAAAGTGAGGCTATTAAAATGTCCACCTTAACCTGAGACTGATCCTCTAGCTTTTCTCCAAGTTAGAGGAGTGTAAAGTGTAAAGTGTTTTTTTTTTTTTACCTTATTTCATTTAGTCCTCAAATCAACTCTATGAAGTACTATTACCTGAACTTTACAAAAGAGGAAATGAGGGCTTCAAAGAACCAAATAAATTGTCCCAGATCACAAAGTCGTTAAAAGTAGAGCAGAAGTGAATTTGTTGTACCTGCCCACAAAATCAGTGTTCCTACCCAGTATTCTAGGGGCTGAGAAGTACACAGTCTGCCTCGGGGAACTGGCAATAAATAGAAAAAGACCATCTTTAGTGAGCTTTTTGTTATCACCATGCTCTGGCAATTCTAAACAAAGTCAGTTAATAAGATACCTCTCTCAACTGCTTGCTACCTCCCATGTTAACCCCCATAGGAATCCTTTTAGATTAGGTGAGGTAGCAGTCAAAAGACTAGATATTCAAGTCACTAAACTACTCTTAGTGACTTTTCTTCATTTTTAATATTAAATAACAATAGTTATTATGCTCATTATGTTCTAGACATTATACCTTGGGCTATTTAGATGCTACCTGTTTTAATCCTCCCGACTCTGAGGTATATAATACTATCCTCCAACAACAGTGACAATACCTTTTTCCAACAATATTGATTATTGTGTGTGTACATAGGGCCATTTCTGGAAGGGTTCAAGCCTGGGAAACCTGTGTGGGTAATCTGAGGTACCACTGCCTACATCTTATATAGGGATGTTAGGATACTATTAAAGGCAGACATTTCAAAATTGTATTTTAATTATCATTGAAATAAAGGAACAGTTACCTACAGAAATCTTTAACCTATATAAAGAACAATGGGTTGCTACCTCAACTGCTCTACCAAAGGAAAGGGTCTGAACATATTCACAAATAAAATACTACTGTAAGTGACATGAAATAAAATTAGTCATACTTTTTAATCACACATGAATATATGTATATATACACAGCTGCTTTACTTACCTGTGTTAATAGTACTTTTTGACTACAAAAGTATCTAATATCCTCAGAAGAACTAGAAACTAACAAGCTACAGAACAAGTAGTAAGCCTCACATTTTTAAAAGCTTTCAAAAGTAAGGCTAGCCCTGAGCTTGGTCTCGAAGCAAGGACAGATAATTAAATCAAGAGGAATAGTTACATCTCACTGCAAACCAATACTAACAGGAGTGGTACCCCATTCTAGGGGATGCTTTGAAATTTTGTGGGGGCTATTTCTGACCTGATCACAATAAAGCAGGAGGGGAGAGTCTGGTGGTTATGGGGTAAAGATCAAGGGCGCTAATAGCCCAACAGAATGGGGGACAATCAGTATGATGAGGAATTGTTCTTTTCCTCTAGGACTTTCAAATATCTATCAGAACTGAAGAACCAAATTCCATTTTATAAAGTATTTTTTGTATGGTTTTAACAGACACCAAGTTTCCCAAAATGCAATAACTGTGCAATCTGGGAAAGACTGCATTTAATTTGTTCAGAAATTTACCGAGTCCACACTATTTCAGAAAATCACATAATCAGTGACAATGCTGTCTGTGGTATATGAATGACTAATTCTATGTATGGTATCTGTCCACTTCATTGTATCTTCTTGTGTAGCTGGGACCAAACATTTATAAATTAAAATATATACTTTTCTATTGAGAATAACTTTATTCTTCCTTTTAGGCAGCATATTGATCTATGAGTACAGTTATTATAAATCTAATTTTACAATACAACTCAGAATATAAAGGCATCATGACAAAGTATTACAAAAATGAGTAATGGGTTAAGAATCACTGTTGTGAATCTCAATGCCATCACATGTGCAATGTAATAAGCACTGTTAATTACAAATCAATCGTTTTTGCTATATTTACATATAGTAAGAAAAACCAGTAACAGTGTTATTTTAAGATACATTAAATAGGCATTTCTGTCTCATATGTAAAGAGCAGGAACAAATTAGAGCTCTTTGTCTCCATAAACAACTGAAACAGGGGAAACAAAGAAACACACATCCAGTTGGAAACACCCTAAAGAATATTCTTACCTTCCATTGCAAAGTGAGTGAATTTTTGGTCCGATTGGCTATCCTTGGTGGATTAGGTATATCAGGTTCACAGCTCAGGGTGGTAAAGATTTCAGCTTCTGAAGGAGTTCCCTTTATAGAATTATATTCTGCCTGGACTCTATGGTGATAAAATAAATAGTTTTACCTTTCAGAATCACTGTATCCTATTTTCAATAGTGTCACCTTTAAGTACTTGCAGATTAGGAAGCTGTCCACTAAAAGTTCCATCAAGAAAATATGACTATCAGAAGTAAAAGGTGACCCTTCCAAAAAAAAGGACAAGTTTTTTTTTTCTTTTTTGCTGCAACCGAAAGAAATAATTTAAAATTGTGATATAAGTGTGAGTGTACATATATGTGTATTTACACACACACGCAAAAAAAATTCCTGAAACAAGTTTCCTGAAACAATGTTCTCAACTATGGGGAATACACTAATGCTTTCTGTCCTATTTGATTCTATTTCTTTAAAAAAAAAATGCTGAATATAACGCACAAAATTAAATTCATGACTAAATGTGACTACAATCTACAGTTTGAAAAATATTAGGTTGGACAATACTTTGAGTATATCCATAGGAAGTACACTTGAACACTTAGTAGTTTAACAGAAATAATCCCAACCACATACACTCTTTTAAAATGGGGTAATTAACTAAATGTATTATATTAGGCTTTAGTTGGGTAAGCCCTAGAGTCTATGAAATTTTAGTAAATTACACTAGAAGAACTGCATAGAGTAAAATATTATCTAAGTTCTTCCTATTAAACGTTATGAAATTCTAGTCTTGTATCCCGAACCCTAAAATAGGATGTAGTAAAAATGTGTGTAAACGAAGTATTTATAATTATTTTATAAAAATTTCAAAAGCTGGGACAAGTTTCCAGTG
Source organism: Rhinopithecus bieti (assembly GCF_001698545.2). Lineage (NCBI taxonomy): Eukaryota > Metazoa > Chordata > Mammalia > Primates > Cercopithecidae > Rhinopithecus > Rhinopithecus bieti. Next base: position 2,587,062 of record NW_016805783.1, read on the forward strand.
CCAAACTAGATGCTATAGACATATTCTACAGATTCATTCCAAACCCAGAATTCTAGCCCTTCACTGTAACATGAGTTAAATGTTTTGTTTGTTGAAAATTTTGATAATTTTACCAACAGAAAATTGAAGTCTGCAATTTTTTTTTTTTTTTGAGACGGAGTCTCACTCTGTAGCCCAGGCTGGAATATAATGGCACAATCATGGCTCACTGCAGTCTTAACTTCCTGGGCTCAAGCAATCCTCCTACCTCAGCCTTCTGAGTAGCTGATGCCACAGGCCTGTATCACGATGCTTGGCTACTTTTTGGATTTTTTTGTGGAGATGGGGTCTCGCTATGTCGCTCAGACTGGTCTCAAACTCTTGGTCTCAAGAAATCCTCCTGTCTTGCCCACCCAAAGTTGCTGGGATTACAGGCGCACTGTGCCCAGCCCACAAAGTCTGCTTTTAATCCAAAATTAATGTTTAAATTATATAATAGATTTAAAAAAATAATTATTAAAAAAAAAAAACCCTTATGCTGTATCATATAGAGGCAATCTGTACGAATTCCTTACTTTGCATGGTAATCCGTGGCTGGCTTGAGATCATTTAAAGTGATATTTGTTTCTTCTCCTCTGGGGAAAAAAGGGTAGTATTTCAATGTCTGGTAAATAAAGCATTTTCAAACGATGTACATTATATACACTATAGTTTAGAGTATTTTATGAAACTACTTCTTTCTTTACCAACTGTAACTGGATTNAATAGATTTAAAAAAATAATTATTAAAAAAAAAAAAAACCCTTATGCTGTATCATATAGAGGCAATCTGTAGGAATTCCTTACTTTGCATGGTAATCCGTGGCTGGCTTGAGATCATTTAAAGTGATATTTGTTTCTTCTCCTCTGGGGAAAAAAGGGTAGTATTTCAATGTTTGGTAAATAAAGCATTTTCAAACGATGTACATTATATACACTATAGTTTAGAGTATTTTATGAAACTACTTCTTTCTTTACCAACTGTAACTGGATTCAGATTCCACTAATATGGAATTTGGCAGCTAGGATATGTACCAAACTTACATGTGTACCTGCATACTACTTTAAAACAGAAGGTAGTGCTAAGCAAATCCGCTGAGTGAGCCAGACTCTTTTTTTTGGAGCAGAGTTAAGGAAGATATTTAGTTTACTGAAGAAACAAAACTATTATCAATTATTTAAAAATCCATTTTGCATAGTTAAAATGATAAATAAAATGTACTGTCGAAAGAAAAATTGCCAATTTTTTACAAGGAGTCTGCCACTATTTTATTTTATTAGAAAATAATGTGGAACTTCATTTAAAATGTTACACTTTGAACAGATCACCTAAGAGAGAACACTGGAATTAAGCAGGAGTGACTGGAAACATGTAAAACAAGGAAGGAGAGGGAAGTAAGCTTGCCAGGCTGCAATCTGCTGGGAGCCTAGAAAGGTTCTCCAGTGTGGGGAAAGGGTAAGTAAGTGACCCCCAGGGGTCCACATTCCCATCGTGGACTCCTGTATTCTAGTCATGGGAAAGACCCTAGACCCTTGTGGGCTGCAACTAACACAGGGAGATGCCTGGAGTCGTGCAAGGCATTGCTCAAGAGAGGGAGCTCACGCTGGGTCCTATACACCTCTTAAACCCTAAGCAGGTAGAACAAGGTATCATATTGAGAGCACAACCCCCAACAGACTGCATCCTGCCCACGGGTCCTACAGTCCCCACATCTCCACATGTCTGGAGTCCCACTGACATTCCCTACCCACAGGCCACCACTGTGACTGGTTGCTGCTTTCAGGACTAAAGCTTGAGCCATTGGCAAAGATCCTGCTGCCCCCAGCAGCGAAGCTGCTGCACATCTTTGTGTACTCCAACAACAAACTTCCTGTCTGCAGCATCTGCAGCTGTGGGCTGCTGCAGCTGGGACCAAAGCACAAGTGAAGTGGGTATTCCCTAGCTGCCTGCATACAGCTGTTGCCACTAAAAGCCCTCCCTAGTAGCAGGTCTGCAGCGTAGCCACTGCCGCCTTCACCTGAGGATTCTTCCTTGGGTCTGGTGGTCATCCCTACCCTGCCAAGACAGTTAGCACCTACAAACACCACTGGAGGGCCTGAGGACAGGTCTTGATTCTGTGCCCCCAGTATTTGAGCACACTGGGAGGCCTGGGGACTACCCAGCCTAGTCCATCACCTGTGCCACACCTGAGCACTCCTCCTGGTGGCCTGAGATTGAGCCCACCCAACCTGCCTTTAATCACTGCAGCAGGTATCCATCTGCATGTACCACCTGTGGACCTGGGGACTGGCTTGCCCAGCCTGTCAGAGTCACCACCAACATCAGCATGGACTGCCTGGAACCCAGAGGTTAGTCCTAATGCCATCACCCAAGCCATATCGGCTTCCCAGAGGCCCAAGAACCCACCTGCCCACCTGCCTGGCCCACTGCTGCCACTACTAGCACCTGAGCAAGCTGCCTAGAGGCCCAAGAATCAGAATGCCTGGATTTGCTAACACTGGTACTCATGTACAACACCGGGGGCCAAGGACAGGCAGGCTTGGGCCTGCTGCTGCCACCACTGAGGCCTGAGGACAGGCTCACCTCACATCCCCACCCCCAGCAAAACTTCACTACAGCCTCCACTAACAACTGTACCCTAAGCCACTGTGGAAATCACAGACACCATAACACTGTTTACAGCAGAAGATATATGAAGACTGTACTTTCACATGCACCCTGAATCAAAGCCAGAGTGCTCTACCCAACCAACACTATAGATGCATCTTCAGGAAAAAGTCTTCCCCTATGAAAGCAAGCTCAAAAAACTGAAAGAAGTGACTGCTATAACAGATGAATGGATATTGACATAAGGACAGAAGAAATATGAAAAAGCAAGGCAATATGACACCTCCAAAGAAATACAATAATCCTCCAGCAATAGATTCTAATCAAAAACAAAAATTTAAGAAATCCCAGATAATGAATTTGAAATACTGATATTAAAGATGCTCAGCTGAAATATAAGAAAAACCAGAAAAGCAATACAAATAATTCAGAAAACAATTTAGAATATAAGAAATTTACCAAAGAAACACAATCATAAGAAAGAACCAAATAGAAATTCTAGAACTAAAGAATTCATTAAAAGAAATACAAAACACATTCGAAAGCATCAACAAAGGACTAGATACAGCTAATGAAAGAATTTCAGAACGTGAAGACAGGTCTTTTGAAATAACCCAGTGAAACAAAGATAAACTTCACGAGGCCGAGGCGGGTGGATCACCTCAGGAGTTCAAGACCAGCCTCCCCAACAAGGCAAAACCCCGTTTCTACTAAAAATAGAAAAAAACAGCCAGGTGTGGTGGTGAGCATCTGTAATCTCAGCTACTTGGGAGGCTGAGGCAGGAGAACTGCTTCAACCCTGGAAGCGGAGGTTGCAGTGAGTTGAGTTCATGCCACAGCACTCCAGCCTGGGCAACAAGAGCAAAACTCCGTCTCAAGATAAAAAAAAAAAAAAAAGAAATAAAAATGAATGAACAAAGCCTATGTGACATATGGGACACTATAAAGCAACCAAATATTTGAATTTTTGGTATCCTAAATGGTGAAGAGAAAATAAAAGGTTTAGAAACCCTATTTAACAAAATAGTAGCTGAAAACTTTCCAAATCTAGCAAGAGATTTAGACATCCAGACAGAGAAAGCTTGGAGAGTCAGATATGAAACAGATATAAACACAAAACAGTCTTCTGCATGAAATTATAGTCAAACTGTTAAAAGCAAAAATGCAAAGAAAATTCTAAAGATAGCAAGAGAAAAGCATCTAGTCACCTATAAGGGAACTCTTACCAGATTAACAGGATTTCTCTGCAGAAATCTTACAAACCAGCAGGGAATGGGATGATATATTCAAAGTGCTGAAGGAAAAACAGCTGTCAGCCAAGGATATATACTCAACAAACTTATGTTTCATAGAGGAAGGAGAAATAAGGTATTTTCCAGACAAGCAAAAGCTGAGGGACTGCATCACGACTAGTGCAGTTCTGTAAGAAATGCCTGAGGGAGTCTTACACCTGGAACAAAGGGACAATATCTGCTGTCATGAAGACACAAGAAAGTATAAAACTTACTGAACTTACTGATAGAGCAAACACACAAATGAGGTAGAAAAATAACTCAAATGTACCATTACAGAAATAAAAAAAAAGAATGAAACAAAGAACATAAAAATCAGATATCAATTAATAAAATGACAGAAATACACCCTTACATATCAATAGTCACTTTAAGGTAAATGGATTAAACTTTCTCCTTAAGGAGGCTGATCCAAGATGGCCGAGTGCCGAATAGGAACAACTCCAGTCTACAGCTCCCAGCGTGAGCAACGCATAAGACGGGTGATTTCTGCATTTCCAACTGAGGTACCGGGTTCGTCTCACTAGGACGTGTTGGAAAGTGGGTACAGCCCAGAGTGTGAGCCAAAGCAGGGTGGGGCATAGCCTCACCCGGGAAGCGCAAGAGGTCAGCGAATTTCCTTTCCCAGCCAAGGGAAGCCGTGAAAAACGGTACCTGGAAAATCAGGACACTTCCACCCTAATACTGTGCTTTTCCAACGGTCTTAGCAAATGGCACACCAGGAGATTATATCCAAGGGCCTGGCTCGGAGGGTCTCACGCCCACAGAGCCTTGCTCACTGCTATCACAGTAGTCCGAGATGGAACTGCAAGGTGGCAGTGAGACTGGGGGAGGGGCGTCCGCTATTGCTGAGGCTTGAGTAGGTAAACAAAGCAGCCAGGAAGCTTGAACTGGGTGGAGACCAACACAGCTCAAGGAGGCCTGCCTGCCTCTCTAGACTCCATCTCTGGGGGCAGGGCATAACTGAACAAAAGGC
>NW_016805783.1:2595827-2604209 GCF_001698545.2 Rhinopithecus bieti
AAGGAAGAAAATTTTTGCAATTTACCCATCTGACAGAGGGCTAATATCCAGAATCTACAAAGAACTTAAACAAATTTATAAGAAAACAATCAAACAACCCCATCAAAAAGTGGGCGAAGGATGTGAACAGACACTTCTCAAAAGACGACATTTATGCAGCCAACAGACACATGAACAAATGCTCATCATCACTGGTCATCAGAGAAATGCAAATCAAAACCACAATGAGATCCCATCTCACACCAGTTAGAATGGTGATCATTAAAAAGTCAGGAAACAACAGGTGCTGGAGAGGATGTGGAGAAATAGGAACGCTTTTACACTGTTGGTGGGACTGTAAACTAGTTCAACCATTGTGGAAGACTGTGTGGTAATTCCTCAAGGATCTAGAACCAGAAATACCATTTGACCCAGCAATCCCATTACTGGGTATATACCCAAAGGATTACAAATCATACTACTATAAAGACACATGCACACATATGTTTATTGTGGCACTATTCACAACAGCAAAGACTTGGAATCAACCCAAATATCCATCAATGATAGACTGGATTAAGAAAATGTGGCACATATACACCATGGAATACTATGCAGCCATAAAAAAGGATGAGTGCATGCCCTTTGTAGGGACATGGATGAGGCTGGAAACCATCATTCTGAGCAAACTACCGCAAGGACAGAAAACCAAACACCGCATGTTCTCACTCACAGGTGGGAATTAAACAATGAGAACACTTGGACACAGGGTGGGGAACATCACACACTGGGGCCTGTCATGGGGTGGAGGGGAGGGGAAGGGATGGCATTAAGTGAAATACCTATTGTAAAAGACAAGTTAATGGGTGCGGCACACCAACATGGCACAAGTATACATATGTAACAAACCTGCATGGTGTGCACATGGTACCCTAGAACTTAAAGTATACTAATAATAAAACAAGCAAACAAACAAAAATCTTTCTACTTAAAAGACATCAACTCACTGTATGAATTAAAAAATGTGACCCAATTATATGCTGTCTACAAGAAATTCACCTCACCTGTAAAGACGCATATAGACTGAAAGTAAAGGGATGAAAAACAATAATCCATGCAAACAGAAACCAAAAGTGAGCAGGAGTAGCTACACTCAGATAAAAGAGACTTTAAGTCAAAAACAGTAAAAAGAGACAAAGTCATTATATAATGATAAAGGGATCAATTCAGCAAGAGGATATAACAAGTCTAAACATATATGTACCCAACACTGGAGCACCCAGAAATATAAAGCAATTATTAATAGATCTAAAGGGAGAGATAGACTCCAATAAAACAATAGCTGGGGACTTCAACACCCCACTCTCAGCATTAGACAGACCATCTAGACAGAAAATTAACAAAGAAACATTGTATTTAAATGGCACATTAGGCCAAATGGACATAACAGACCTTTGTAAATACATCTCATCCAACAGCTACAGAAAACACATTTTTCTTTTTAAATTAATTAATTAATTTATTTTTTATTATTATACTTTAAGTGCTAGGGTACATGTGCACAATGTGCAGGTTTGTTACATATGTATACATGTGCCATGTTGGTGTGCTGCACCCATTAACCTGTCATTTACATTAGGTATATCTCCTAATGCTATCCCTCCCCCATCCCACCTCCCCACAACAGGCCCCAGTGTGTGATGTTCCCCTTCCTGTGTCCAAGTATGATCTCACTGTTCAATTCCCACCTATGAGTGAGAACATGTGGTGTTTGGTTTTCTGTTCTTGCGATAGTTTTCTGAGAATAATGGTTTCCAGCTGCATCCACGTCCCCACAAAGGACACCAACTCATCCTTTTTTATGGCTGCATAGTATTCCATGGTGTATATGTGCCACATTTTCTTAATCCAGTCTGTCATTGACGGACATTTTGGTTGATTCCAAGTCTTTGCTATTGTGAACAGTGCTGCAATAAACATACGTGTGCATAGAAAACACATTTTTCTTTACAATACATGAAACATGAAACATTCTCTAGGGTAGAACATATGTCAGTACAGAATACAGGTCTCAACATTTTTTTTTTTTTTTTTTAGACGGAGTCTTGATCTGTTGCCAGGATGGAGTGCAGTGGCACCATCTTGGCTCACTGCAACCTCTGTCTCCCGGGTTCAAGCAATTCCTGTGCCTCAGCCTCCCGAGTAGCTGGGACTACAGGTGTGCACCACCATGCCTGGCTAATTTTTTGTACTTTAGTAGAGATGGGGTTTCACCATGTTGGCCNCTCCCCATAACAGGCCCCAGTGTGTGATGTTCCCCTTTCTGTGTCCAAGTATGATCTCACTGTTCAATTCTCACCTATGAGTGTGAACATGTGGTGTTTGGTTTTCTGTTCTTGCGATAGTTTTCTGAGAATAATGGTTTCCAGCTGCATCCACGTCCCCACAAAGGACACCAACTCATCCTTTTTTATGGCTGCATAGTATTCCATGGTGTATATGTGCCACATTTTCTTAATCCAGTCTGTCATTGACGGACATTTTGGTTGATTCCAAGTCTTTGCTATTGTGAACAGTGCTGCAATAAACATACGTGTGCATAGAAAACACATTTTCTTTACAATACATGAAACATGAAACATTCTCTAGGGTAGAACATATGTCAGTACAGAATACAGGTCTCAACATTTTTTTTTTTTTTTTTGAGACGGAGTCTTGATCTGTTGCCAGGATGGAGTGCAGTGGCACCATCTTGGCTCACTGCAACCTCTGTCTCCCGGGTTCAAGCAATTCCTGTGCCTCAGCCTCCCGAGTAGCTGGGACTACAGGTGTGCACCACTATGCCTGGCTAATTTTTTGTACTTTAGTAGAGATGGGGTTTCACCATGTTGGCCAGGATGGTCTCTATCTCTTGCCCTTGTGATCTGCTCGTCGCGGCCTCCCAAAGTGCTGGGATGACAGGTGTGAGCCACCATGCCCGGCCGCAAGAAATTTTAAAACACTGAAAGTACATCATATATTTTCTAATAATTCAATAGAATAAAACTAGAAATCAATAACAAGAGGAACTTTGGAAACTATGCAACTACCTGGAAACTAAGCAACATGCTCCTGAATGACCACTGGTAGAGGGATGAATTAAGAAAAATAAAAAAAAATTCTTGAAACAAATTAAAATGGAAACACAAAATATTAAAACCTATGGGATACAGCAAAAGCAGTGTCAAGAGGGAAGTTTATAGCAATAAATGTCTACATAAAAAAGCTGAAAGACTCTAAATAAACAATCTAGCAACGCACATCTCAAGAACCTCAAAAGCAAGAACAAACCAAATCCAAAACTAGTGAAAGAAATAATAAAGATCAGAGCAGACAGCCAGGTGCAGTGGTGCAGATCAGAGCAGACAGCCAGGTGCAGTGGTGCACACCTGTAGTCCCAGTTACTTGGGAGGCTGAGGTGGGAGGATCACTTGAGCCCAGGAGTTTGAGTCCAGCTTAGGCAACACTGCAAGACGCCATCTCTAATAAAATGAAAAGTCAGAACAGAACTAAACCACTACCTAGACTAATATAGAGAAGAAGAAAGGAGACCCAAATAAACAAAATCAGAAGTGAGAAAGGAGACACTACAACTGATACCACACTTACAAAGAATCATCAGAGACTATTATGGACAACTTACACCAACAAACTGAAAAATCTGAGGAAGGGGATAAATTCCTGGATATGTACTACCTACCAAGATTCAATAAGCGAGAAATAGAAAACATGAACTGACCAATAATGAGTAATGAGATTGAATCAGTAATAAAGAGTCTTCAAACAAAGAAAAGTCCAGGACCAACGGCTTCACTGACAAATTCTACCAAACTTTTAAGGAACACCAATTCTCCTCAAACTATTCTAAAAACATTGAAGAGAGGGAATTATCTCTAACTCATTCTACAAGGACAGCATCACTCTGGTACCAAAACCAGATAAAGACACAACAAAAAAAGAAAAAGTACAGACCAATCCCTGATAAACACAGACACAAAATCCTCATCAAAATACTAGCCAACTGAATTCAACAGCACATTATAAAGACAATACACCACAATCAAGTGGGATTTATACCAGGGAATGCGAGGATGGCTTCACATATACAAATCAATAAATGTGATACACCATATCAACAGAATGAAAGACAAAAACTATATGATCATCTCAACAGATGTAGAAAATTTTTGATAAAATTCAGCATCCCCTCATAAAATCTTTCAACAAACTAGGCACTAAAGGAACATACCTCAACATAACTAAGACCACATACGACAGACCCACAGCTAACATCATATAGAAAGGGGAAAGTCTAAAAACCTTTCCTCTAAGAACTTGGACAAGACAAGGATGCCTACTTTCACCACTCCTATTCAATATGGTACTGGAAGTCCTAGCCAGAGCAACCAGCCAAGAGAAAGAAATGAAAGGTAATCAGATTAAAACACACACACACACACACAAAGTCAAATTGTCCCTCTTTGCAGATAACATGATCTTACATGTAAAAAATCTGAAGACTCCACCAGAAAACTCTTGGATCTGATAAATAAATTCAGTAAGTTGCAGGATACAAAATCAAAATACAAAAATTAGCATCATTTCTATACACTAATAATAAACTAGCCGAGAAAGAAGCCCAAAAGGCAATCACATTTACAATAGCTACAAAAGGAAAAAAAAACCCTAAGAATACATCTAACATAACAGGTGGAAAGATCTCTATAAGATAAAACTACAAAACACTGATGAAAGAAATGGAAGAGAACACAAACATCCTTAGAGAGAGACCTTAATTCCTGTAGGATATGGGAGATGACTAATGCCCCCCTCGTGCTCCCTGGTCAGGCTGCAAATGGAAATAAAGAATTTCTCTTAGTAAGCAACCATATCTAACTAGAAAACAGTCATTAACACAGTAAGAAACCTTTATGTTGATAGTCCTTTATCCCCTACTTACCCCTTAGGTAGGTTTACTTGTCTCTCTTAAGAAAAATTAATAGAACACAAGGAAATCTCAATAGAGAGGAAACAGGAAATTTTTATAACCTTATGTGACTAGATGAGAGGCACTGGGGCAGTTTCACTTTCCTTTCTTCTTGCCAGCTATGTTTTGAAAAAAGATAGCAAGAAGGTTGATGGAGCCCATGTTCTGTGCTAATTATGATCATTCAAATGATTAACCATCACCTTTACAGTCTTCTTGGTGCTTAAATAATAACTAACCATTAACTTTACCCTTTTTCATTAGAATAATCAACTTTTATATGAACAGGAAAATAGGACAGGAAAATAGTTTAATTCAAAACTGTCAATCATAAATGTCACAATTTTAGTTACTGAATCTTTCTAAGGCTTCGTGGTGTGTAATATACCTTTATTTTTTTCTTGACACTGAGTCTCGCTCTGTCACTCAGGCTGGAGTGCAATGGCACAATCTTGGCTCACGCAACTGCCACCTCCCAGGTTCAAGGGATTCCCCTGCCTCAGCCTCCTAAGTAGCTGGGACTACAGGTATGTGCCACTACCCCTGGCTAATTTTTGTATTTTTAGTAGAGACAGGGTTTCACCGTGTTGGCCAGGCTGGTCTTGAACTCCTGACCTCACGTGATCCACCTGCCTCGGCCTCCCAAAGTGCTGGGATTACGGGCGTGAGCCACCATGCCTGGCTGTGTGTAATATACTTTTAAACCAAGGAAAGAACTACATAAGTTTTCAAAATGTGATTAAAAACATACTAACATGCAAATAAATAACACTGCTACTAAATTCATTTTACAACAGGACACGAGCTTGTACATGTAAGAATTAAATCCAAGTCCTTAGAGGAGCAGTGTCATACTTCATGAGTTTACAATCATGAATTGTCCATTTTTGGTCATGGGTTCTACATACTTCATGGGTTCTACATACTACAACTTATATTTAATGCATTAAGAATACATGAATACTGAACCATCTATTAGGGAGCCTACTGGGAAAAAAAAGCTGAATGTGGCCAATAAAAGTGATTATTCTGAAGGAGAGTAGACAGAAATGTGTACCAAGCTACATTTGGACCATTTACATTGAAATCACTCTCATTAGCCAACTTAAAGATTGAGAATATAAGCATGAAGGAAAAATAGAGCAAAATTAGTAATAAGCTCTTTATAATAAACCATTAATTTACACAATGGGAGAAAGCAAAAGAACAAATACTTACACATATACACTTTTGTATTTCCCATCTTTTCCAGTACTTGAGATCAGAACTTCATAACCATAGAGCTCTGGGACAGTACTTTCATCTGTTTCACCATTAATGAGGCTGGAAGGTGGGGACCAGGTAAGTACTACTGTCCTTGCCTGGATGTCAGAGGCCTGTAAAAATACAACATTTAAAAGTTCTTTAAAACAACTGTAATGTATACAATGAGCAGTGAAATATCTAATGAGGTTTCAAGATTAAATAAAATGTATCTGTTTATACAGATAAAATGGCTCAAAATATAAACCTGCTCATTGTAAATAATTTGTTGTGGGTTCCACAACAAATGAGGTGGGTTCCACAAAAATTTAAAACCCAGGCCATTCAAAACTATTAGCACAGACACCACATATAGTCAAAAGAAAAAAAAACGGGATTAAAAAAACCATTGTAACATATTTAAAAGGGTTCATTTCCTCAGTTTAGGAAGTGTTTTTACAACAGGAAGATGACAAAACTCAAGAGAAAAGGAGCAAAGGACATCGACATCCAAAGATACATAAATACAAACGGAAAACATATAAAATGATGTATGTGTGAAACTGCATTCATAAATACATGTAAATTAAAACAAAATCCCAGTTTTCATCTACTGGATAGGGGAAGATTAAAAAGCTAATACTATCTAGTGTTAAAAATGTGGAGAAATGGCACTCTCTAAGCGTGGTATCAGTATATATAAGTTCAATCTTTGTGTATAGCAACTAGTGAATCATCACAAAATTTAAGATGTGTTTGCTTTTTCATTCAGAAATTCTACATCCAGGAATTTTTTTTTCAGGGTAATATCCTATAAACTTAACATATGTATACAAATATACACTTAAGAATGTTCATTGCAGCATTATTAATGGCAAAAAGCTAGAACTATAGGCACTGACTACCTAAATGATGGTACATAATACAGCCCACGAGCACATTATTCTGCAAGTGTTCAAAAAAGAATACGAGGTGGACATACCTGTGCTAACATCTGAAGATTTCCTCAATATACAGGTGCTACGTAATAGGAGAAAAAAGTGAAGCTGGAAAGCAGTACATATACTGTGACTGCAGTTGAGTTAACTTTTATAAAACTGCACAAAAATGTCTGAAAATGTGCTGTACAAATACATCAATTGTTATCTTTGGGGATTTAGTGTATGTGTGGTGAGATGCAGAGAAAGTTGTGACAGAAAAAAACAGGTGGTTTCAATTATGTTTTATATATTTTTATACTACTGAAATAATTTTATGAGTACAAGTTACTTTTACAAGACAAGCCTAATAAAGCGAAAAAAATCTAGAGATAGGGTAAGGTTTACAGATTGGTAAGAAAAGTACCAGATTATATGTAGGCATTTATATAAAAGCTTGCTTTAAAATTATACACGTTTAACGACTACTTTAGCATTTCTAAAACCAAACTAATAATCACTAGGATGACAATTACTCCTATCTTGAATTAAAGTAAAATAAGTAATCTCCATAAAATTGTAATATTCTGTCCTTTTCAATGTTCTTAAAGTCTGAATAAATAAAAAAACTATTACTATATTTATTTTGCTTCTGTTCAATCATAGGAAATGTAATACTGTATTCACTGTAATACGGTCTTAAAGTCTTGGTACTGTGTTTCATTTACAATGAACTTAAACATGATTCCTTGTATGATCCAGTATACAGCTGGCTATTAACCTGAAACTGAGCAGGTTTTTTTCTTTTTTAAAACAGTTACTATACATGTATGGATACCCATTAGTGTCTCTTGATTTTATGGGATGATCATAGTTGTGTTAAACTTTGAGAACGTGAATAGGACTATGAAGGTGGGTCAGTCAAAAGCATCAACTGGCATCTACTTTAGTAGTAGTAGTAGTAGTAGTAGTAGTAGTAGTAGTAGTACTACTACTACTACTAGTAGTAGTCAAAAGCATTAACTGGCATCTACTTTAGTAGTAGTAGTAGTAGTCAAAAGCATTAACTGGCATCTACTTTAGTAGGAGTAGTAGTAGTCAAAAGCATTAACTGGCATCTACTTTAGTAGGAGTAGTAGTAGTCAAAAGCATTAACTGGCATCTACTTTAGTAGGAGTAGTAGTAGTCAAAAGCATTAACTGGCATCTACTTTAGTAG
>NW_016805783.1:2605255-2683601 GCF_001698545.2 Rhinopithecus bieti
GGGTCGTAATATTGTTGCCTGGGCTGGTTGTAAACTCCTAGGCTCAAGCGATCCTCCTGCCGCGGCCTCCTAAAGTATTGGGATTACAGGCATGAGCCACTGCACTGAGCCAATTTCAACTTTTTCAGTTTGCTTTTCCAGAAAATCTTTTAGTACTAACTCATTCTATTAAAAAGATATCTTATGGCCAGGTGCAGGGGCTCATGCCTGTAATCCCAGCACTTTGGGAGGCCAAGGTGGGCAGATCACCTGAGGTTAAGAGTTCAAGACCAGCCTGGCCAACATGGTGGAACCCTATCTTTACTAAAACTACAAAAATTATCTGGGCATGGTGGTGCATGCCTGTAATCCCAGCTAATCAGGAGCCTGAAACCCAAGAATCACTTGAACCCGGGAGACAGAGGTTGCAGCAAGCTGAAATCACGCCACTGCACTCCAGCACTCCAGCCCTCTAGCCTGGGTGAAAGAGCAAGACTCTGTCTCAAAAAAAAAAAAAAGGATACCTTATTACTTGCACATAAATGTTAAAGTCACAGAAAGAGTGATTTCATTGGAATAAGATGTGGAAAACTTCATAAGTGAATTCTGAATTGAATTTTAAAGGACTTGGATGAGATAAAATTTGGTAGAAAGAGGTGGGTGATCAATACAGGAATGAGTATTTGTATTTCCAAGCTTATAACTGCAATCTAGTAGTCCAAGGCATGTTCTCATGTATTTTAAAATCTTCTAAAAATGCTGTTTTCTGTTGCTGGTTTCAGGTGAATTATAAAGAGTTGCATAGAAGAAAAAGAAGTGGACACTCACATAGATACCACAAAATTCCTGTGTGAAGACTGAGGTAGTAATTGTGTGTGTATGTGGAGTGGTAGGGGACAGTGGGCAGAGTGGATCCTATAAACTTACAGTGAAATAATAAAGCTTGGAGTATTAATCTGGCATGGGGAGAATGAAAGGTAAAGAAGAAATGTAAGACGATACTGTAACCCAGAAAAACCTGGATGTAAGTGTTTACCGATGGAAATGACAAAAGGAAACAGAAACAAAAGAGATCTAACCCACTTTCTTCTTCATTTTAGAGGAATGAAGAACGTGTTAAGTTGGATAGACAAGCAGATTGAGAATTTGGTTTTCTAAAGTTGCTAGTGAAACATTCAAACTTGGGTATTCTTTAGTGTGTCTCAGGAGATACAGTTCTATAGGAACAGATGAATAATTAGGATTGAAAATATAGATTTGGAAGTAATTTGAACTCTATTTGTATGTTAATGTTAGAAGTAAAATTTGATTTTATATCCATATCACTTGATTCTTACATCTACCACCTAAAGTAGGCAAAATAGGCTTAACTATCTTCATTTTATGAAAGGAGCATATTCAGAAAGGTTAAGTAACTTGTCTGAGGTCACAGAACCATTGACTATGACCTGAATAATTCAGTTATTTTCCTACTACTCAATGATCCCACCCTGAATCTATTTCTAGGTGGTAGCTGAAAACAGATACAATTGTGTAAAAATGTCTAAGAACTGATAAAGATGGTAATACGAAAAAGTGAAAATAGCTCTTTTAGAAAGTGGCTAGATTATGTACAATATATTTTTTGAGGCAGATTGTGATCCTTGTAAGGTAGTCATCAAAACTGCCCTTGAGAAAAACTGTACATTGGGTTAAATTAAGTATATATATAGGAAACTAAACTGTTAAAAAGGTTCAAAGCCATATATATTGTATGAATTTTGACAAAGACTGTAGAAGAAAGAAATGAGAGTATCTAATTTCTGGATTTCCAGAAATATTAAAGTAGAATAAATATCAATGTTTGATCCTTGTCTAGATAAGGGCATCAGGAGGTGAGAGAATAATTCTGAAGATAACTCAAAGGCTGAGCCTAAGGAAACTTGGGAGTTAGTAAGTACTTCTAGTAACCACAAAAAGGTAAAGGGAAGGGGTAATGATTCTGAAAGCAAAAAGGTAATGAGTAAAAGGCATGAAACATTTAATTTTAAGCACTACTGAAATAAATGGAAATGAAATCCACTGAAATAAATGTCAGTAGATTTTCACAAAAATGCGACTGAGAACAATTTCAAAGAAGAACAAATGAAAAGACAATACTTTCAATATAGTTAATTATTTCATGCATGTGAGGGTATACAATACCATTATTCTCCATTTTCTGAAAGAAGAAACATTCACAAAGGTCAAGTGACTTCTCATGGGTCACTCAACTCCTAAGTACACAGCTGAGACTGTGAGACTAGTGCATGTACCACATTCTCCCCTACACACTGCACTCTGGTCACATGAGTGAGCTTTTCTCTTTCCTTTTTTGTTCCTCAAATGTGCCATGTTCAGCGCTTTTCAAATGCTGCTCAGTTTGCAATACTGTTCCCATACTTTCCACCCCTGTCCTTAATGCCCAACCACTACTTTTCCTTCAAATATCTGTACAATAATCCTTCCTTAGGGAAACTTCCCTGATTCCCTATCCAGGTTTAGTCCTCCTATTATATGCTCTGATTGCTCTCTATCTTTTTGTTCTGGCACTTCACAGTTACAATTTACCATTCATTGTGTGATAGTTTTCTAAACTAAGTCTTATGGCAGAGCCTGTGTCTATCCTTTGCTTTCCATTCTATCTCCAGCTTTAGCACAGCATCTGTCACTTTGTAAGTGGTCAAATATTTATGGAATGAAAAAGTGAATGAACACATTTAATTTAGTGCTCTAAATGAACTAGAGCATGCAAAACAACCAAACACACAAAACAAGCAAAACCCTGACCTGCGCTTTGTAGCTCACAAATAATTTAATCAAAGAGGAATCGGCATTCAAACTATAAACATAAAGTAAAACAAAGCAAACAAAACCATCAGCATTACTTTAAGTTTTATGATACAGGGCTTACTATCTTATTAAATTACATGTTCTTCCTGATGTTGAGTAAGAAAGTCTTTGAATTGGCTTTAAGATTGATTTTGTGTATGTAAATTATACATTTATTTATTTATTTATTTATTTATTTATTTTTGAGACAGGTTCTTGCTCTGTCACCCTGGCTGGAGTGAAAAGGCACAATCTTAGTTCCCTATAGCATTGAACTCCTAGGTTCAAGGGATCCTCCCACCTCAGCATCCCAAGTAGCTGGGACTACAGGTGTGTGCCCCCATGTCTGTAGTATCTGTATTTGTTTTTTGTAGAGACAAGGTCTCAATATATTGCGCAGGCTGGTCTCAAACTCCTGGCCTCAAATGATCCTCTTGTCTTGGTTTCCCAAAGGACTGGGAAAGTGTGAGCCACTGTACCTGGCCTGAAAATTATACTTTTAATATATACTACAACAAGTAAATGCTACTAGCATTAGCTATTAAATCACTCAAACATCAATCTTATTAAGGCTACTAAATTCCTTTTCTAGGAAACCTAGTGATATACACTTGGACACAGAGAGCTCTTGGAAGGATACTGCCTAAATTTCAGTCGTAGCTCTACTACTACTAATTGAAACTCACTGTTGCTTCAGTTTCCTCATTCGTAAAATAGGAAAAATAGTACATATATGGTTGTCACAGGTATTAAATAATGCATATGTGCATTCCAAGCACTCTGAACAGAGACTGATGCTAATCAATTTGTGTTAGCCATTACTATGAAATAATTCTGTGTAAATTTACATTTATTGATACATATATGCTCTATTCTCAAGAGAAAACAGATTAGAATAAAGAAAGCTAGAGCAACCGACTCTATTATTTGGGAGTTGTCAGAAAAAGTAGGACCATAGTAGTCTATTAGATGAGGAACTGGTTTACTCAAACATCCTGAAACATGGCAAGATAAGATTTAAAAGCCTTTGTGGAGACGATACTAAGAATAATAACTTTTCCAATTTGTTTTCTTAGAAAAACAAAGTATTTTTGGGGTAACTTAGCATAAAACATTTTACCATGGATGTTTCTGAGAGTTGGGAGAAAGTAGTTTGTTTTATGAACCAAAAAATATTCTTATCAATCTTAAATTGCCTTATTCTGGCTGAAAAAGTCCTATGGCCTACTTCTTCCACCATCTTTCTCCCCTTTACTATACTCCAGTGATAATGGTTCTTTCCATCTGTCCAACTCCCCATACTTACTTACACCCATTCTCCCTCTCCCATTCCTTCCACTTTTGCACTTTTTTTCACTTGTCAGAGAACGCTTCCCTGATTGCTCTATTTAACCTAACAACCTCTCCTAGTAATCTCATTATATTATTCCTATTTCTATAATAGCAATTTTTACTATCACACAGAATTCTGTTTGTGCATTTGTTTTTTATTTACTGGCATACAGTAAGGGATCAATAAATATCTGATGAATGAATGAAAAACTATGTAGCTCTTCAAAGAATCAGGTAATGACATAGAAAGACAGCTAAGGCATATCATATTGAGTGAAAAAAGCTTGTCACAGAATACAGTATTATCCTATTTTCATAAAGAGTTAAAAGAAAAAAACATTTTGATGGATGAACACCTTATATTAATATACTAAATATAAACATCAATAAAATTCATAAGATACTTACCACTGGTTTGACAATGTTGGAAAGAAGTGCTTCAAATGCTTTAGTTTCTTCATTTTTTTCTTAAAAAATAAAACATTTGAATATTAAAAAAAAGAACTTAGATACAATCCCTTCTTCTCCCTAAATATATATTCTGAAACTAGGTTGGTATTTGAGACTTTTCTAGTTCTTATTCCTTTGTTCATACTCAGCAGTGTGTGGCCCTTCAGCATTCATCTACTTCAGTTTTTATTTCTATCTTAACTGTGACTACTAATTATAACACCACTATATATACATATATCTATATATATTTAGACATGGCTATATCTATCTGAACCAAATTTTTCTTATAGAAAGTATATTTTTATTCATGGTTGTAAGAATATTCTCTCTGGAAAGTTCTCATTTGTCAATCTCATATCTCTTAATAAAGTTACCTATTTTTTTCACGACATGCCTTAGCTATGATTTCCCAAATTAGAAATATAATTGGCTTGACTGTAACTTATAGCCACCACTGATAGGCAAAAAACTTTCACTTAATTCTTCTGAAACATCAGTGCTGAAAACAATGATCAGGAGTTCTCAAATAAACGGGAGAACACTTATGTAAATGTTGTTAATATACAGGTCGTGAACAGTTAAGGCAGTTTTTGAAATTTGTTGGTGAGGAATAGAAATTTCAAGGAAAAGGAAGGTAGAAAGAGTCAACATGGCTTACATTTTCATATTTCCCTCAAAGTTGGAAGCATTTTAGTTTCTAGTCGATATTAATTACCTACACTATTTGGTAATAAAAATCAATTTAGATAAGCATATTCAACGACTGATAGAGTTGTGGTTATTGGTGCTTGTGAAATGACATGTTGGTATGGTTCATAGTCATTTCTGATGAAACCTTTAGAACCTGACATGGTCTACCATGCATATCTATGTATTTCTACATAAGCATATCTACGTCAAACAGATAATAGTCAGTATTAAGGAAACCTAAAAGAACATAAATATAGAAACTACATTAGTCAAAGTAAGCAGTAGTTAGAAGTTCAACATTACAATCAAAAGTACTGGGTACTAACTGTACAACTGTAGGCATGTGAAAGACAGGCTGTTAACCCAGCTATATTTTACCTTACTGAGATTGATCCAAGTAGATACAAATAGTAGTGCTCAAAGTTCATATAGTAGGCTCATGCCTGCAATCTCAGCACACTGGAAGGTCAAGGTGGGTGGACTGCTTGAGCCTAGGAATTGGAGACCGGCCTGGCCAAGATGGTGAAACCCTGTCTCTACTAAAAATACAAAAATTAGTTGGGCATGGTGGCACACGCCCATAGTCCCAGCTACTCAGGAGGCTGAGGCACAGGAACTGCTTCAACACAGGAGGCAGAGGTTGCCGTGAGCTGATATTGTGCCACTGCATTCCAGCCTGGGTGACAGAGAGAGACTTGGTCTCAAAAACAAACAAAAACCAATAAAACAAAGTTAACAGAGTAGAAGTCAGAGGTTAGGGGAAAGATCCAAGAGTAACAAGGAGAGTTAGGAGAAGAGAACTTTTGAAGAAAGAAGTGGAAAATATTCTAGCCTATAGAGTACATAGACAGATTGGTAAATGATATAACTATTTGTTATCAAGGTTTTACTCAAAAAGAAGGTGGGAGAAATAAAAAGTTTTGATAGCTTGGGGACAGTGGCTCAGGCCTGTAATTGCAGCACTTTGAGAGGCCAAGATGGGAGGATCACTTGAGCCCAGAAGTTTAAGACCAGCATGGGCAAAACAGCGAGACCCTGTCTCTACTAAAAGTTAAAAAATTAGCTGGGTGTCGTGGTGCATGCCTGTAGTTTCCAGCTACAGTGATCTATGATCGTGCCACTCCAGCCTGGGTGACAAAGCAAGAACCTGTCTCAAAATAAAAAAAAAAAAAACGTTTTGATTAAAAACTAGTAGCATAGCCTTATCAAAGGCCCAGAATCAGAAGAAAGGAATCTGGATTAATGTTATCTGAGTTTTTCTATCAAACAGAAATTTCAGTCAGTAAAATTTATGATGTAGATGAAATTACTAATTGAGGTTTTCTAAACTGTCAAAAGCTGCAGCCTGTAATAGTCCATCTGGACCATGACAAAATGACTGAAAGGTTAGAATATACTTTTAGTAGTTTAAATCATGATGAGTAGCATCAATGAGAACATTTCAGTATTTCAAACAGTTACCTTCAATTTCTGTATCAACTTGCACAACACCTTTCCCCTTCCCAGACTTGATTTTTGCTGATCCTGTGTTTATACCACCAGCATTTTGTCCTTTTATAAGTCCATTATGTTCATTAATGGGCGAAGGGCATTTCTGGGGTGATGATGGTGGACTGCTCATTTTATCTTTCTGTGTTCCTTGGCGATCCTTCAATTTTTTCTGCAAACGTTCATATGTTTTACTAGATCGTTCATCTCTAAAGTTGGACCTTCCATGTGTAGAGTGAGCATCTAGGAGGAAATAAAAACCAAAAGTTTAAGAAGATCACTTTCTCCAAATAAGTTTATGCCATGAAAAAAGAACAGAAAATAAATCTATCATATAAAACTTTTATAAAATATTTAAAAGAAATTTTGCAACAAAACAACCTTTGTATCTCCATAAAACTATTAAGAACAAAGCTTTGGATTTTTAATTTTATATATATCTATATATTATATATCTCTATATCTCTCTCATATTATTATATATTTAATATATATCTCAAGTATAATTTACGAGAGATTTCCTTTCCTTCTTCTGTCCTCAACCTAATTATAATCATAGAAACAGCTTGGTGGTAACTTATGATTACTGCAGGTGAGGAATGAGACTTGAACTGAGCAGTCCACAGTTTTTTCTCTTTTACTCTTTAGTAATTATTACTTTTCACATCTTTTTGAACCTTAAACACATAAAATAGATAAAAAGAAAACCACTGCCTGCCTAAATTCTCTTATGACTCAAAAAAGCAAATCATCACTGAAAAAAAGTTAGCAAAAAGAAATGATTTAGACTGTTTAACAATAACAACCTACATACAATGTATCTTCAGATACTATAAACTCAAAGTTGTGATTCAGAAGGATCTACTCATTCTAATAAAAATCACATAGGAACATAATTAAGTCAATATGCTCAATAAATATTAATTCAATTGCCCCAGAGTTTTTTAAATTTAAAATTTGTCATGAGAAAAATATTTTTTAAAAGCTCAGTAAAAGTTTTAATTTAGCAGTGCCTTAAGAAAATTACTACAGTATTTTTGAAATGAGTATTATAAGGATATGTACAATAACATTAGAATGAATGTGGACCTCTACCTCATACCATATACAAAAATGAATTCAAATGAATCAATGACCAAAATGTAAGAGATTAAATTATAGAACTCTTAGAAGAAAACACGGTTGCATGACCTTGGATTAGGCAATAGTTTCTTAGATGAGACACCAAAAACATAAGCAATCAAAGAAAAAATTAGATTTCATCAGAATTAAAAATTTTTCTGCACCAAAGGATACCACAAGTAAAGTGAAAAGACAACATGGGAGGAAATTATATATCTGATAAGGAACTTGTATCCAGAATATGTACACTCTTACCATTCAACAATAAAAAGACAAATATCCCAATTTAAAAAATGGGTGAAGAATTCAAATAGACATTTCTCCAAAGAAAATATATGAATGGGGCTGGGTGCAGTGGCTCACGCCTATAATCCCAGCACTTTGGGAGGGTGAGGCAGGTGGATCACAAGGTCAGGAGTTCAAGACCAGCCTGACCAAGATGGTGAAACCCCATCTCTACTAAAAATACAAAAAATTAGCCGGGCATGGTGGCACATGCCTGTTAATCCCAGCTACTTGCAAGGCTGAGGCAGAAGAATCACTTGAACCTGGGAGGCAGAGGTTGCAGTGAGCCAAGATCATGCCACTGCACTCCAGCTTGGGTAACAAGAGTGAAACTCCATCTCAGAAAAAAAAAAAAAGGAAAAGAAAATATATGAATGGCCAATAAGCACATGAAAAGATGATCAACGTTAGTAGCATTAGGGAAAAGCAAATCAAAACCATAATGAGAGAGAAATTTATTCAGGATGCCTATAATCAAAAGACAGACAACAACAAGTTTTGGCAAAGAAACTGGAACCCTCACACACTGCTGGCAGGAATGTAAAATGGTGTAGTCACTGCAGAAAATTAATATAGAATTAACATATGACCCAGCAATTCCACTCTGAGGCACATACCCGGAAGAAATGAAAACATGTCAACACAAAAACTTGCACACAAATGGTCACAGCAGTATTATTCATAGACAAAAAGTGAAAACAACCCAAAGGTCCATCAGCTTATGAGTGATAAAATGTTGTATATCTACAGAATGCAATATTATTGCAGCCATAAAAAGGAATGAAGTACTACTATATGTGAGAACATGAACTTTGAAAACATGACATTAAGTGAAAAAAACCTAGACACAAAAGTCTACATACTGTATAAACATTTTAATGAAATTTTTATATGAAATACTTATATGTATATTTATATGAAGTCTAGAATAGGCAAACTCATTCAGACAGAAAGTAGATTATGGGATGTGAAGGAAGAGAGAGTTGGGACTGACGGTTAATATGTACAGTTTCTTTTTTGGGATGCTAGAAATGTTCTGGAATTAGACAGTGGTAGTTATACAAATATACAAAATTTTGGATATACAAAACATTGAATTGCGTATGTTGCACAATACAGTAAATATATTAAAAACCACTGAAGTGTAAAATGATGAACTGTTAAATTGTCTAAACTATAGCTCAACAAAAGTTAAGAAAATAGCAATTGCAATCAATTAGATCAATTAGTACATACTTTAAAATGCTTTATCTATTATTCAAAATAATAAAGCCACCATAGAGGAGAAAAAAGAATGTATTACAGTAGAAAGAGAAGGAACTTAATCATTGGATAGATCTCAGAGGGTTAAAATCCTGAGTAATTAACTAGCAGTGTGGCCTTGCAGAAATGACTTAACATTTCTGAGCCTCGGTTTCCTCATTTGAAATTTTGCAGAATTTTACTGAAGATTAAGTGAGATAATACACACGTGAGCATAGTGCCTAGCAAGGTTCAGGCTCACTAACGGTACTGCTAACAGTGAAATGTTGGATCAGATTCCACTTTGAGAATCCATATGAACTGTGCATGGAAAGGGCATCATGGAGGTATAGCTATTGGTTAGAAAACCACACTGTCAGTAATTAGCATCCAGTGTTAGAATCTCTGGCTTATAACCTCAAGTACAATATGACTCCTCCCTTTTACCACTGGGTAGCTAATTTGTGGATCTGTGTCCTTCACTTTCCTTCACATCAATGTAGATCACATCCATGTATTCTAATGCATATCCCTACAGAATAACAAGGGTACAATGCAAAACAGTAACAATTGTAATACTAGTTTTTTCTTACAGTTTTCTCAGATTATAAGAAAAAAACTAGTATTTTAAAAACTAAGTCATAATTAGCAGTAAACAAAAATAGGACGAGACTAATCTGCAGTATAAACTTTTGGTACTCAAAAGTATGTTCCTTGGAGCACAGCATGAACATCTCCTAGGAGCTTGTTAGAAATGCAGAATCTCAAGCACTACCCAGAGCTACTGAACCAATTTGCATTACTTGGGCAATCGAAGTAAGTTTGACAAATATATATGATACGTGCAATATATCCACTATTTACAGGCTGTGCTGTGTAATTTCAATTTTGTATTTGAAGTTATTTCTTCTGCAAATGTACTGAGCATAAGTGACAGGCAATGCTAAGTGCAGGGAAACAACAGTGATTAAAACAGATTCAGTTCTTAGGGAGTTGATAGTCAAATAAGGGAGACAGACATACAAACACACAATGACAAAAAAGAAATTGTGTTAAGTTTTGTGAAAGATACAAACAAGGTTCAGTGCTAGAGACTGACAAGGTAAGATCAGGAAAGTTTCTTTGAAAACTGAAATCTAAAGGATAAAGGAAATTTATAGAAAAGGCAGAGAGACCACCATGTACAGAGGGACCAAGGCAAGAAAGAACTTGGAGGTTTTGAAAAACTGAAGATATAAGGGGACCAAGGGAAAGTAGTGGACAAGGAAGTCGGGGCCACAGGGCAGAACGTTGCAAGGACAGTTTGCAACCAGAGCTAATTTTGCTTCCTAGAGATCATTTGGAAATGTCTGGAGATATTTTTAGATGTCAGAACATTTAAAATGTTGTGTTGCAGTTGTGTGCTACAACTGTGCTACACAATGGCAGTTAGTGGGTAGAGGCCAGGGATGCCTTTAAATATCCTACAATGCAGAGTTTTGTCCTCTACAATGAAGACTTATCCATCCTAAAACATCAATAGTGGCATGTTTGAGAAACCCTACTCTAGTCTAAGGGAAGGGTTTAGGATTTTATTCTAATTGCAATAAGAAATCACTGAAACAGTTTAAACAGAACAGTCTGATTAATATTTGAAAATAATTACTGTGGCTGAGAATTGATTATTGGGGGCAAGAATGGAAACAAAACCAACTGGAAGATCATTGTTGCAGTTGTCCTGGCAAGAGCTGATGGTGGATGGATTTGAGTGGCAATGGGGACGTAGTAGAAAAAATTCAGAAACTTCTGAAAATAAAACTGATACTAATTGATGTAAGGGTTGGAAAAGGAGAAATCAAATTTGACCAGCTGGCTTTCAGTTGAGCGAACTAAGTGGCTAGTGGACCACCTACTGAGATGAAGGGACAGAAAAAAAGCAAGTCGTGGGGGTCCACATTTGACATTTCTGTTTAGAAATGTTCTGAAATGCATGAGACATCTGTGTGGAGTTACTGAGAAGGCAGTCAGGAATAAGTCTGGCGCTTAGAGAGGTTTGGGTTGAAGATATAAATGTGAGAGCTATCAGTATACAGGCAGTGTTTAAAGCTATGAGACATATCAAGGTACTATTTTGTGTTTATGTTTGGTAGCCTACTCTTTCCCCAAATTTATTAACTCCCTGAGGGCAGAGGTTACGTTTTTTGTTTTTCTTTTTTTTTTTTTTTTTGAGATGGAGTCTCACTCTGTCACCCAGGCTGGAGTGCAGTGGCACTATCTCAGCTCACTGCAACTTCCGGCTCGCTGGTTCAAGTGATTCTCCCGCCTCAGCCTCCTGAGTAGCTGGGATTACAGGCGTGCATCACCACGCCCGGCTAAGTCTTGTATTTTTAGTAGAGGCGGGGTTTCATCATGTTGGTCAGACTGATCTTGAATTCCTGACCTCGTGATCCACCCACCTCGGCCTCCCAAAGTGCTGGCATTACAGGCGTGAGCCACCGCACCTGGCCTCAAGGTTATGTTTTTTCAATCCCTCACAGAGCTTAGCAACTTTGTGTAGTGGCATCACAGCCGATAGGATTTAACAATGCCATGGTTATTCCAGGCTGAAAATTTTCTCAGCGCCTAGATTGCAGGCCAGAGGAAAAGACCTCTTGTTTGAATGTACACCACTAAGTAGTGCTGCATGATATAAGTTACTTCCCCTCTTTGATTTTTCTGTTTACTTACCTGCCTTGAAGGGTGATCATGAGGATGAAGCACCTAATATAGTACTTGAGTAAAAGAAAAATGCCTGTTATATTATTACCATGTGCTGTTTCTTTAATGTGATATGATAATGGCATCTATTATATCCAAGCAAAGAATATCCAATTCAATAACAGTGGAATACTTTTAGATGTCTTACCTACATCTCCATAGACTTGTGAAGACTGATACTGTGGCATATACTGTGTTGTCATGTCTCCAGCTCCAGTCACTGGTGAGTACATATGACGTGGTGGAGGGGGCATCATGGTAGGGACAGGAATGAAACCAGGCAGAGGAGGATGTGGAGAACGGTGGAGAACTGTGTGACCACCAGGGTGAAACTCTGGTGCCTGAGGGACCACGACAACTCTTCGAACACCATTGTCTTCAATAATCTACAACATGAACATAAGATTAAAATTTCTTCCACAGAATATAAGCAATTATTTTAAAAATGTTAAGAGTAAGGTGGGCATGGTGGCTCATGCCTCTAATTCCAGCACTTTGGGAGGCCGAGGTGGGTGGGTCACCTGGGGTCAGGAGTTCAAGAACAGCCTGGGCAACATGGTGAAACCCCATCTCTACTAATAATACAAAAATTAGCCAGGCATGGTGGCCTATACTTGTAATTCCAGCTACTCGGAAGGCTGAGGCAGGAGAATTGCTTGAACCTAGGAGGTGGAGGTTGCGGTGAGCCGAGATAGCGCCATTGCACTCTAGCCTGGGCGACAGAGCAAGACTCTGTCTCAAAAATTAAAAAATAAATAAATAAAATAAAAAATAAATAAAAAATAAAATGAAATAAAATAAAATGTTAAGAGTGAGAATTTTTACACCATTAGAAATTTAAAAATTTTGGAGAATCAACATGAAAAGAACTTATTAAATATACTGGTAGATATAAATTAGCACCAAACAAAATGAAGAATTAGTTTTTGTTATACAATTCAATATAAACCTTAAAACACTGATTAGACAAGCTAAAGAATAACATAAGTTATGATACTAGATATTTATCCTATGTGCACTTCCTGATGGAGTAATTTTGGTTTAGACACAAGAGGTTCAGGAATCAATTTCTTTTTCTATATTATGACTGAGAGTGAGGGAAAACAACTTGTGGAAAGAACAAATAGAAAACAAAACAACTGGATCCAGACTCTATCAGACAATCAATGACATGTTAGAATTTAGATGCAAAATTCTTATGACCATGACCAGGACAATTTTACAGCTGATCATTTAAAGGGACACAAATACTGAATATTATCATATTAACTCCTAGTTAGGAAAAATATCTGTGGCTTTGAGGCTTAGAAATTACAAACTAAAAAAAAAAAAACAAAAAACAAAAAACAGGAATTACACCGTGGGGATAAATTTTTTTAAATGATAAGACTTACTCCCCTGTGAACCTTACTGGAGCTAAAAAGACACACAGGAAACCCTAAAAAATTAAAGGACTTTATCTCAAAATTAGAAATCCCTCAGTAAAATAGGGCCCCTATTCTTTTAGACTTAAATGGTAACTATCAAGGTATAACAAATGGCTAATACCTTCCTCAGGAAAAGAAAATGATCACAATGTTAAGTGCTAATTTAAAGGCAAATCCTAATTTTCAGGAAGGCAAAGTTTTATTATGCTTAAGGACAGCAAATCATTTTATAAATATATGTGCTTGGTAGGTATAGGTATAGGTATACTAGAAAACACACTTATCTGGGTATAGATAAGCCTAAATTACAAACATTAAGTAGATTATTAAACTCTCCTTACCTACTGGAGTGTAACATGACTCTTCTAACAGGGGACTACAAGACCAAATGAATTAACTGTTTTTAATATGCTGGGTCTAGAAACATAATGTCTTGTTTTCAGCAAAATGGATGCCTCAGACCCCTTTCTCTCTATTTAACTCAGTTCTGAATTTAAGCCTCAAGCAAGCACATATGATTGATGGGAACTAAATAATATCCAGAACCCTACCTGAAGGGAATCTAGAAACTGCTGATAGCTTTTTAGGTTCTACCCTACAGGAAGTTTGAAATGGATTTTAAGTGAGTCAAATCACAGTATCTGTCACAATACTTTTATCACTCTCCAATTCACAAATCTTAAAAAACTCTCCATTTCCAAGAGGCTTGTACTTCATATTCATTCAACCTGGTTCCAACCTACCTTCAAAGTCATATCATTCTTTTGCAACAAATCCTGAACCATTAACTGCAGTCAGGCTGGTATAACAAAAAACTTGTCTTCACAGTGACTATACATTTCTATACCCTGTACTTTTGTTTATGCAATTTTTCTTCTTCACTTTGCTTCCCTTTAATCTATAATAATCTTGTCTATCCTTCCAATTCTAGCTCTAATTTTACCTCCTCCACTCATTTAAAACATTATTTTTCAGCAAAACAAACTGATAATTCAAAGAAAGAAAAACCTTAGAATGCTATATTAAATATTTGTGGGGAACCCATACTAACAGGGACAAACACAACCAGTAAGTTATTTAGCATGTTGCAAGGTGATAAATACTATGGAAAAGGCAGAGCAAGTAAGGGCTATCAGAAGTGTTGTCAGAAAGGAGCAGGTTACAGAATAAATACAGTGATCAGAGTAGACCTTATTGGCAAAGTAAAGCTTTAACAGAAACTTCAAGGAAGTGGGAGGAATTAACCATGCAGAAATCTGGAAGATTTGTTCTAGGCAGAGGTAACAGTTAGAATAAAGCCCCTAAGGTAGAAGTGGGGCTGATTATACCCAAGTAATGAAAGGAAGCTGGTGTGACTGCATGAGTATAAAGGAGCAAAGGCAGAAGCAGATGAAGTCAAAGAAATGAAGGGGTGATAGGGTGGTCAGGCACCACGACACAGGCTACTATTAAGGAGTTGGAGTTCATCATTTACTGTCAGTGGAATGGGAAATCATTACAAAGTTTTGGGCAGAAGAGTGATAAAATCTAGTGTTTCTGACTCCTACAGGATATGTGGTAGGGTCTGGAGACATTTATAGTTGTCACAACTTGGGGAGGGGAAGGGCAGGTGCACTATTAACATCTAGAGAGTAGAGTGGCCAGGAATGCTGCTAAATACCCAATAACACAGAGGACAACAAAAACATCATCCCACCTCAAATGTTTACATTACTACAGTTGAGAATTCCTGATGTAACCTTATATTTGACAGGATTATTCTGGCTGCTGAGTTGAGAACAGATCATATGGAGGCAAAGACAAAAGCAGGGAAACCATTCAGAAAGCTACTGTAGTAATCTAGGCAAGAGATGATCATGGCTAAGACCAGGGAGGCAGCAGTGGTGATGGTGAGAAGTGACCCACATTCTGCATATATTTAAAAGTAGAGGCCAGGTACCGTGGCTCATGCCTGTAATCCCAGCACTTTGGGAGGCTGAGGCAGGTGGATCATGAGGTCAGGAATTCGAGACCAGCCTGGCCAATATGGTGAAATTCCGTCTCTACTAAAAATACAAAAATTAGCCAGGCATGATGGCACGCACCTGTAGTCCCAGCTGCTCAGGAGGCTGAGGCAGAAGATTCGTTTGAACTCGAGAGGCAGAGGTTGCAGTGAGCCGAGATTGTGCCACTGCACCCAGCCTGGGTGACAGAGCAAGACTCCATCTCAAAAAGAAAAAAAAAAAGTAAAGAAACAAGACAAGATTAGCTGATGATTCCATGTGGGAAGTGAGAAAAAGTAGTTAGGGACGAACAGTCTTCTATCAATGTGATGAGGAAGGCTGTGGAGTAGAACAAGTTTTTTTCAGGGGAAGAGATTTGGAGTTTCAAGTTTTGCACTTGTGAGTTTGAAGAGTTGATAAGACAACTTAGTGGAAATGTTGAATAGACTGTTAAGATATACTAGTCTGCAACTCTGGAAAGATTGGGAAGGGATGACCAAGCAAGGTAGAAGGAAAACTAAGAGAGTGTATAGAGTCTGGAAGTTTGGTGAAACGTGTCAAGGAGGAAGGACTAACTGTGTCAAATGCTGCTGACAGGTCAAGCTTCCCATTCAGGAAGACTAAGAATCTGACCAATGGATTTAGCAATGTAGACATTACTGTGATCTTGGAAAGCAGTTTTGGTACAGTCATAGGGTCAAAGCCTTACTGTAGTGGGTTTAAGAGAAAAAGTAAGGAGAAGAATTAGAGCTAACTGCACAATTTAAAAATGTTCTGCTGCAAAGGGGAATACAGAAATAGGGTGGTGGCTCATAGGAGTAGTGAAGTCAAGAAACTTTCATGTTTTGTTGTTTTCAGGAGTGAAATTACAAAAGGCTCAAGATACTAATGAAAATAACCCAGCAGAGAACAAGAAACTGATAATGCAGAAGAGAGAAAAGAAAAATGCTAGAAAATGCTAGAAATATGCAGGCAAAAAGGGACGGGTTCCAGTATCCCAGTGGGGGAACTGAGTCTGGACAGGAGCAGGAAAGTTTGTGTTACAGATGAGGAAGTAGAGTTTGGGGGCTGGATGAGAAGGCAGAGCACATAACTGCAGATGCGCAAATACTGGTGGAGGTGTGGGGCTAGGAGTCTGTGGAAGACACCATTTGACTGCTCCCCATGAACTCTCCCCAGGTACTACAATCTCAGTGATCTCTCTCTCCTATAATTTCTACTGCATTTATTCTGTATCACTTGTTTGATATTTTTAACACTGAAGTGTTAATTTTTCAGATGCATATGTCTTACTCCATAATCTAACTGTTAAGTTTCTCAAGGGACATATATGAACTAGTTGATCCTTGGAACAATGTTACATACTATTATTATTTTAATTTTTCAGATGGAGAAACTGAGGCACAGAGATGTTAAACAACTTGCCCAGGGTCATATAAGTAGAAAGTGAAGGAGCCAGTATTTGAAGTCAGGCAACTTGGCTTCAGATTCCATGTTCTTATCTACTTTGTGGGCATAGAATCCATAGGCCTTCTAGTGTCTTTTTTGTTGTTGCTGTTTACAAGAGATTTGATTAAAAATAAATGGCTAAATTATTTATGAAATTAAAACCACTTTTCTGCTGAGAAAGAACATTTAAAATACAAAGATAAGCTTAGGGGAGAGGAAAATGGAAAGCTACTATTTAACAGGTTCAGAGCTTCAGTTTTCAGCAAGATGAAGAGTTCTGTGGATGGAGGGTGGAGATGGTAGTGCAATGTTGTAAATGCACCTAATGCCATTAAACTGTAAACTTAAAAAAGGTTAAGATGGTAATTTTACGTTATGTGTGTTTTACCACAATTAAAAAAACAGAACAAAACAAAACCCAAACCTAAGATGTAGACAGAGGAGGGGGAAAAAAAAAAAAGCCAGATAAGAACCGAGAGCATGGTGAACTCCACTACCTCAAGCAGCCAGTAACTTCAGAGGAAGGCAACAGACTTCAAAACTATTTGCTAAGTCTCCAGAGGCTCAGGTGCTAAGAAATGGCCACCATGTAGAGGTTAGATTTCGCATCAACAGGGTACACTGATTGTGATGTAAAATAAAATCAGTAAGTTGTGAAAAGGAAAAAAAAGATAAAATATAATTCAAATTTGTCAGTGTACATAAAAATTAAAATACAGGTAAGGTAATAAAATATAATTAAATGAGGCATTAGCATAGTCTGACCACTTAACCACAGATGCCACCTAATTTCTAAGTAGGCAAAGACATGCTTTTTTTTTCTCCTTTATTGAACAGAGACACAATTGAGAAGGGCTGCAGAGAAAGGAAACTGTGTATATTATCTGACATTTTATATTATGTGTCTTCCTTACCAGAATATAAAGCCCATGATAAATGTTTTGTTTATTGCTTTTCCCCCCAGGACCTGGAATAGTACCTAGCACATGGGTTGATGCTCTAAAAGTATTTGTTAAATGAATGATATGATCATATATATATATATGTTCTTTTAGCACTAACAGAATGCTACATTTCTTTCTCCCTCTCTTTACACCACCCAAGCTATTAGGGTTCTGTGACCTTCTCAATTCCCACAACCTTAGCTTCCTCTCTACTTTTTGCAACCTACTTCTATGGTCTCACCCTGAACCCAGAACTATTCCAACTTTAAGCTCTTAAACAATGATACAGCTTAACTTTAAGCTCAAAACAACTTTAAGCTCTTAAACAGTAACACAGACCATTCATTCAACAAACATTTATGTATCTACAAACATACACACAACAGTATGTGACCACAATCTCCTTTCTCTCCAGTTCTTATTATATCTCTTCAATCTCATATAAATCTCTTAGGTCTTCCCATCTTGTAGTTTCTCACACTCCCCTGTCTGTCCCTTTTGGCTGTTGTCCCCAAAAGCAGCAAGAAGACTGAGATCCGATCGATTTGCAAAATCTTTGAAAAAACACACTGACCTCACTGCTGCATGGCCTCATAAAGGCAAAATGAACCACCAGGCACAGCTCAAAGAAGTAACCTGAAACTTTTCCCAAAGTCCAAATAGGCTCTTTCCCCACGTTATGTGATCTATAATTCCTTGCCTGTTAGGCACCCTCTCATTACCATAACAGCCCACATTCTATAAAAAAGGGAGCCATTACAAGAAAGGCAGAACTTCTGATAGTGCCTTTCAGGAGTCCCATTCAGGTAGTTTATAAACTTCTCTTGGTAAGTTATTAACTTCATCACTGAAATAGCAGAAGTGTTACCCTGTCCTGCAATACAATGCTCTTAGGGACTCTAAGTTAGTACTATTTGCTAGTGAATTAAGTTCCTTCTACTCCTGGCATCACTTGCTTTGTATTTAAGTTTTATAGTTTTATGTTTTGTTCATTTCCTCATTTGATAACTTAATTCCACTAGCACGTATTTCTGCCTCTGTGTAGTACATCAATTTCTTAAAACTTTCCTTAGTTGTTAAATTGCAATAATAAAGCTCAGTAAGGTTCTGCCTAAAATAAGGACCAAGCAGGCCCCAGAAATGGCTATTGAGGTTACTTATGTGTAAAGTACATAATCTTGGTGTGTGGACTATATATCATCTTTTCAAATAGTTTGCTTCTTCTGAAGCTTTTTTTCTTTTTCTTTTTTTTTTTTTTTTTACTTAAAGTTCTGGGATACATGTGCAGAACATGTAGGTTTGTTACATAGGTATACACATGCCATAGTGGTTTGCTGCAGCCATCAACCCATCATCTGTATTAGGTGTTTCTCCTAATGCTATCCCTCTCCTAGCTCCCCATCCCTCCACAGGCCCGTGTGTGATGTTCCCCTCCCTGTGTCCATGTGTTCTCATGGTTCAACTCCCACTTATAAGTGAGAACATGCGGGGTTTGGTTTTCTGTTCCTTTGTTAATCTGCTGAGAATGATGGTTTCCAGCTTCATCCATGTCCCTGCAAAGGACATGAACTCATCCTTTTTATGGCTGCATACTATTCCATAGTGTATATGCACCACAGTCTATCATTGATGGGCATCTGGGTTGGTTCCAAGTCTTTGCTATTGTGAATAGTGCTGCAATAAACATACGTGTGCATGTGTCCTAGTACAAAGATTTATAATCCTTTGGCTATATACCCAGAAATGAGATTGCTGGGTCAAATAGTATTTGTGGTTATAGATCCCTGAGGAATTGTCACACTGTCTTCCACAATGGTTGAACTAATTTACACTACCACCAAGAGTGTAAAAGTGTTCCTATTTTTTCACATCTCTTCAGCATCTGTGGTTTCCTTTTTAACTGGCGTGAGATGGTAGCTCTTTGTGGTTTTGATTTGCATTTCTCTAATGACCAGTGATGATGAGTTGTTTTTCATGTTTGTTGGCCACATACATGTCTTCTTTTGAGAAGTGTCTGTTCAGATCCTTTGTCCACTTTTTGATGGGGTTGAGTTTTTTTTTTTTTTTTTTAATATGTTTAAGTTCTTTGTAGATTCTGGATATTAGCCCTTTGTCGGACGGGCAGATTGCAAAAAATTTTCTCCCTTTCTACAGGTTGCCTGTTAACTCTAATGATGGTTTCTTTTGCTGTACAGAAGCAGCTCTTTAGTTTAATTAGGTCCCATTTGTCAATTTTGGCTTTTGTTGCCGTTGCTTTTGGTGTTTTGGTCATGAAGTCTTTGCCCATGCCTATGTCTTGAATGGTACTGCCTAGGTTTTCCTCTAGGGTTTTTATCGTTTTAGGTTTTACGTTTAAGTCTTTAATCCATCTTGAGTTAATTTTTGTATAAGGTGTAAGGAATGGGTCCAGTTTCAGTTTTCTGCATATGGCTAGCCAGTATTCCCAACACCATTTATTAAATAGGGAATCCTTTCCCCATTGCTTGTTTTTGCCTGGTTTGTCAAAGATCAGATGGTTGTAGATGTGTGGTGTCATTTCTGAGGCCTCCGTTCTGTTCCATTGGTATATATATCTGTTTTGGTAACAGTACCATGCTATTTTGGTTACTGTAGATTTGTAGTGTAGTTTGAAGTCAGGCAGTGTGATGCCTCTAGCTTTGTTCTTTTTGTTTAGGATTGTTTTGGCTATACAGGCTTTTTTTGGGTTTCATATGAAATTTAAAGTAGTTTTTCTAATTCTGTGAAGAAAGTCAATGGTAGCTTGATGGGGATAGCATTGAATCTATAAATTACTTTGGGCATTATGTCCATTTTCACAATACTGATTCTTCCTATCCATGAGCATGGAATGTTTTTCCATTGATTTGTGTCCTCTCTTATTTCCTTGAGCAGTGGTTTGTAGTTCTCCTTTAAGAGGTCTTTCACATCCCTTGTAAGTCGTTTTCCTAGGTATTTTATCCTCTTTGTAGCAATTGTGAATGGGAGTTCACTCATGATTTGGCTCTCTGTTTGCCTATTATTGGTATATAGGAATGCTTGTGATTTCTGCACATTGATTTTATATCCTGAGACTTTGCTTAAGTTGCTTATCTGCTTAAGGCGATTTTGGGCTGAGATGATGGGGTTTTTTCTAAATATACAGTCATGTCATCTGCAAACAGAGACAATTTGACTTCCTCTCTTCCTATTTGAAAACCTTTATTTCTTCCTCTTGCCTGATTGCCAGAACTTCCAATACGATGTTGAATAGGAGTGGTGAGAGAGGGTGTCCTTGTCTTGTGCTGGTTTTCAAAGGTAATACTTCCAGCTTTTGCCCATTCAGTATGATATTGGCTGTGGGTTTGTTATAAACAGCTCTTGTTATTTTGAGATACGTTCCATCAATACCGAGTTTATTGAAAGTTTTCTATGTCTATTGAGACAATCATGTGGTTTTTGTCATTGGTTCTGTTTATGTGATAGATTATGTTTATTGATTTATGTATGTTGAACCAGCTTTGCATCCCAGGGATGAAGCAGACTTGATTGTGGTGGATAAGCTTTCTCATGTGCTGCTGGATTCAGTTTGCCAGTATTTTACTGAGGATTTTTGCATCAATGTTCATCAGGCATACTGGCCTGAAATTTTCTTTTTTTGTTGTGTCTCTGCCAGGTTTTGGTATCAGGATGATGCTGGTCTCATAAAATGAATTAGGGAGGAGTCCGTCTTTTTCTGTTTTTTGAAATACTTTCAGAAGGAATGGTAACAGATCCTCTTTGTAGCTCTGGTAGAATTCAGTTGTGAATCCATCTGGTCCTGGGCTTTTTTTGGTTGTTAGGCTATTAATTACCCCCTCAATTTCAGAACTTGTTATTGGTCTATTCAGGGATTCCACTTCTTCCTGGTTCAGTCTTTGGGGGGTGTATATGTCCAGGAGTTTACCCATTTCTTCTAGATTTTCTAGTTTATTTGCATAGAGGTGTTTATAGTATTTTCTGATGGTAGTCTGTATTTCTGTGGGATCAGTGATGATATCCCCTTTATCATTTTTTATTGTGTCTATTTGATTTTTCTCTCTTTTCTTCTTTAACAGTCTAGCTAGTGGTCTATTTTGTTCATCTTTTCAAAACGGCTCCTGAATTGATTGATTTTTTTTGAAGGGTTTCTTTTTGTCTCTATCTCCTTCAGTTCTGGTCTGATCTTAGTTATTTCTTGTCTTCTACTAGCTTCTGAATTTGTTTGCTCTTGCTTCTCTAGTTCTTTTAATTGTGACGTTAGGGTGTCGATTTTAGATCTTTCCCACTTTCTCATGCGGACATTTAGTGCTATAAGTTTCCCTCTACATACTGCTTTAAATGTGTCCTGGAGATTATGGTATGTTGTGTCTTTGTTCTCATTTGTTTCAAAGAACATCTTTATTTCTGCCTTCGTTTTGTTATTTACCCAGTACTCATTCAGGAGCAGGCTGTTCGGTTTCCATGTAGCTGTGCAGTTTTTAGTGAATTTCTTAATCCTGAGTTCTAATTTGATTGCACCGTGGTCTGAGAGACTGTTTGTTATAATTTCTGTTCTTTTACATTTGCTGAGGAGTGTTTTTACTTCCAATTATGTGGTCAATTTTAGAATAAGTGTGATGTGGTGCTGAGAAAATGTATACTGTGTGGATTTGGGGTGGAGAGTTCTGTAGATATCTATTAGGTCAGCTTGGTGCAGAGCTAAGTTCAAGTCCTGGACATCCTTGTTAATTTTCTTTCTCATTGATCTGATACTGACAGTGGAGTGTTCAAGTCTCCCATCACTATTGTATGGGAGTCTAAGTCTCTTTGTAGGTCTCTAAGAATTTGCTTTATGAATCTGGGTGCTCCTGTATTGGGTGCACATATATTTAGGATAGTTAGCTGTTCCTGTTGAATTGATCCCTTTACCATTATGTAATGCCCTTCTTGTCTCTTTTGATCTTTGTTGGTTTAAAGTCTGTTTTATCAAAGACTAGGATTGCAATTCCTGTTTCTTTTTTTTTTTTTCCTTCCATTTGCTTGGTAAATATTCCTCCATCCCTTTATTTTGAGCCTATGTGTGTCTCTGCATGTGAGATGGTCTCCCAAATACAGCACACTGACGGGTCTTGACTCTTTATCCAATTTGCCAGTCTGTGTCTTTTAATTGGGGCATTTAGCCCATTTACATTTAAGTTTAATACTTTTATGTGTAAATTTGATCCTGTCATTATGATGCTAGCTGGTTATTTTGCCTGCTAGTTGCTGCATTCTCTTCCTAGAGTCAATGGTCTTTACAATTTGGCATGTTTTTGCAGTGGCTAGTACTGGTTTTTCCTTTCCATATTTAGTGCTTCCTTCAGGAGCTCTTGTAAGGCAGGCCTGGTGGTGATGAAATCTCTCGTCTTGGCATTTGCTTGTCTGTAAAGGATTTTATTTCTCCTAAACTAAGCTTATGAAGCTTAGTTTGGTTGGATATGAAATTCTGGGTTGAAAATTCTTTCCTTTAAGAATGCTGAATATTGGCCCCACTCTCTTCTGAATTGTAGGATTTCTGCTATTAGCCTGATGGGGCTTCCCTTTGTGGGTAATCCGATCTTTCTCTCTGGCTGCCCTTAACATTTTTTCCTTCATTTCAACCTTGGTGAATCTGACGACTATGTGTCTTGGGTTTTCTCTTCCCAAGGAGTATCTTAGTGGTGTTCTCTGTATTTCCTGAATTTGAATGTTGGCCTGTGTTGCTAGGTTGGGGAAGTTCTCCTGGATAATATCCTGGAGAGTGTTTTCCAACTTGGATCCATACTCCTCATCACTTTCAGGTACACCAATCAAACATAGCTTTGGACTTTTCACATAGTCCCATATTTCTTGGAGGCTTTGTTCGTTCATTTTCATTCTTTTCTCTCTAATCTTGTCTTCACACTTTATTTCATTAAGTTGATCTTCAAAGTCTGATATCCTTTCTGCTTGATTGATTTGGCTGTTGATACTTGTGCATGCTTCACAAAGTTCTTGTGCTGTGTTTTTCAGTTCCATCAGGTCATTTATGTTCTTCTCCTAAACTGGTTATTCTAGTTAGCAATTCCTCTAACCTTTTTTCAAGGTTCTTAGCTTCCTTGCATTGGATTAGAATATGCTCCTTTAGTTCAGAGGAGTTTATTATTACCTACCTTCTGAAGCCTACTTCTG
Organism: Rhinopithecus bieti; assembly: GCF_001698545.2. Classification (NCBI taxonomy): domain Eukaryota; kingdom Metazoa; phylum Chordata; class Mammalia; order Primates; family Cercopithecidae; genus Rhinopithecus; species Rhinopithecus bieti. The sequence goes on from NW_016805783.1 coordinate 2,629,400, forward strand.
TCAATTCGTCAAATTCATTCATTCTCCATCCAAATTTGTTCACTTGCTGGCGAGGAGTTGTGATCCTTTGGAGGAGGTTTTTGGAATTTTCAGCCTTTTTGTGCTGGTTTTCCTCATCTTCATGGATTTATCTACCTTTGGTCTTTGATGTTGGTGACCTTCGGATGGGGTTTCTGTGTGGACATCCTTTTTCTTGATGTTGATGCTATTCCTTTCTTTTACTTTTCCTTATAATAGTCAGGCCCCTCTGCTGCAGGTCTGCTGGAATTTGCTGGAGGTCCACCCCGACCCTGTTTGCCTGGGTAGTGCCAGCAGAGGCTGCAGAACAGCACAGATTGCTGCCTGTTCTTTCCTCTGGAAGCTTCGCCCCAGAGGGGCACCTACGGGATGCCAGCTGGAGCTCTCCTGTATGAGGAGTCTGTCGACCCCTGCTGGGAGGTATCTCCCAGTCAGGAGGCACTGGGGTTAGGGACCCAGTTAAGGAGGCAATGTGTCCCTTAGCAGAGCTCAAGGGCTGTGCTGGGAGATCCACTGGTCTCTTTAGAGCCGGGAGGCAGGAACATTTAAGTCTGCTGAAGCTGCACCCACACCTGCCCGTTCCCCCAGGTGCTCTGTCCCAGGAAGATGAGAGTTTTATCTATAAGCCCCTGACTGGGGCTGGAGCCTTTCTTTCAGAGATGTCCTGTCCAGAGAGGAGGAATCTAGAGAGGCAGTCTGGCTACAGTGGCTTTGCTGAGCTGAGGTGGGCTCCGCCCAGTTCCAACTTCCTAGTGGCTTTCTCTACACTGTTGGGCGGGGGGCTGGGGGGGGACAGCCTACTCAAGCCTCAGTTAATGGCAGACGCCCCTCCCCCATCAAGCTTGAGTGTCCTAGGTGGACTTCAGACTGCTATGCTGGCAGCAAGAATTTCAAGCCAGTGGATCTTAGCTTGCTGAGCTCTGTGGGGATGGGATCTGCTAAGCTAGACCACTTGGCTCTGCGACTTCAGCCCCCTTTCCAGGGGAGTGAACGGTTCTGTCTTGCTGGCATTCCAGGAGCCACTGGAGTATGAAAAAAATCTCTTGCAGCTAGCTCAGTGTCTGCCCAAATGCCTGCCCAGTTTTGTGCTTGAAACCCAGGGCCCTGGTGGTGTAGGCACCCAAGGGAATCTCCTGGTCTGTGGGTTGTGAAGACTGTGGGAAAAGTGTAGTATCTGGGCCAGAATACACCGTTCCTCATGGCACAGTCCCTCACAGCTTCCCTTGGCTAGGGGAGGGAGTTCCCTGATCTCTTTTGCTTCCTGGGTGAGGTGATGCCCCACCCTGCTTCAGCTCGCCCTCTGTGGAAGAATCAAGTCTTATATACTGGAAATTTAAATTAACTAAAAAATGACGAGACTAGATTTTTGTCTTTGGATTACCCTGTGTAATGAAAATGACACATTTTCTACAGATCATCTTCATCTTAAATTAAGATTAATAATAGTAGCCCACTAGTTTCACATAATCCTTCCAGGAAGACTATAGTTAAAATTAATTTATGTGACAACTATTTATGGGATACCTACTACATTTGAGTTACCACAAGAACACAAAAATAATTAAAAGGCAGTTCCTATCCTAAGGAACCTAAAATCCTGTAGGAGTAAAAATACATATGCAGTTGTCCCTTGGTATGCATGGGGGACTGGTTCCAGGACCTTCCGTGGAAACCAAAATCTTCTAATGCTCAAGCCTCTGATATAAAATGGAGTAGTATTTGCTTATAACCTACAACATCCTCTGGTATACTTTAAATCATCTCTAGATTACTTATACCTAATATAATATAAATGCTGTGTAAATAGTTATATTGTATTCTTTAAGAAATATGACAAGAAAGTCTATACATGTTCAGTATAGATGCAATTTTTTTTCAAATATTTTCAATCTGTGGTTGGTTGAATCCACAGATTTGGAACCTAAGGATATGAAGGGCTAACTGTACATACTTATATTAGGTGATATGTATTATAACCAAGAAGTGGTTCAATACCACTTCTGGTATTGAAGTGATCTAGGCCCCCAAGGGTCGATAGAATTTTAGAAGGCAGAAATGGATAAATGAATAACATTCCTTAGATAACTGCATTAAGGAAACACCAAGTAAGCATGTGAGAAATGTTTGGCTACAAAAATGGACATAATTGGAAGTATTAAGAAAATGGTGCCAAGGCAAAACCAGGACAGAACCGTGTAAAGCCTTAAATGTCAAGAAATCTAAACTTCGTTGAGTGGACAAGCCGGCTATAGGCTCTTTATGACCAAAGAATTGCTATAGGAAGATTATCTCTGTGGCTCTTGGTCTAAAGATATAGAACCTCAACTCGGATGATTATCTGATTTACAAATATTTACTGAGCCCCTACTATATGACAGGCTGTATACTCAGCATTGAGGATATAAAGATGAATAAGAGTCTTATATGATCTAGGTTTCTTACTTCTTACCTCATTCCCTACTATTCTTCCTTGATGAATCAGTCCAGTCATATTGACTTCCTTACTGTTCCCAGGCACGCTGTCATCTTAGGCCACTTGCACTAGCCATTTCTGTCCAGAATCCTCTTTTCTCAGAGAGATGTACAGCTAACCCCCACCTGTCCTTCAAGACTTGGCTGAAATCTTACCTGCCCAATGAGGCCTATTCTGACCACTCTATTGTAAAATATAACCAGCTTGAACACATTATAGAATTTTTTTTATTTTTTTTTTTGAGACAGAGTCTCACTCTGTCTCCCAGGCTGGAGTGTAGTGGTGCAATCTCCGCTCACTGCAACCTCCGCCTCCCAGGTTCAAGAGATTCTCCTGCTTTAGCCTCCCTAGTAGCTGGGACTGCAGGCACCTGCTACCATGTCCAGCTAATTTTTGTATATTTTGTAGAGACAGGGTTTCACCAGGCTGGTCTCGAACTCTTGACCTCAGGTGATCCGCCCACCTTGGCCTCCCAAAGTACTGGGATTACAGGCGTGAGCCACCGTGCCCAGCAAACATTATAGAGTTTATCCACTTTTTATTTTCCTCTCCCCATAAGAATATAAACCACAGAGTGGCATGAGTCTTTGCCTCTTTCAGTCATGGACATATTCCAAGCACCCAAGCGTGCCTGACATATATAAACACTCAATACATATTTGTGGAACACTGTTGAATATACGAACTGTAAGAATTCATAATCTCAGGAAAGAATTAGTTTCATAAGTTTACGAAAAGAGGAATATATGTATCAGTAATATGCCATGAAAGCCCAAAGGGGGAAGCACCTGCAAAGGCTCAGGGAAAACTGCTTTCAGAGCTCACGACGAAGTGAAATGAAAAGGGTAGGAGTTTGCCACAAACAATAAAACAAAAAGGTACTGTAAGATGAGAGAAGAGCAGATAACCTACAAGTGCACTGAAAGAACTTGTCTTAATCATCTTTTTATCACTAGCTCCCAATACAGAGCTTAGTACGTGGTGCCACTCAATAAATCATGAACTGAACTATGCTAGAGAACAGTCTTCATGTAACAGAAGATCTGAGAAGGTGCAACAGAGAAGTAGAAAAAAAAAAAAAAATCAGGGCAGCATGATGTCAAGGAAATCTGCAGTAAATCTTATCAGTGGTACCAAATTTTACCAGAGGTCAAAGAGGACCAGGCTGGAAAGTAGGCCTTTGGATTTGGTACACAGTGGAGGGCAGTTTTAGTAGAGTAATATAGACAGAATGCAGACTATATCAAGGAGTCAGTGTGCTAAACAAAAGTAGAGATAGTTAGTAGAGACTGTTCTGAAAAGCTTACAAGGTAATTGCAGTACATGATCTCATCTCATGAAGAAGGCACTGAGACTGAAGGAAGTTGATTTGCCCAAGACCATGCAGCCAGCAAAGGTTTGAAATAAGATATGGATTCTCCTTTTCTGACTCTAAACCTCATTCCATTCTCTCCTTCCCAGCATGCTCTTCTTTTGCCGTCGTTCATGTGATTGAATGCTTCATAGAGTGGGCAGAAAATCCACCCCAATATCCCACCACCAATATTCTGGCATAATCAGGGACGAAGTAACAGAGGGTCTGAAGAAAACTTCAAGTGTAAATTCAATGCTAGGGAAAGAAACTGATTATTTCCCAAAATAGTCTGAGGCAACGAGTGCAGACTATACGAAACCTCAGCAGTGGAAGATGTTGAACACCTGCAGATTTTACAGTTTAATTCAGTTTGCCTGTGTTCATAAATTACTATAAGGTCAGAGCTTTCCAGCCATTGTACATAAAAGGTTACAGGTGTGTGGAGATACTGATTTCCCCTCATCCCTCATGGTTGCAGAGCTAAACTCTTTTCTATTGAACACAACATGCCATACAATTACCATCAGTGTCTGAGATTCTTTGTATGAATAAAGTTGGAAGCAGTCTTGGGTTACATCTGAGCAAATGACTAAATTTTAAAATGTCAGTGTAGGCACCTTTACAACCTAAAATATTATTTTTATTTAGTCATATATTTAGGGAGATAAAACTCTAGAATGAATTTTCTTTTGTGATTTAATACCCAAAGACAAGGCCAAATGATGAGTGCTGCCAATAAAAATTTTTCTTCCTTTCCAAACGTACTAAGATACTTGAAATAAATAGATTTATGATAGATACACAACACTCGGTGAGCCTCAGTAATTAAATGGTATTTTTTCATCAAAATCAAAGAGAATAATCACTATTATATAAATATGAAAAGAAAAATAGCATAAAAACATACCTGTGGGGCATATCCAGGAGGCACATAGATAGGAGGCACAGAACCATTTGGAGACATCATTGGAACCTGAGCAGGACCTGAATGGGTCACAGAAATGATGTATTAACCCATGATTGCTTATCGGGCTAAAGTTGAAAACAATTTGAATTACATTTGGAATACTTCATCTAAATACTCAAGCCAACAATAACATTTTTATAAAATTTTATATAATTGTTTATATAGGTAAAACAAAATTTTATATAAAACAAAATTTTATATAAATTTTATAAAAGAAATTCAGATGACTGACCTGTTATAAAAATTTATCTTGTAAAGTGGCACAAAATTAGCCTTTTACCTACATTTGGGTTCTTTTAAGTTCAGGGGGGCCGGGGCGGGGGCGCCGGGGGAGCGGGGGGGCGGGGGCCGGGTTGGGAGGCATTTAAAAATAGATTAACAGGCTCTCCCTACAGATTCTTAGTCAATGGGGTCTGAATGGCATGTAAGGTCATTTTACAATATGCCAGGTGAACTCTTATAATAGTCGTACAGTTTTAATGAACACTTGACCTAGAAGAAAAAATCAAACCTAAACTCTGCATATAAAAATCAATGAAAAATAAAAGCGCAAAATTTTCAAAAAAATAGGAAGAGACAAAATAAAAGAGCAAGAGGCAAGAATAGTTACAAATTTGGAACTTGCCTTTGCTAGGGTTAGAAACAGCTGTGTAATGCGTGAGCTCCATGTCTATGGCAGCTTAGAACAAAGAAAATGCCCGCCCCCACCCCCCCGCGCGCCCGCCCCGCGCCCCCAGCACGTGTCATTTACCCAAAGGAAAAAAAAAATTTTTTTGTTTCTCACACTCAAAAAGTTGCTAAAAAAGGAAAATTCAGGCTTCTCTCATTCTACAGCTTCCTTTCACTTATTTTTTTTTTTTAATAGTGTAAGGTTTTCGCAATTAACTTTTATAACGGGTATTATTTCTAGTTTATCTCTCTTTAACAGTCTGGGAAACAAAAGAAGGGCATTTGAGAAGGTGTGGTTTTGTTCTTTCTAGGAACTAAAATCTTAGTTGCTTTATGTAACTTTTAAAAAAGTCTCTTACCCCCCTTCAGTTCCTTTCTTCCTGTAACTCTACACTGCAGTGTCCCCTCATGCCCACCGGTTTTTAATAACCTGAAATGAAACCTTTTCAAAGAAATTACTTATTTCTAAGGAAATAAGAACAAAGGTCTGATGAAGAATGTAAAGCGAAAAGGATCTCTTCTATATGCAGAATTATAATCTACCATTATATAATGGCTCTCAGCTATAAAATAAATGAAGGAGGAAAAGCTTAATTGTAGGGTAGAAAACAAATAACTTTGTTAATATTATACATACTTCAGAAAACCAGAATAAAGGGCATGGAGGTCCCAGCAAATCCGGATTACAGCCATTCTGCCCTTTCTAGGGAAGGCAAGGGGTGAGGACAGAACCACACAGTGGTGGTAAAATTAGGGCTAGGGAGATGAGAGAGCTAGGGAAGAGAAAAGAGAATACAAAAGAAAGGGGGTATAAGAGAGAAAATACTAAAAAGGAGGAAGGAAAGTGGGGAAAGTGGAGAAAAAAGGGGGAAGCAAGGAGAGGAGAAAGGCAAGAGGGGAGAGAAGAAGGGGAGAGCGAGAGTTAAGAGAAGAAAAGGGAGGGATAAGAAAGGGGACAAGAGGCAATTAAGGAGAGAGTGAAGAGAACACAAGAAGGGAGGGAGAGGAGAAAACAATGGTAAGGGGGAGGAGGAACGATGTGGAGAAATGGGAGAAAGCGGGAGGGGAGAGAAAAGACAGAAGAGGTGGGGAGGAGAAGAGAAGTAGGGATAAGACTGAAGTGGTTGAGAGAAAGTAAGAAGTGTTTGTGTAGAACACTAAATTACACATATAATATCTGGCTGAAAAGAACTTTTCAACAAGATAGTCTTCCCATCCAAAACAAGCCCACCACCAAATACATGAAGTTGTCCAGAATATTATCTTAATTATATATAGCTAATACTACTTCCATTAGCTAATTTAAATAAAATTACAGTAAACTAACTTCCTGAATCCTTACAGGTGGCTTAGATATTATTTATAGTATGTGAAATTCAGAGAGAACTTGACAGAATTCACTGAAAATCATATTTGTAATCTTAATAAAGGCCATTAGCATTTGCACTTTTACTGTGGGTCCTTTTATATGCTGTCATATTTAATCCTTAGAGTGAGTCATTAGAACAGGTGTTTTTGTTTTGCCATCAGAGTAATAAGTTATTGCTAATTACATTCAAAATAGTAAAATCACATAATTGCTTCAAGTTGCCCTCCTTTTACCAGAAATATGAATATATATGTAGTTACAATTCAAACCATTTTATACTTTGACAGCCGTTAAAATAGTTTATAATTTGGTAATACAAAATTCTACTTTGTTTTTTAATTACATCTAAGTGTGATGCTGAAAACAGAAATGTAACCTAAAATAAACCAGCAGTAAATATATTACTAGAGGTAGCCCAGGAAAAAGACTGATTAACTTACTTCTTTACGAAGTAATCCTTTCACTCTAGCAAGTAATTTTGTTTTTATCCTGAGGCAGAAATGGTACGTGGTTAGATTTTTTTTTTTTTTTTTAGATTGAGTTTCACTCTGTTGCCCAGGCTGCAATGCAGTGGCACTATCTCAGCTCAACGCAACCTCTTCCTCCTGGGTTCAAGTGATTCTCCTGCCTCAGCCTCCTGAGTAGCTGGGAGTACAGGTGTGGGCACCACCAAGCCCAGCTAATTTTTGTATTTTTAGTAGAGATGGCATTTCCCCATGTAGGCCAGGCTGGTCCTGAACTCCTGGCCTGAAGTGATCTGCCAACCTCGGCCTCCCAAAATACTGGGATTACAGGCGTGAGCTACTGTGCCCAGCCAAAATTCCAAATATAAATGTGTCATTTAATAGGTTTTATTATCATTATTATTATTTATTCGAGACAGAGTCTCACTCTGTTGCCCAGGCTGGAAGCAGTGGCATGATCTCAGCTCGGCTAATTTTTGTATTTTTAGTAGAGACGGGATTTCCTCATGTTGGCCAGGCTGGTCTTGAACTCCTGACCTCAAGTGATCCACCTGCCTCGGGCTCCCAAAGTGCTAGGATTACAGGTGTGAACCACCATGCCCAGCCAGATTATTTTTTAAAAAGACAATTTAATGGTATCATATTTAATGCCTAAAATATTGTTGTGAAGTAACATTCAACACTGAATGCAAACCCCTATTGTATAAACATAATAAATACAAGTATCGATGTTTAGAACTACAGCATTTACAGCATCTCATGTCTGTTGTTATTCCTGTGTCTATAGTAGCAAAACCTTAAAGCCTTGCATATTTAATGATGTAAATGTTTGATTAGCTCCTTAGTTCCAACAATACTTCTTAATTTAGAAAGTAACAGAAGATTAACTATAAACTGACTTAAATTTGTATGCAGTGAGGGAGATTTTGTCCCAAGGAAGAAACTCAGATCATATTGTCAAATGTAGACTTGGCACAAGAGTAGCAATACCTGAACAACTGTGCATACACCTAGCAGCTCCTTTATAATCTATGTGATTTGAGCATGATTTACCCCAATCATGGAGCTATTAAGCATACATTTCCTATTTCAAAAACCTGCAAAGAGTCAACAATTCTAACCAACTGTCTTAAGAAATCTGAGAAGCTCCCCACCCCAGCTTCTTAAAAAGTGCCATCACTGACTTAAAGAAGATATTTCATCTAGTATAACTTAAATTCTTCCTTATTTTTCCTTGTTAATATAGATTCATATATAAGAGTTTTTTTAAATAAAATTACAAATTTGTCCAGGAGTTTTAATTCTTAAAATGCAACGTGCTGCTGCTGTGCTACACATTCTCTATAAGCCAGCTTTCACAATGGCTTCCAAATACTCTGATGCCAATTTTCAGATTTCAGCTCTAGAAGAAAAACCTAGTAAAATAAAGCTCCTAGAATGAAATACTCTGTGGAATATAAAATTACAAAATAACTCGACACAGTCTAACCTTTTTGTAATTACACGGCAATTTAAAATATTTTTATAGTGATTAAATTTAGCATCTATTTTAAAACACACGGCATGACTTCAGATTAATACAACGCTTTCTGTCTTAAAATAAGAGCAGAATGTTAGAAAACAGCAAATCTTACCACTCATTTTGTTTTTACAGTAGCAGCACAGAACAAGAAAATCCAACAAGGAAACAGCGTAGTACACGTTAACAGCTTTAATTGGAGAACGGTCTTTTTTTTTTTTTTTCTTTTGCAAGGCTGTAAGAGGAAAAGATCCTTTGACCGAGTCATGTGATAGTCATCACGTGACCTGCAGTGACCCGGGAAAGGGGAAGGGGAAAAAAAAGCAAATGTTCCCGCTTGCAGGAACGTTTCTGATACAGGAAAAAAAAAATGATTAAATGATTTCCATTGCTGCTGCCCTGAATTTGACCATCTTTCAGACTTCCTTATGAACCAATTCAAAAGCTTATCAAAGTATACTTTTCAGAAATATATATTTGATGTAAATGATTCTCTTTGTGTTTACTTTACCTTCAATAACACTACAGGTGCTATCTTCTCATTTTTTACTCATGTAGCCTGCTGCTAATTTTCATTTATAAAATTTGAGATAATATTTATTAATTTAAAAGATTCAGTCTGAAATGTCATTGTATAACATAATTCTCGATAATCCTTAAGGAATATCCACAATACACAAATAGAATATAGGTAGACATGTGAATAATTGTGTATAGAATTTGGTAGACATGTGTCTCAAAGGTGAGACTTATGTTTCAGGCTGTTATTTGCCTCTTAAGAGAATAAAGACTACCACTTTCATCGTTTTTTTTTTTCTAATTTAAGATTTAAATTAAAGTGCAGGTGCTCAGTAGATGGCATTCTTACTCATATCCATGAATCTGAAAAGGCAGCCTCAGGTGCAGGTTCAGAGTTCTCTATCCAAGAACAAGTAGAGACCAGAAAGGAGATCAAAGATATCCAGTTACAACAGGAAAGAAGAACAAGAACTTTTAGGAGATCTTTCATTACTTTATGGTGCTATGTAACTTCAGAGGAAATTTATTAACAGCTAACACAAATATACAGGTAATGATAATGACAGTGGTTTGTAACAAGTTGTACAGGGGAAAGTGAATTTTGGTACTAGAAGATATACTTTAATAACAACTTCAGTATTTATTAGCAAGGCAATTTACTGCTCTTCTCTGAGGTCTTAGCTTATTTCAGTGACAAGGTTAATCAACACCATAGCATTGTTGTGAGAATGAAATTAAATAAAGTACCATGATGAGTATCATCAACCAATATACTTGGTACTTTATTTAAGGAACTTTAAGCCTAGATTTTGGACATTAAAGTCATGCTGATGGACAAGAGTTGGGATGGAGAACAAAATTGAACACAGCACCAAAGCTGTCAATAAATGAGGACTCAGCCTTAAAGCATTGAGAAGGGATAGAGGATTGTATGCACATATGCCGTGATCTCAAGGAATAAGGAACTTTAGCGTGAAACAGGAACAACAGTGGTGAAGGGAAGTAGCCTTGGACTATCTGCAGACTACCAGCACTGCTTCAGGAGAGGACAGGAAGTCTCTGCTCCTGGGGCATGTGGGGGAAAGTGTTCCAGGACATCCAGGCTTCATTTCAAGGCAACACAGGAACAAGTGTTCTGTAAAAAGGTTGAGGATATAAGGGAATTTATTTATAATGGAAAAAAAAAAACTTCCTAGTGAGCATAATGGAAATGATTGAAAGCAGATGATAAGTTAAATAATCAGTCAAGAAATGGAAATACAGCTGTGTGAAAATGTGAGCAAAAATAAGAAGGTGGTCTGCAGAGGCTTGCTTTTTGTTTAGGGGCTGAAGATCAGAGACATGGTCGGATTGACAGAGGGGCTGGGTCTAATGTTTATGAGTACATTCTGTTGATACCAGGAGACTCCTTGCCCTTTGGTCTCATTTTTCAGGGCAACCCTGCCTTTTTCATAGGAATTTTGAAGTTGACGATTACCCTTCCCCACTTGTAAGAATAGGCCCTTACTGTCTTATCTCCTCTGGGGTGTCTTACATGTATTTACTGAGATCTATTTCTCTAGGTTATCCTTTGCCAATTATTTCCCACCTTTGTGTGAGATGGGGCCTCTGAATGTAATTACAGTTTTTGAAACGTAGAGCCTTATTATTAGATAATCCTGCCTCTTCCTCGCTTTGTGCCCTTGGCAAGTTACTCTGCTTCAGTTTTCTTACCTGGAAATGATACTCACTTCACTTGTTAAGATTAAGTGAGTTAACCCAAGTAAAACACTCCAAATGATGCCTAGCACATAATCTGCACTATGTGGTTATTTTTGAAAACATGGTGATTATACTTTTACATACTATAACTATTATTTACTGAGTATCATCAACCAATATACTTGGTACTTTATTTAATTTCATTCTCACAACAATGCTGATGTTGATTAACCTTGTCACTGAAATAAGCTAAGACCTCAGAGAAGAGCAGTAAATTGCCTTGCTAATAAATACTGAAGTTGTTATTAAAGTATATCTTTTAATACCAAAATTCACTTTCTTTCCACTGTACAACTTGTTACAAACCACTGTCATTATCATTACAGTGTAGGGTAAAAAGGATTTTAAGTACTAAGATAGGCTGATGGTGAGGGGGGAGATTGAAGATTGCAATTTAAAATAGAGATCAGTTTAGGTTTCAATGAGAAGGTCACATTTGAACCAAGACTTGAAAGTGTGGGAGTGAGCCAATGTAGATATCTGAGGTAAGAACATTCTACACAGAGGGAGTAAAGGCCCTAAGGGGGAACATGGCTGGCATGTTTAAGACTTAACAAGGACACCACTGTCACCAGAGCATCATAAGTGAAGGGGGAGAAAAGGAGTGAGCTTAGAGTGATTAAGAGGGAAATGAGTTACACTCTTGTTAGGTCTCATAGGTCACTGTATGCTTTTACTTTGAGTAAAGTAAGAGCCATTGCTGAATTTTAAAACATGATCTAAGTTACATTAAAAAAATTCAACTGACTTATACACATTGCTGGTAAGAATATGCTACAACCCTTTTGCAAAACTGGCAATATTTGCTAAAGTTGAACATATGCATACTCTATGATCTAGTAATTCTACTTTTAAGCATATGGGCAGTGGAAATGCTTACATACAACACCAACCAAACGATGTAATTTAGAACATTCATAGCAGTACTAATTTTAATAGCACAAAAGTGGATGAAGCATATCTGGGGATGATTAGGTGTTCAGATTTGGACATGTTACATTAGAAATGTCTATTAATCATCCAAATGCAGATTTCAACTAGCAGGCAGTCCATTTTACTATTCTAGAGTTCAAGGAAATACCTACCTAGTCTAGAGATACAAATTCCAGAGTCTTTGGTAGATAGGCTTTAAATCAATGAGACTGGATGACATCAACAAAGGAATTAAAGTAGATAGCGAAGACAATCTAATGCTTTAGATAGGAGCATGAACACTGCTGCTATCTATATGTCTCTCAGCCCAAATGTGCAAATGTTTCTTTAAGGTATGTACCTAAGAGTAGAAATGCTGTGTCTTAAGGTTTTGTGAATGTTAATTTTTATAGGATAGTGCCACATACTTTTCCCGAGTATATTAATTTATATTCCTACCAGCCAGGCATGTGTTAAGAGGTTCTACTGAACCTCTCCATTACTTGGTATTTAGATTTTTAAATTTTTGCTCTCACTTTGATCTTATTTTGTATTACCCAGCCCATGTTTTCCACCTATTCTTTTACTGGGTAGTCTTTTTTTTTTTTTTTTTTTTTTTTTTGAGACGGAGTCTCACTCTGTCGCCTAGGCTGGACTGGGTAGTCTTTTTTAAAACACAGATTGGGAAGAGTTTTTGTGTATTCAGAATACTAATTCTCTATGGTTACACTGGTTGCAAATATCTTCTTCCTAGTTTATGATTTATTTTTCATATATTTTATGATGTACCGAAGTTCTTAATTGTAATTGAGTCAAATTTACTAATCATTTGATAGTCAGCATTTTGTGTGTTTGTATCCCAAAAAAACTTTCTCTACTCTGTAGTCATGAAGATACTCTCTAAGTCTTTAAGTCTTCAAGCATTAATTTTGGGGTGAGGTATGAGGAAAGGATCTGATTTCATTTTAATCCAAATGGATAACTAACTGTCCCAGCATTGTTTCTTGCTCCCTATACCCCTAGGACATGTCTCTTACTTTTCGTGGGCACGACAACGCAATTAAGATTGTCTTATAGAAGATCTTTTTTTAATAAGAGGATGGTACCCAGCCAGAGCATCCATTCTACCAAATGACTTGAAATGGAAGTCTCCAAAACCACACTTTTTTTTTCTTTTGAGGTGGAGTCTCGCTCTGTTGCCTGGGCTGGAGTGCAGTGGCGCGATCTCGGCTCACTGCAAGCTCCGCCTCCCGGTTCATGCCATTCTCCGGCCTCAGCCTCCGGAGTAGCTGGGACTACAGGCGCCCACCACCATGCCTGGCTAATTTTTTGTATTTTTAGTAGAGATGGGGTTTCACCGTGTTAGCCATGATAGTCTGGATCTCCTGACCTCGTGATCCATCCACCTCAGCCTCCCAAAGTACTGGGATTACAGGCATGAGCCACGGTGCCTGGCCCCAAAAATCACATTTCAACTCACCATAATCAGGCTTTTGTCCAGCCCACTCCACTGAGACTGCACTGGCAAAAGTCACTGAGATCAAACTCTTACTTACCAAATCCAATTAATCTTGCTGACAACTCTCTTAAATATTCTCCCTTAACATATGAAATACTAGTTTCTCCTAGTTTCCTTTCTACCTCCTGATCATACTTTTTCAACTTCTTTAATGGCTTCTTGTCTTCTGCTCTTCCTTAAGTGTTTGTTTTCCTGGGAGTTTTGCTCTTGGTCTACATAAAACTCAAAACCAGTTATTTTTTCCATCAATAGTCACTCTGCCTCTGTGTTACCCGTGATAAGTTAATCTCAAGACAGAAATGTGAGAATAATCCTAGACTCTATTTTCCCCCTCATCTCAACTTCCACGTCATCTATTTGGGAGTTTTGACAGTTTTATCTCCTAAATATCTCTCAAATCCATGTTCTCTTCTACTCCACTGCTATTGCCTTAGCAGCACTAGGCTCTTTCTAGAACTATTCCAGTATTCTCCTAATGGGTCTCCTTGCCCCCAGTCCCTAGCAATCGATACATCTCTCACACTAATGCTAAATTGATCTAAAAAAACCAAATTTCAGGCCGGGCCGGGCGCGTGGGCCAAAGCCTGTAATCCCAGCACTTTGGGAGGCGAGAGGGCGGATCACGAGGTCAGGAGATCGAGACCGTCCTTGGCAACACGGTGAAACCCCGTCTCTACTAAAAATACAAAAAAAACTAGCCGGGCGAGGTGGCGGGCGCCTATAGTCCCAGGCTTTACTAGGGAGGCTGGAGGCAGGAGAATGCCGTAAACCCAGGAGGCAGAGCTTGCAGTGAGCTGAGATCTGGCCACTGCCACTCCAGTCCGGGCGACCATGAGCCAGACTCCGCCTCAAAAAAAAAAAAAAAAAAAAAAAAAAAAACCAAATTTCATTGTATCCTCCTCTGCTTATAACCCAGAGACAATTCTTTATTGTGATGAGATGAAGTCCAAATTCTTTACTGTAGCCTACTAAGCTTCCACATGAACTGGGTGATGCCACTCAAGCTGGTAAAATACTAGTCTATCCTTGTCAATACTATGTGAACCACATTTGTTTCCACTGGGATCAAAATGTCTTCAAGTGGAATGTTGTTAATATTTTGCGATTTTATCATTCATTTTATTATAATTTGTTATAGCCTAAACATAAGGCAGCATAAGGTAGTGATGAAGAACATGGACTCTGAGCTAGCCTGTCTAATTCTAATGACAGCTTATAGCTGTGAGACCTTGGAAGTTACTTAACCTCTTTGTATCTTAGTTTTCTCACATGTAAATTGGAAATAATTGTTCTATTTCATAGAGATACTATGCAGACTGAGTGAGTTCATATTTGTACAGCACTTAGAACAGTGTTTGGTTCACAGTAAGTCCTTAAGCAATGTCACCTAAGCACAGTGCTAGTGCTTACATTGACAAGCCTACCTGAAAATCAATAGTTCAGGAATGGTAGTTAATATGTTAAAATGTTATGAAGAAATCCAAACAATTGCTATGACATGCCATGCTATTAAGATAGCTCTCTGCAAATATTTGAGATAATATTACAAAAATAAGCAGGTACATTTTTAAGTTTGCTAAAATTGTCATATAATTAAACAAGAATGGGAAAATGAAAAATATGCTGGTCACTGCATAATGCATTCCTATAAACTGTAATCTTCTCAATGCATCCTCTGTGTTCCTATAGAACAATTGTTTGATGCATATACTCAAATTAACGAGGTCTTCAGGAAACAAAAAATACATGCATTCTGTATTTTCCTCACTATAACCAAAAGGTCCTTGAATGTAGTGACCACGCCACTAACACTGAGGATGCGAACTCTGTGGCAAATGGGAGAATAGTAAGGGTATGAAGTTAAATCTTGTTAAGTTTTCTTAGAAGGGTACTGAAGGTAGGAGTCAATATCACCTAAAGCACACAAAAAGCACTGACATTTGGATGGAGAACCCAACATGATTATGCCCTAAATATCTGCTAGTTACATATAACAAAGCAAAATGTACCTATATTTATCTCACTGAAACTACTGTGAAGAAAGATCCTAAACTGTTTCTAGTAAGTAAGGGATATTATATGGAAAACAATCAGTGAATTAGTAGCTAAACCCATTCCAAAAGACAATTTAAGGTGATTTAAGACATATGTAGCACCCAAACCAAACCAAAACCCAAGCCATGACAAATTGAAGAAAAGGGGAAATTAATATAGAAAAAACAATAAGAAAAAAGAGTAAGCTTAAAAAAATCACGAAAACAAAGCTAGGCTTGCTTCACGCCTGTAATCCCAGCATTTGGGGAGGCTGAGGTGGGAGGAATGCTTGAGCCCAAGAGTTAGAGACTAGTCTGGGCAAAATAGTGAGACCCTGTCTCTAAATAAATAAATAAATAAATAAAAATTTAAAAAGGAGGGAGGCTAGTCTTATGCTCTTACTAGAGGATGAGCAACAAAAGCTCTCTGCTCTGTGTAATCTGAAACATGATTAAAATCAGACACCAAGACCACGCTGTCAAGTTGGTTTAGTTAGTTCTTCCCTTCTGCAGTTTAAGTATGGCCCACACTGCCATACAACATGATTCCAATGATTTGGCTTAAAAAAAGAAAAAAATCTAAAGCAGATACAGTCCAAGATGACTTCTACCATATATAAAATTCAGTAAAGCATCCATAAATGTCTAACTTTTAGCAACAAGTCCTCCAAAATAGTTGCAAAATGAACAGCTACAAAAGATGAATCAGTTTATTTGCAGAAAGAGATGGTTAGTTATGAGGCAAATTAAAAGTAAGAACAGTTAATTTTGATTTTTTTTTTTCCTGGCAAACCAGATCAGCTGTTTATTAAGGCTTCTGTTAGATTATCATAATCAGGGTCATTTGTATGTCCAAAAATTTAAAAGGCAGACTCATTCACCTAAACAAAGAGTGGTTTCAGGTCACTAAGATATAAAAGGATGGGATGTGAGGTGCACACTTCTACTCTTCTATTTATTTTTATCTAATACTTCAAAAGACTGACTCTGACCCTGACTCTGATTCTTGTGGCAGTATTAAGGTGCAGGTTCTGAATAAGCATCTAAATAATATGTGTTAAACTCATGCACCTTAGCGCTTAATTGACACATGTCCACAGAGTCAAGGGACCAAGGAAAGATCAATGAGATCTGCAACCAGGTGCTCCATAGGAGGGAGTCTATTGCTGGGGAGTGACTGACAATGAAATATGCCAATAGTCTTAGGGGAGATAAGGGAAGTGAAGAATTAGAAACTATAATTTTGTCCTTGGGCACAAATCAAACCTTGTTTCTTCTCCTTTTAACTCTCTCTGATTTGCTCACCCAGGTTTTACCTCTTTTCCTGTTCAGAGGCCTTAGTCAACCTGCATATCTCACCAGATAGTAGCCAGTTTCTTTCTCCATAATTTTTCCCTTTACTTATACTAAGATGATGATTCAACAAAACTTTTACTTTACATTATACATGCTAATAGGAAAGCAATGTGTGGATCAGTCTAAGGCCAAATATGTTTTGGATTGATTTGAGGGGTGAGGGTGTCTGGATAAGGTTAGGAGGCTAGATATTAACCAGAAAATGGTCAATACAGAAGTTATCTGTGTTCTAAGTTAGTATTTCCCAAACATTTGAATTTATGTGCCAGCAAAATTTCAAAACAAATTCTGGGGACTCATTAACCAGCTTTTCATTAGGCCAAGTAAAGACATTAAAAGTTAAGAAGAAATTAAGAACAGACAGAAGGAAGTCTATCCTATATTGTCACATCAATTCATAAAGAGAGGATACTGTAGCTTCAAACATTATAAAAGATTTAACATCAGAATTTTAAAAGTCTTAAGTGAATAAATCTAACTTAATGAAAAACCACTACATTATCTTTATTATTCCCATTTCTGAGACTGATGAAATTTCCCTACATCTATGGATAAGGGTTTGGGAATAACTCTTAGTAGTAATAGGGACAGGGATTTATCTTTCAGGCTGGCTGAGCTCTGGTGACAGGAAGAAGGAAGAAACAGAGCAGAGGTAGGATAATTATATTATCATCACCCAATCTGGAACACTTCGGAAGTGAAAAGGGGCTAAAATCATTAAAATACTAATTTGGTATGTTTCTCTATTGACTGATATATTTTAATTACATTGAGGGAGATAAAGTTCTAACAAAATCTATTGAAAAATAAAATGCTTTACTAAAAAACACATAGGCAAGTACATTAAAGAGCATTTAAAGGTATTCTTCATATTGAGTATCTGAATATTGAGGTAATATAAACAGAACAATTATTCTTAGTACGTATGTATTTTAATTTCTTAGCTATACCTGTCTTTAATTCCTTATCACTGGTATTTAGTTGAACATTTTCTTTCAAATAGACATCTTAATTTTTTTAAATAAAATTGCTTACAATGTTGTATTTTATGGTTTATAAACTTAAAGCTGCTGATACCTTCAACTGACTCTTTTTTGTAATATTTTAAGACTACAATATTTATATTAAGAAAAACTGTTTCTAAGGTGCTATCTGGTAAGCTGGGAGCATATCTGCTAAGTGGAGGATATTCTCAGTTCTATTTTTTGTTTCTTATTGAGATGTGTAAATACTTCAAATATTTTACAATATTAAGTACTATAAAACTTTAAGTACTTTTACAAATCTCACTGAATTGTCTTTATTTTCTTTTGCATGTTTCACCAAATTTAGACCTTGTTTTGAGCTCATTATTGCTGAAAGGGTTTACTGCAAAATAAAAAACAGTACTGCCAAATAACAGTTACAGATTTATACAATACAAAAAGTGATAAAATCATTCAAACTATTTTTTATATATTCAGTGGCAGAAATATTTAATTTCCTCATATTTATTTATTTAACCTATATGCTTCCCACTGGTCCTTCCAGTAGGTGCCTTGGTGACACCAAGTGGCCAGCAAAGACAGCAGCATCAAATACTTCTGCCACTACCACCAGGAAACTGAAAGGAGTTAGTCTCCGGTCCTTTAAATCTAAGCACACTTTCATTGACTGTTAATTAAGACTTGCTCTGGCAAGGGTCAGGAAGAGAGAATGATCTATTTTGGTTGTCTAAGATTTAACCACAAGTTAAAGTGAAAAAGAGATGGATGAGCTACTTACTAGAGATCAAGGTGGAAGATGGAAATTCAAAATGGTGGTCAACCAAATCTATCACAACTTATTTTAACGAACTACTAATAATATTGTTTTAAAATGATAAATCCAAGACAAATGTTAAACCAGTTAGGTATCAAGATGAGGCAAAAACCAGAACTGTCTAGACAAATTGGGATATAAGGTCCCCCTACTAATAAGAAATACCTATTTATTAAGGCTATGAAACACCTGGGAACATTTATTCATATAAGGCAGGCAATTAGTGTAGGCCTTGATCTAGGAACTCACCAAGTTGGTGAGTCAGAACTTGGGAACAGAATAAGGAAGTTACAGAAGAAACAGAAAAGATCAAGGTCATTATTCATGCTTAGATGTTTAGAGATCTTTCTTTTCCTTGGAAATTTATTATTCTTTTTAAAGTTTGGATAAAGCAGAATGCTTAAATTAGGGGCCTAAGTATGATTCAGAATTGTGGATAATTTCATTTATCTGTGTACAAGTAACTGAAAATCTCTATGATTAGAGTTGCAGCACAATTAGATGTATCAGTGATAAACACTAAGTAGAGTACATTTGAAGAATGACTCATGGTTAGAATCTACCTTTAGCACTAAATTGAACTGTATATAAATAGAAAACTTGAAGGAGACGTGTTTACCAAGCACCTGTTTCTAAACAAGAAATTATTTTTTGTGCACTTGTTTAGAAAGCTGCAGAGGCTGTGATATTAATGTGCACGAATGCAGCAGGTTGTGAACATTACTATTTTTAGTATCAGCCTAATATGAACAATGATGAATCATTCTTTTGTTATTTTAGTAGGAAAGAGTACTTAGGATTTACTGCAGCACATTAGGTTAACTATGTCTCAATAACTGAACACCCACACTTTGACATCACACAGGCAGCGATACGGATCAGTGACGCAAATCCTGTCAGGATCAAACATTAAGGCCACAGATTGAAAAACACTGCTCAAGTGAAAAAGCAGGCTAGTCATCTACCATGCAGACTGCATTAAATCAGTACTGCTAATGTCATCACGGGTTGTGCTAGGTTCTCTTTTTACATAACAGCTAAAGTTTTTAATTTTAATTATAGATTGCCCATACAACAGTATCTATATTTTAGTTTCCTCATAGCTTCTGTGCTTTAAGGTCTGGACCCTCAGAAACATGTCTTAAGGTTCTACTTGCCATATGAATTATCTGTAAAAAGGTGTCTGTATCTAGGCTTTTTAGAATATCATCTGCAGATATGTTGCCATTTATTATTTTATATAATATGCTGTGCTTGACAAAATATCATTTTGATTCAGATTTGGAGCACTATACTATGGTCTTACAATTCACTGCAATTTCAGGGTCTTCTTCCCACTAGTCACTTTTTCTTTGGGCCTATAATTTTAAAGCTTTATGAGTCTTTTGGGGCATCAAAATATCAATTTTTTAACGATTACAGCTGGATAGCTTATGAGTAATCATATGTGTAAGGTTTCAAAATATATTATCCCTGAATTAAACATACCCACACCTAACTGGAAATCTTTTCTTCTATAAAAGGAAGAGAACTTACCCCTGGAGGCTTGACACAGAATGTTCACATCCTGCTGTAGGTTCTTCCAAAAAGAAACTAGGCCTGTACACTTAAAGCATTACCCTTCCTATTAGTTTATGTGGTAAGACTGGCACTTCCCAGGGGAACTGGAAAACCAAATGGAGATCAAAGCTGGAGGCACATCTAATAACCTTTCATTCTGTCATCATTACTCTGATATAGACTAAGATGAAAACATGCCAAGGGCCTTTTCCCATACCCTCAGGCTTTTGCTTTGGTGGCGTTTCCTCAAGCAGTGTTGCTTCTTAAGAAAAACTGTTAAAAAAAAAAAAAAAAAAACCTAAAAAAGCAAGGGCTTTCCCTCATTCTAAGTTGTTGTTGTTGTTAACTGTAATCATCTAAAAGAAATATTTGGAAAATAAAAACACTGCTGAGACAGTTGTTCTCATAGTTCTTTTTGACTGTGAAATTTGTAAATCATCCTAGTTTCTTACCCTCCACACTGAGCCTCCAGGTCTCACTGTTATTACTATAGTTTTGATTATCCCCTGCTTAAAATCCTTCAATGGTTCTGTTTCTTTCAGAATAAAATGTGAAATCTCTAGCATTGCATATAACGGTATTTGCAAAGTAGCATATATTTTTAGTCTCATTTTCAGACACTCTCCCATGCAGTCTCTTCTCCAAGCCACCTCTCTAATCACAGCTTTTCCGTTTCCTCTAATCTCTGTGTGCTTGGGCTTTGCAAATGCCGTTCCTTCTGTCTTGAAGATATTTTTCTATTTTTTTTTTTTTCCTTCTGGCTAACTTTACTTCTTCAAGCATCATCTTTTCCTACGCACTCAATGACTTCCCTATGCTTGCTCAGGTATTCCTACTCTAGCCTCCCACGTAAATTCCATCATAGCACTTAGCATTGCCTTCTTTGTTTTAACTGTGGGCTACTTTTCTGTCTGTTGTACTAGGCTGTGAGGCAAGGCCTACGTCTTTCAAGTAACTTTCAAGAATGAGTTGTTCCTCAGGACATGAAAAGGGATTTAAAACAAATTATCTCTCCAGGGAAAAGAGCACATATTCAGTGACTGTGCTTTCTGTATTCTAGCAAGTGACTGAACACAGAAGACTGGACACAAATAAGCGAGACACTTCAGCATATTAAGACTAAAAATAATATTAAAATATTGAAATATGATGGTATTTTACTGTAATGATAAAAGGTTTTTCCAAAAATATTTAAGGATTACATGATAAAGCAGAAGGGAATGTCAAAAGACAGAACTCTGTTAAACCATGAAGAATGGAAACCGGATTTGATTAAAATTCATCCTTTAAAAGTGAACGACATCTTCAAACAATGGCATCACATGGGTTTTGGGATCAGAGAGTCCAATGCTAACTCTACTCAACTCTGGTAGAGTCATAATTTTAACCTCTGGAGCCACAGAGAAAATAACATACCTGTAAAGAAATCCTGTCCTGCAACCATTATGTTATTTTGTGATTCTTATGGTTAATGGTGACATGTTTGGATGCACTTTAATCAAAGACCATAACCACAGTCAGGAGCACAAGTCACACCTCTTTAGATACAGGAAGAAACTTTCTGAAAAATGAAATTATGCCTAGTGTTTGTCGCCATAACAGAGGAAAACTTACAGAATGAATCCTAGATAAGGTGGAGAGGAATGATTTTTCTATCTCTATATATCTAGGTAGTGTCTAAAAATCACATACAACACGTTGCCATACAAACAAAGGAACCAGGAAAGATCTTTTCTGTTTCCTAGAACATTTTCTGCAGATGGTACAAAAGCATGTAAATGAGATTATATAAATTCACGGTAGTTTCTTTATAACGTTATATAAGTATTCTCTGGACATCCTAGCCTCATCCCAGTCACGCTTCTGGAAAAAAATTACAAAGGTTTGCCCCTGGGTTAGAATGCTTAATTAGTACTTCCCTGAATCAAAAAATGTCGTAGAAGTTACTACAAGGCTAAACTAAGGTGAATCTCTGTGTTTGTGATTCAGTTGTCCTTCTCACCAGGATATTCTTCTAATGAAGCTAACTTTGGAGAGTCTGGTTTTTATTTTTAATAAGGAAGGTGACCTTTCTAGATATTCTTTCACAGTGTTAAGAAAATAAACCCTCAAGGTATAAAGATTCTCTGCCTTGAGTTTCTTTTATATTTTATTTTATTTTCTTAGGCTAGTCAAGTGAAGCAGTGGGAGTGGAAAGGAAACAAAGAAATCCATAACGAGATGTGATCAATTAGTTGTAAACACTGCTGCATTCGGACTAGTGGGTTTCTTATCTATCCCAAATGTCAGAATTCTTTAAGCCAGTTCTATATTATGATATGAACTTTAGACATTTCTTTTCTTCCACTCCCTTGATTTTCAGAAAACGGATGGACTATTTGATGTACTGATAACCTTGATATGTCTGATTTCTTGGTTTTACCAGTTTAAAATTCACTTATCTGCACCAAAAACACCATGGTACATCACTTTCCTGAATGAGCTTAGGGTCTTAATTTAAAAAAACAACTATACATTTTTAAATAAAGTTGGACTAAACCATTTAAAAGGGGTTAAAACTTCGCTTATATAATTATTTATGAAACTCATGTTGACATTATCATACTATACGTAAAGTATAAAGAAGAAAAACCTCCTATAATCCTACCATATACTTGGAGGAAATATGCCAAAATTATTTTCCATGGATCTGTATTTTCAATGCAAAAGTAATGTTTTTTCTTATTACAAAAGAGTTAATTTTGTTGCTATCCTTAATAATATATATCAAATAAATGGTCCTGATTAAACCAAACACCTAATTAATAAAACTTTTTAATCTTCCATTTTGAGAGAAAAGAATAGACGAGGCTCACCCTGTAAGTGTCCTCTTGGAAGTATTTTCTAGTCCCTGGATTGGTGTGGATGCTCCTGCTATATGCTTCCATAGTGCCTTTTCTTTTTCTTTTTCAATCACAACACTTGTCTCACTTCATCGAATTCCTTAATCTTCTGTCTTTCCTAGGAAACTGTAAACTTCATGGGGGTCAGGGATACAGTCTATGTTGCTTATCACTACATCTCCAGTGTTTTGGAATAGTGATTGCACATATTAGGTTAAAAATTATTTACATAAAGTAATGGGTTTAAAAAGCAACCCCCATGCCATATTCTAATCTAGATTCAACTCTATCTTCTACATAATCTACAACTATATAGTACAATCAGTATTATTAATACTTACAATGATTTAAGGCACAGAAAGACTGAATTATTTTCAGTATATTCTGCTTACCATGGCTGAATTTGTTATTCTGTAAATATTTTCAGTAAAATGAGTTGGAAAAGGCTTCTGGTTTTCAGTTAATCAAAAGGTATTTTACAAGGACATTCTGTGTTTAGGTTAAGGTTTAAAGCACACACTTTTTATGCCTATTGTTATTAATAATATCATCTTTAGCAAAAATATCTTAAAACCAATTGATTAAGATTTCTTCCCAAAAAAAGTAGAATCAAATGGTATTAGTCACCCCACCCCACCTCTGCCATTTAGGGTAATAAAATTAAGGTATTTCTTCAGTATAAATGAAGAAAGAGCCTTTCTCAACCTCTCATACTCAGTGCTATTGTTCACTCCTTAAAATTCTTTCAGTGAAATCACCCCTCAAAACAGGATTAGTAAAGGAAATAAAACATGTTCTCTTAATGCTCTGAGGAAAAATTACATCTTGCAATTAAAAGCAAAAGAGGTTCTGTTTGCCCTAGCATCATGCAATATAAATCATGTAAAGCTAAATGGCACTTTTTGACAGGGATAGTCTTGAGGTTCAAAGATAAATTTATGAGTACAGTATTTGGTAAAATAATTTGGTTTTAGCTCTTTAGAAGTTAAGACATTACTCTCAGCATTCAATTTTGAAATATATTAAATATTTCAGGAAGCAAGTACATGGTTTGGAGGAACTAATCATTGTTGAACTATGAGTAGAGTACCATCTTAGGTACTCTATGTTTGAGAAGTCACTGTAAGGTAACTGTTAGAAGTATGCACTCTGCAGCCAGGCTGCCTGAGTTCAGGTCTCAGCTGAGTCATTCAGTAACTGGTAACTACAGGCAAATTATTAACCTGTGTCTCAATTTCTTTGTATATAAAATGAAGATAATAGCTAGCTGAAAGGGTTGCTGGGAGGATTAAATAGGTTAATCACAAGTAGAGTGTTTACAACACTAACTGGTACAGGGATTGTTCAATAACCATTAGCTAATATATATGTTAATTAAATAACAAAGTCACTTTCTCTCCCTTTTTTCATTACTTGAGGATCTATAAGGCAATGTCTTTGCAATTAGAAATGACTAAGTGCTGAAATAAAGACAATTCTATTGTTACATGCCTAAAATAAGTAAATAAACATTTACTGAATTTCTGTATGTAAGGGGCAGTTGTAAGTGCTACGGGGAGGAGAGTGGAGGGGAAGGTAGCCTACAAAGAGTATATTACCACTGTATCATGGTTTTGTATCATACCAGTTGAGAAAGGCTGATGTGGGCCTATACATCTGTAGGTTTAAACTCCTCAGTTGATTCCAAGATATCTTGGTGCAGGTAAAAATTATTCTTTAGAAATCAAAAACTTTCATTTGAGTTCTAGATCCACCACTAACTTGATATGAAGCTTTTTATGAATCTCATATTCCTCTCTAAGATTTAAAGTTGATTAATGCAATCAATGCATACAACACAATCTTGGCAGACAATGAGCACCTAATTACATTATTAAAGATGGACTCTAAGACAGAAAAAAAAGACAAATAACAATATAGACCAATAAATAACATGCCAGATTAGAGATATAAGCCTGACAATATATACATTACAAGAAATGAAGGAGTTTTTTGTTGTTGTTGTTGTTTGTTTGTTTTTAACATTGGAGTGGTCACAAAGAGTCTCAAAATAGATGTAACTAGTATTGGGTTTTGAAGGGCTGGAAAGATTCAGAAAGCTCTCACCCGTATGTGTGCATGCTCCTGTGTGATTTTTGTAAGAAGGAACGATGTGAACAAAGGTATGAAGGACGTGTGATGGTTAATACTGAGTGTCAACTTGATTGGATTGAAGGACACAAAGTACTGATCCTGGGTATGTCTGTGTGGGTACTGCCAAAGGATTTGAGTTAGTGGGCTGGGAAAGGCAGACCCAACCTTAATCTGGATGGACACAATCTAATCAGCGGCCAGTACGGCTAGAAGAAGGCAGAAAAATGGAAAAAGAGAGACTGTTGAGACATTCCTTCTAAGGTGAAGGATATGTTGCTGCATTTGGCCCCTCCTACAACCAAGAAAGAGGCACAATGCCTAGTGAGCCTAATTGGATTTTGGGGGCAACACATTCCTTATTTGGGTGTGTTATTTCAGCCCATTTATCGAGTGACCCAAAAGGCTGCCAGTTTAAGTGGGTTCCAGAACAGGAGAAGGCTCTGCAACAGGTGTAGGCTGCTGTGCAAGCTGCTCTGAAACTTGGGGCATATGACCCAGCAGATCCAATGGTGCCTGAGGTGTCAGTGGCAGATAGGGATGCTGTTTGGAGCCGTCGGCAGGCCCTCATAGGTGAATCACAGCAAAGGCCTCTAGGATTTTGGGGCAAGGCCCTGCCATCTTCTGCAGATAACTACTCTCCTTTTGAGAGACAGCTCTTGGCCCATTACTGGACTTGGTGGAAACTGCACATTTGATTATAGGTCATCAAATCACCATGCGACCTAACTGCCTATCATAAACTGGGTGCTTTCTGACCCATCTAGCCATAAAGTGGTTCAGGCACGGCAGCATTCCATCATCAAATGGAAGTGATCGAGCTGGAGCAGGTCTTGAGGCACAAGTTATATGAGGAAGTGGCTCAAATGCCCATGGTCTCCACTCCTGCCGCCCTGCCTTCTCTGCCCCAGCCTGCACCTATGGCCTCATGGGGAGTGCCCTATAGTCAGCTGACAGAGGAAGAGAAGACTAGGGCCTGGTTCACAAATGGTTCTGCATGATACGCAGGCATCACCCAAAAGTGAACAGCTGCAGCACTACAGCCCCTTTCTAGGACATTCTTGAAGGACAATAGTAAAGGGAAATCTTCCCAGTGGGCAGAACTTCGAGCGGTGCAACCGGTTGTGTACTCTGCATGGAAGTAGAAATGGCCACATGTCCAATTACATACTGATTAATGGGCTACACCCAGTGGTTTAGCTAGATGGTCAGGGACTTTAGTCCTCTGAGCATCTTTAAGAGAGTTGTTTTAAAGTCTCTGTTTTCTTTCACAGCCCCAGGAGTCTTTTTTTGTTTGTTTTTGTTTTTTTTTTAAGTCTGTATTTAGTAGATCTACCAGAGTCTTTTTTCAGGAACAATTTCTGTAGATTTCTTTTTTTTCCTTTGAATGGGCAGTACTTTTCTGTTTCTTTGTATGCCTTATAATCTTTTTTTTGGTTAAAAACTGGACATTTAAATCTAATCATGTAGAAACTCTGGAAATCAGTTTCTTCCCTCTCCTCAGAGTTGGCTGTTTTTTGTTATTGTTCTGATTTTTTTTATTGTTGTAGACTCTCTCTTTGCTATGGATCAGCCTGAGATGTACATTTAAGGTCTTCCCAGAGCCTATGTCTTTCCCTGAGCATGCACGGTCATTTTCAATCTTCCCTGTTACAGCAGATTTGAGACAGAGTCTTGCTATGTTGCCCAGGCTGGAGTGCAATAGCACAATCATAGCTCACTGCAACCTCGAACTCCTGGGCTCAAGCGATCCTGCTGCCTCAGCCTCCCGAGTAGCTGGGACTACAGGCATGCACCACCATGTCTAATTTAAAAAAAATTTTCAGTAGTAGAGATGAGGTCTCACTATGTTGCCTTGAACTCCTGGCTTCAAATGATCCTCCTACCTTGGTCTCCCAAAGTGTTGTGATTACAGGCATGAGCCACTGAGCCTGGCCTACAGTACATGTTAACTGGCCTAATCTTTAATGTATGGCTCCCAGACAGGGGAAAAAAAAAAAAATGGGGGATGAAAGGGTATTGCCCTTTAAATCCCCTGGAAATCACAACAGCCAGGGGGCGGGGTGAGGGGGGCACTTACAATACAGGGCCACACAATACCAATGGCTACCCATTTCTTTGTTTGCATCTCTGTGACAGAAGCAGCAGTTAGAGGTCAAAGCACAGACCCCTGATCTGTACAATCTCCTGGATATGTGTGTGTGTTTTTTTTTTTTTTAACAGAGTCTTGCTCTGTCACCCAGGCTGGAGTGCAGTGGCATGATCTCGGCTCACTGCAACCTCCGCCTCCCGGGTTCAAGTGATTCTCCTGTCTCAGCCTCCTGAGTAGCTGGGACTACAGGTACATGCCACCATGCCCAGCTAATTTTTGTATATTTTAGTAGAGACAGGGTTTCACCATGTTGGTAAGGCTGGTCTCGAACTCCTGACTTTGTGATCTGCCCACCTCGGCCTCCCAAAGTGCTGGGATTACAGGTGTGAGCCAGCATCTCTGGCCTCTGGGATATGTTCTTAAAGAAAGTGGGCAAATCTCTCATCTTTTTCTTCTCCTGCCCTTTTCCATTCTCTTCAGCACATGGACGTGGTGGTGAGCCAACCTGGATCATGCATACATTGGCAGTAACCTAGGGATGGCAGGCCAAGGCAAAAGTAACCTAAGCCACTTGTATAACCTATGGAGCAGCACCTCTATACAAGCACTAACTGTTTACCTTTGTACTATAATTTATGAGAAAAGAAAAAAGTTCATATTATTTGTCTTAGTTTTTTATTGCTGTGTAACAAACAGTGGTTTTAAAAAGTACCCATTCATTAGCTCAGTTTTGTACTTCAGAAGTCTGGGTATGATGTAACTGGCTTCTCTGCTCAGGGTCTCATAAGGCAAAAATCGAAGTGTGAGCTAGGGTGTATTCTCATATGGAGGTTGGAGGCCTCTTACCAAAAGCTTATGGTTGTGGCAGAACTAAGTTTTGTGATTGCAGGACTGAGGTCCCCATTTCCTTGCTGGTGGTTAGCCAGGGACCACAGTCAGTTCCCAGAGCCCACCCACATTTCTTGCCATGTGGCCCTTTCTATCTTCAAAGCCAGCAAGAAAACTCTTCCACTTGCTGACTTCCCTCTCATGCTTCAAATCTCTTCCAGAAGAGCCCTGTCTCTTTTCATAAGGACTCGCTTGATTAGGTGAGGTTTATTCCAGACAATCTCTCTTTCTTAAAAATCATCTGTACTATGCAATACAATATAACCCAATTGTGAAAGTAAAATTCATCATATTCATTGTCCTGGAAATTATGTAGGGTATATACAACAGAAGGCAACAAGATTGGGGGCCATCCTAGAATTCTGCCTACCACACTAAGGTCTGGTTTCAGGTATCTGCTGCTTTAAAAATGGTTTTTGATAAACATAAAAATTTACTAAATTTATTTTTTTTTAATTGTGGTAAAATACAGATAAAACTTGTCATTTTAACACATTTTAAGTGTATGGTTCAATATTAGGTACATTTACATTGTTGTGCAACTATCACCACTATCCAACTCCAGAACTTTTTTTTTTTTTGAGACAGTCTTGCTCTGTCACCCAGGCTGGAGTGCAGTGGCACAATCTCGCTCACTGCAAGCGGCCTCCCAGGTTCACACCATTTTCCTGCCTCAGCCTCCCGAGTAGCTGGGACTACAGGCGCCCGCCACCATGCCCGGCTAATTTTTTTGTACTTTTAGTAGAGACGGGCTTTCACTATGTTAGCCAGGATGGTCTCGATCTCCTGACCTCATGATCCGCCTGTCTCGGCCTCCCAAAGTGCTGGGATTACAGGCGTGAGCCACCACGCCCAGCCTCCAGAACATTTTTCATCTTCCAAAACTAAAATTCTGTACCCATTAAATAATAACTCCCCACTCTTCCCTCCCTCTAGTCCCTAGCAACCACTATTCTATTTTCTGTCTCTATGAATTTGACTATTTTGGATGCCTCACGTAAGTGGAATCATGCAATATTTATCTTTTTGTGACTGATTTATTATCTCACTTAACTGCTACATACTTTTGAAATTAAATATTAATACACATCAAAAAACACTGCTGTGTGCAGTGCCTCATGCCTGTAATCCTAGCACTTTGGGAGGCCAAGGCAGGAGAATCACTTGAGGCCAGGAGTTCAAGACCAGCCTGGTCAACATAGCGAGACCCTGTCTTTACTTAAAAAAGAAAAAAAAGACTGAGAAGGAAGTGCTAGTGTGGTAGGAAAAAAAAAAAAAAACAGGAGAATACATAAACTGTAGAAGGGCAATCAAGAGAGTAGTGCCCAAGAAGGAGGAAATAATACGCTGGGTTAAATATACTGGGTCGAATGCTGCTGGTTCAAATAATACACTGAGGTCAAGTATGATGACAAGTGAGAATTGATCACTCATTCTGGCCACACAGAGGTTACTGGTGACCTTGATAAGAGTGTAACAATCATTCAATCTAGAAGTAGTAGCAGTATATGATCACAATAGTTACTACTGTTATGGATTATTTTCCCACAGTATGAGACTTTTGGAGTCAAGCTGAGTGAAATAAAACTGTGCCCAAACGTGATCTCTTTGGTGTCAGTTTCCAAGTAATTTCACGATGAAATGGAACTAAAAAAATATTTTGAGGAAAACACAGGTAGTAGAAAAGTAAGAGATTCCCTATACGTTGTATGTAACTATCTACTGAGACCATTTACTCAATTAACAAATATTTATTGAGTGCCTACATAGTGCCAGGAATAAATTTTATTATAACTGAATGTTTCCTTAATTATTCATATATAAAAAGTTAAAAATGTTTAGATATTAAAAAATTTGCAATGGTCCATAAAGATAGCATGTCTGTTGGGTTAATCTTAACCTAAGTAATGAAGCTAACACCGATCATGGCCTTTAGAAAATTTGATTCTAATAAAAATCTGATCATAGCATTCTAAGGAGAAGCAAATGTCTGAGAAATCAAGAGCAGATAGCAACACCTTTCTTCTACAGAAAAATAGGCTTCTAAATTTCTATTACCTAGAATATAACAACTATTTTTACACAAAATAACTGACCACAGAAATGATCATTTAATTTATAAAACCAACCAACATCCCCCCTCATAAAAAACACGTTACCATTTTATTTTACTTACACACATTTATTTTATAATTGGTATTAGATATTCAAAAGGCAGCTTTTAAAATCTAACTAAATGGAAACTGCCTTAGATACGTAGTTCTTAGGAATTAGCTTAAAATCTGCTTAAAATGAAAATCTTCTCTAGTTCTTTTGACTGTAAATTTTGAATCTTGTAAAACATCCAAATTCATTTTCTTGTCTTTAAAATTATCTAATCTTTCCTTTTTTTCCCTGTTCCAAGTCAATTTGCTTCTCTAGCCTCCTCATTTCCTAGCTCTTATCTACTTTAAGTAAGTGGCTTTTTTCCTAAAAGGGAAAACAGGAAGAGAGAATGGCACACAAAATAAACATTTTATATTCATATTTCTATCTATGTAATAAAATGGCATTTTGTGAGGTCAGCTCAAAAGAAGGCTTAGATCCTTTTACGTCCATTTTAGTCACTAAACAATATCAAAAGTGCCAGAATGCAAGAGGTTTGTGAACATTTATTCAAAAGCTAACATAAGATATTTCACACACTCATCTTTCTGGATCTTAATTTCCTTTTGTCATCAGTCATTAAAAAAATTTTTAATCAAGATTTTTGTTGCTTATTTTAATAGCACTCACTAAACTGGCTTAGATTTTATACTTCCAAGAGAATAAATATAACAGTGATATTTTATTTATTAGGAACATGAAGAACTGATGACAATTAATTTCCCTATATTTTCCTTTCGAACATAAATATTGTGATTTTCTCTTAAATAAGTCTTATATAACACACTTTCTCTTAAAAAGTTACATTTAATAGCTCTCTGGGACAGCCTGGGACTATTACACAATGTGCTCAGAATGAATCACAGTCATTCACTTAAATTGAAATGGGCTGAACTTATGAATGGATGATCTGTTATAATTCATTTTTACAAACATGACTCATCAGTGTTTCAAAGCTAGTATTTTGAGCGACTCTAATTAAACTGATGTTTGCATATTAAAAGGAAAGTATAAAGAGCAAATTTTAAATACAATCATGATTTCCACCAGTATGAAAAATAGTTACCTATGCTTTAAAGAATTTTCTAACGGAAGTTAAGGTTGTTTAAATAATGTATAAAGGACAAACTTCTCCATGGTTTAGTTTGCTAATTTTGAAAAAAGTAAATAGTCACATGGGAATAAAAATCTACTACATGTGGTTGTGACTTGAGTAACTTATACTTTCAGTAGAACTTAGTCTGATTTGCTGTAATGCAAAGTCAGCGGGCAAAAGATAACCGGTGATCTTGTAAAAAATTATTATAATATCAATCTCCATAATATTAAAATATTTTTAAGACATGGTATGTAATTAGTATAGTTATGAATATGTAATTATTTGAGAGCTGATAGAAACTTGTAGAATCTAAATTGCCCTAGCCCATCCTCATTTCAGTATGTGCACAACACAGGCCAGAATTTAAGTAAACTACTTAGGGCTATAAATTAATAGCACTTTAGACTTGTGATGAACCTTAAAAGGCATGAACAATCCCCTCAAAAGAAATAAACCATCTTCTGTAACACCACCATCAAGTGAAGAGCCAGCAGATACATTACCACCTACAAAGATGGATGGGAGAGGCTGGGTGCAGTGGCTCATGCCTGTAATCCCAGAACTTTGGGAGGCCGAAGTGGTTGGATCACCTGAGATCAGGAGTTCAAGACCAGCCTGGCCAACATGGTGAAACCCTGTCTCTACAAAAACACAAAAATTAGCCAGACATGATGGCAAGTGCCTATAATCCCAGCTACTTGGGAGGTTGAGGCAGGAGAATCACTTGAACTTAGGAGGCGGAGGCTGCAGTGAGCTGAGATTGGGCCATTGCACTCCAGCCTGGGTGACAGAGTAAGACTCCATCTCGGGGGGGGGAGGAAGGATGGATGGGAAACTGATCACTCCTAACCCTCCTTTGACATCTCCGTTGATTACAAAGTTCTTCTTCATGCCAAGCTAAACTCTGTTTTCTTTTAACTCCCACTCATTGGTTCTAGAACCCAGGTCAATTTACTCTCAGACCTGTGTTTTTAACAATGCACCATTAATTCTATCACATAGTCTGTTACTTCTTTAAAGTTTTATTGTGATTATAGGAAGAAATGGTGTATGTGTAGTATCTCATGCCTACTGTTACAGTAACTGCAGCAAAAGTTGTAGTGACTATGATATACGAAACAATAGACACAACTTCTGATAAATTTCAGAGGTATTTCTAATATCAAAGCCCTGAAGTATCAAGAGTCATGAGGCTGAGGTGTTTCAGAGATTCCAGGATATCAGAACAGGTTACTAGGAGTCTTACTTGCACAAGGACTCTGCATTCCTCTCTCCTCCCCAACAAAGACATCCTGAGGGAACAGGGCTTTGCTTATGTTCAAAAAGCCCTGTAATGGCAGGAAGAATCAGGATCAGGTACTTGAGGAAATGAGGTGAGAGCAGAAAAGCAATGAACAGCAGCAGCAATGAAGAAGAAAAGTGGGATAGAGGAGTTGACAATAACTGCCCCAGAAGCACCAGGCTGGTTACTTCTTGAATGAGGGGACAGTAGAAACAAGAAAGGATAAATAAAACCCTACTGGCAGAAAAAGCCATATGAGCAACAATGAGGAGAAAACACCAATAACTCCTGAGAAGCTGGTCTGAGCCACTTGAAACCAAAAGGCTAGCAATAGGAATTCTAGGTGGAACCTGATCATACTAACTATAGTAGGTGAAGAGGTTCACAATCAACACACTCCAGTACTGTTAATTAGGTTCTTGTCTTCCCCAAGAAGTGTGAGGTATGAGAAAACGAAGGTGATACCTCTCAGAAAACTTGAATTCACATTGATACTTTTTCTACACAAAGAGTCAAATCGTAAGAAAATAAGCATAAACCCAGAATTTTTGGTCAAATGATCATCACCCAGGTGATATCTGTGGCTCACCATTTACATATTTAAATCAATAGTTTCATATAATTGTATAACCTTAAATGGTGCTCATATTGAAGACTCTGAGGCACTAAAATATCCCGAAGTATGAGAAGTGTATTTTTGGTATATAACAGTTGCCAAGGCAAGCAAGTACTGTACACAAAAATATTTTAGCAGTTCATTTTCACATATTGACAGAATATCCACTAAGCAAAAGGCATTATTTTAGCATAGATGACAAGAGATGAAAGAGGCAATTTCTGTTGTTAAACAAAATGGAAGATAATATTCCACTTAAGGTTTTTGTACCAAAATAAAGACAGCATTATTGTTCCTGCCCCTATAAGATTCAGAATGTAGTGGAAATTTCTCTCTCAAGTATTTATTGCATCGGTAGTGGGTATTAATAAATTAACTAGTTGGTATACTATTTATAGGTCTACTATGAGCAATAACCATTCACTAGCTCAATTACTTTATAAAATGTGCCTGTGCACATATAGACTTGTTAAATTTAAGACACTCATTCAGAGTCCTCATTCCCAGAATTAACTAAAGATAACTCAGTTTAATAAACAGATTATTCTGGAATCAAAGCATCTTTAGTTACAATAACTGCTGGAATTCACCTAATCAAAATTATCTTTCTATGCTGGAATTACTTTTATATTATCATCCAACGAGGGTATGAACACATATAAAGATGGGACGCTGGCATAAGAAACAATTCCATTTTTATACAGCCATAGCTGTTCTTCCCTGTGTCAAAATCTGCTTCCTTAGCCAGGCATGGTGGTGAATGAGCCTGTAATCCCAGCACTTTGGGAGGCCGAGGTGGGCAGATCACCAGGTCAAGAGCTCAAGACCAGCCTGGCCAATATGATAAAACCCCATTTCTACTAAAAATACAAAAATTAGCCGGGTGTGGTGGTACACACCTGTAGTTCCAGCTACTCGGGAGGCTGAGGCAGAAGAATCGCTTGAACCCAGAAGGTGGAGGTTGCAGTGAGCCGAGATTGCACCAATGTACTCCAGCCTGGGTCGCAGAGTGAGATGTCATCTCAAAAAAAAATCTGCTTCTTTATAACTCACCTGTTTATGTCTAAATTCTGCCCTCTAAGGTGCAGAGATCAATGTATTTAAAGTCGCTGCCCTCTTTTCTAGGTTAAACATCCTTCACGCATTTCTATAGTGTTTTATAAGTATGATTTCATGCTTCTATGATCTCCTGGCTATCTTCCTTGGGATAATCCCAGTTTGTCAATACTTCTTTTAAACATGTTAAAAGGATACCATCTAACCAGCATACACCACCATCTGTTTTGAACTTGCATTTGTATTTTTGCAGTCCAAGATTTCATTTGTTTTCCCTTTTGCAAATGGGATTCAACAGATGACTCATATTTAGTTCTAGTTCTGCTAAAATAAGCAAGTTCTATTCATAAAGTTGTCTTCTCTTGCATTGCAGTGGACACTTTCATTTGTTTTAGTGCATAGAATCTGAAGCACCTTTGTGTGTTTGAGGAGTCTCCTTGGTGTGACATAAAGACCATCACTCCTATAGGTGCTGATAATTTGGCAGGCAGTGGTGGGTGGCTACACAATTCCTGTTGCAGAAGTGGCATCTGTACTAGAAGCAAGTAATATTGAGTTCTTAGTGGAGGAGGGGAAGGGGTATAATCATGGCATTGCTGATGACTTCCTAATTAGACCACCTCTGTGTGGATGCCCTTTTTACCCTAGTTGGACTCTGACTCTTCACTGTAATATATCCCCAGATTGTGCACTGTCTGACCATGCTGGGACTCCTACAACCCAAGTCAGGGTACCCCTCTACACAGATGGCCTCCTCACTCTTGTTTGAGCTCTGATTCCCCATGCTGGATCACTGTATTGCATCAGTGACTGCCTCATCCTGCTCAATTTCTTACATGCCACACTACATGCCTTCCTGACGATATCCTCCTCAGCCTTATACTCTGACTCCCTATACCAAGCTGCCTTCTTATATGAATTCCCTCTTCACTCTGCTTGGGCTCTAACTCCCTACACTTGGCTATTCTCTGATGTAATACGGTCCTCACTCAATTAGGGCTCTGACATCCCACTCTGGGGAACTGCAGCTCACCTCTCCCACTCCCACTAGTGCATTGCTTATATTGTTCTGCCTCACCTAAGAGCTTCAGGACTGAGCTATTAGGAAGGAAAAGGAATGAGGATGGGAGGAGTCTCAATATCATCTTAAATTCTTTTGTGTTTTATAGACAAGATTAAGTTTCAAAAAAGGAGCCCCAACTAATACACACTATACAGTACCTATGTTTTTAAAATCAAAACGTAGAACTTTATATTTACTCCTATTAAATTTTATCCATTGGGTTTTTTTGCTTTTGTTTTTGAGATGGAGTCTTACTCTGTCACCCAGGATGGAGTGCAGTGGCAGGATCTCAGCTCACTGCAACCTCCGCCTCCCGGGTTCAAGTGATTCTCCTGCCTCCGTCTCCCGAATATCTGGGATTACAGGTGTGTGCCACCACATCCAGCTAATTATTTTATTTTTAATAGAGACAGGGTTTCATCATGTTGGTCAGACTGGTCTCAAACTCCTGACCACAGGTGATCCGCCCACCTCAGCTTCCCAAAGTGCTGGAGTTACAGGTGTGAGCCACCATGCTGGGCCTATCCTATTGTTTTTGACCTATCATTTCAATATGTTCTGATTTTCTTGAGTTTGACATTTATTAACGTTAGCAACTTTCTGACACTCAAACATTTCATAAATATGCTGTTTATTTTTGTTAAAAACAAATAAAAGGTATTGATTTAAAATGCTCAAAAGAAAGCCCTAGAGAACAAAATCCTGAGTAACACAACATAAGACAAAGTTGCAGACTGGTAACGGTCTGATGATCAAATTTTATTTCATCTTCCCATAAAGGTATGTAAGAAAGTCTGACAAATAAGCTTGAGAAAATAAAGAGTGCTTATTCATTTTTGTCCCTCACTGAATACTGAGTAAGTGAATGGATGAAGAATATAAGGTCTTTGTTTTTGTAGAAGCCATGTTGCAGAAAAATTATAATGTAGATGTGGTTAATCCATGACCAATGTAATTAGAGACTGTATATCTGATGTAGGTCTTGGGTTCTATGGTTCCACAGATATAAGTAATATATTCCAAAAGGTACGGCCTAATAATAATCTTCTCTATGACAAAATTATGTTCTAAGTCCTACATAATATGTATACACACAGACACACACTATTTACATAAACAAGTGTAAACACAATATATACTGAATATAATCTGACTGATATAATAGTAAGTGGCAAAGTTTGAACTCAAACCCAAGTACCCTTCTGGTTAACTATTGCCCTATTAGATTAAAAGTATTAAATAATCAATATGTTTGCTTTTCTAAAACATAATATTTAAAGGAGCCAGAGCATATAAAAATTATTCAAGCACAGCTGTCTGTATATTTTTTGCTTTTCATAATTTTCTCTCTTACATGTAGTGGCAGGGAATCACACCAAAGTAGAAGTGCCATAACAATGCAAAACCTCCAGATAGTTAATGAATTCTTACTCATTAGCCCATTTATTCATTTTAGGGTATCACAGAAGAGAAAAAGTCATACCTGCCTTTCATAAGGAGGGTTTTTAGCTACAACTGTTGTCTATAACAGATCTACTTGCTTGACACATATAAATGCTCAAAAAACATCCGTTTTTTTTTTCTTCTTCACTCACCTTAAACATTTATTGAGAGTCTCTATGTGCTGGGTGCTATGCAAAGCATCAGGGTTACAAACATATGTAAAAATATCTGCTGTCAATTATTTCTGTATGTGTATCTACAGCTAAAAGAGGAGACAAACTAAAGCAAGGGCTTCACAGAACAGATGATAGCTAAAGGAGGAACCAATTTGTCACCAGGAGAGCTAGCTCTACACAGGATTCTTAAGTGTTTACCACATATTCTCTATGAAATATGCTTCTATGACCTTCCTAGTAACCCAAACTTAGAAACCTTGCCTAATTTCCTATTTTTCATAACTCTTCACAAAATAAAACTAAGAAGGGCAGTCTTTAGCACATGCTACAAATACCTATTAATATAAAACCTAAAATTTTCCCCATTCAATAAATTTTTTACATTTCTACATACCAGTTACTAGGCAAAAATACTTAATTTTCACAGTATCTCTCATCGTATAAGACAATCTGTTGACATGCGGTCAAAGCACTTCACCATGAAAACATAAGAACAAGTTAGAAGGTTTCAAATTACCTCTCAATAGAAAAAACCTGAGACAGACTCAAGATAGTATTCATTTCAAAAGTAATCAAGAATTTAAGTTAAAACCAGTGAATAGTGGTTAAAGAAGGGGAAAATAATGAGGTATGGGTTCATATCAGGAAATATAAACAGATCTAACCAATGACCAGAATGGAAAAGCAGCAAAACAGAAGACTACACTTTTAAGATATTTAAGAGTGGTGTCTTATCCAAAAGGACATGAAATAAGGTAAAGAACTAAGGGAAGACAGACATCAAATTCTGAAGAGGACTCAGAAAAAATGGTATGGGCCAACAGAAAATGATCAAATCAAAACAACAATGTAGATATTTTTAATTCTTTTCATTAAAAATATGAAAACTGTATTTTTTGAAACAAATATTGGACCAGGTGCAATTGTCCATGTCTGTAATCACAGTGCTTTGGGAGGCTGAGACGGCAGGATTGCTTGAGCCCAGGAGTTTGAGAGTATCCTGGGCAACATAGTGAGACATCAACTCTATAAAAAATTAGCCAAGCATGGTGGCACGGACCTGCAGTCCTAACTGCTCAGAAGGCTAAGGCAGGAGGATCACCTGGGCCCAGGAGTATGAGGCTGCAATGAGCTATGGTTGTGCCACTACACTCCAGCCTGGGTGACAGAGAGATCCTGTCTCTTAAAATAAAAACAAAAAACAAATAAATGTGGAAAAGTCCTTGTTTCTGGCCCACAGTGATTCTTCCCCACCCCCCACCTTTTTTTCCCCTTTTTTTAGGGTGAAGGGAAGAAAGAGAAGTTCAGGAGTATATTTGAAAGATTACATGTTATTATTTTATTGACCATTTCTAGATGATGTTGGTAGTAGGAAGACTTTTGGTTCAACAGGTACCACATATTTATACAACAATTCCATATTTTATTGGAATTTAGCAATTCCAATCTCTGTGGTTATTCAAATAAGTCAAGTCATTCTTTCTTTCTGTTGCTTTTGAACACTTTTTCCCTCTGTCTAAAGTACCTTGAGACCCTTTGTCCATCTGGCCAACTGCCACTGTTCTTCGAGAAGCCTCATGTGTCACTTTCTCCTGGAATAAATTTTTCTTTACATGCCACTGAATGTAATTAGTAACCCTCCTTCTATGCTCCCATAACACCCTATGTATATCTCTTTTTATAGTGTAACTGTTAATTTTCCCTTTTTTTCCCCTATGACACTGTTCTTGAATGTCAGGAACTTAGTTTTAGCTTTTCTTTGAATGTCCAGCAACTAGCACAGTATACCTCAGCAGATACTTAGAAAATTCATAGAAAAAAATCAGCAATTTGTCTTTCCAGAATGTATGCTACATAGTAGAAAAAGTACTATATTGAACTCTGCCCATGACTAGCTGTAACTCACAAAATCTGAGCCTCCAATAAAATAATTATGTAGATCTCTAAAGTTCTCCGTGATTCTCAACCTAGTTTTCATTTCTATATATTCTGAACAAGTAATAAAACTACTTTTAAAAGAATGGTCTTTAATTCAAATGCTTATTAATTTACACAGCTCTTATCTCAATTTGTTAGGTTTTAATATAGAGATTTTAATGTTATAGTGGCCGTCAGAGAACAGCTTTCCTAACTTGATGGCCTTAGGGCTATAATGATCTATGTTTCTCTCAGCTTCACTGGTATATGATTTTCTTCCCTCAAGAATTTCTCTTTCTCCTTGTTATTCATAATCTCACTTTTTACCTAGATCCAGAGCTAGTCCACGAAGGGGCTTGCCATATGACAGAAACTAGTGATGGTGAAGTGGAAGAAAATGAACTCCAGAAGTTTTCTTGTCTTCTCTTGCTCAGAGTGAAGGCATATTGATTTTACAAAGACTTGACTTCAACCCCAGTTCCCTTGCTCACTACTATATTCCTTCTACCCATATTCCATCTTATAGTTTTGGACAGTCAAAAACACAAAGAGGGGAGGGCGTTCTTATTTTCTGTCTAGTTCCCTTTATTCTTTTCTGTGTTTTTAAAGCCTCTACCTAATAATTTTAAAACAGTCTCCAATCTTACAATCTGTCATATGGAGAAAGGAATCTGTTTCCCACTGAAGCAGAGAAATGTGTCCCTGCCTAAAAATATCTTCCCATGGTGGTTAGTTCCTATCACTAAGATACTATTAGTATTATAGGCACATTATAACTTAGGCGTTTGTGGTCCTGATCAAAGGTGTCACTGCCACATATAAAATCAATTTAATTGATTTACAGAGGTGGGGTTTAGAGATTGCAGTTACAAATTAACTTTTGAAATATAAGCTACTTATAATTCAGGGTCTGGTTACCCAATCATAAATAACAGTTTTTGTATTCTGAGTCACACTAAAACAGTAATGAGTATCTTCCTCTGCAAATGTGTTAGAAAAGATCAATGCTGTATTAGTTAAAATGTATCCACCATAAACAATATCTATTGAAAACAACTTGAAAAGCAATGTACAAATAAACCTAGATGTGTGCTCTATTAGAAACTGTACCTCTATGAGGTACACAGAATACAATTATTTTCATAAAAACCTAACTGGCAAGTAAAGACAGGCAATGTTTATCACACTGCTTATAAATTACACTGCCTGGTATATTTAAGTCTACAATATGTGAACTCTTCCTATTTGTGAAATTGTCATAACTGCTGCACAAATTATTTAAATTAACTTAGAGAAATTTTTTTTTAAATTTTACTTTAAGTTCTGGGATACATGTGCACAACATGCAGGTTTGTTACATGGGTAAACACGTGCCATGGTGATTTGCCCCACCCATCAACCCATCTAGGTTTTAAGCCCTGCATGCTTTAGGTATTTGTCCTAATGCTCTCCCTCCCCTTGGCCCCTACCCTCAGACAGGCCCCGGTGTGTGAGGTTCCCCTCCCTGTGTCCATGTGTTCAACTTAGAGAGAAATTTTTTTTTTTTTTTTTTTTGAGGCGGAGTCTCGCTCTGTCGCCCAGGCTGGAGTGCAGTGGCCGGATCTCAGCTCATTGCAAGCTCCGCCTCCCGGGTTTACGCCATTCTCCTGCCTCAGCCTCCCGAGTAGCTGGGACTACAGGCGCCCGCCACCTCGCCCGGCTAGATTTTGTATTTTTTTAGTAGAGACGGGGTTTCACCGTGTTAGCCAGGATGGTCTCGATCTCCTGAACTTGTGATCCGCCCGTCTCGGCCTCCCAAAGTGCTGGGATTACAGGCTTGAGCCACCGCGCCCGGCACATCAGTTGTCTTGAAGTAAGTGTTAGAGTCCTTTCACTCTATTCCAGTTTGAAAGATGACAAAGTATACAGACACCTCACCTCTAATGCTCTTTTAAAATTTAGTTTTATTTTGAGACAGGGTCTCCCTTTGCTGCCCAGGCTGGAGTGCACTGGTATGCCCATAGCTCACTGCAGCTTCAAATTCTTGGGCTAAAGCAATCCTCCAACCTTATCTCTTGCATAGTTAGGACGGCAGGCATGCGCCATCATGCCTGACTAAGTTTTAAATTTTTTGTAGAGACAGGGTCTTGTTATGCTGCCCAGTCTGGTCTCGTATTCCCAGTCTCAAGAGGTCCTCCTGCCTTATTCTCTCAAAGCACTGGGATTATAGGTGTGACCCACTGCACTTCTTCCTTTTTT
This sequence comes from Rhinopithecus bieti, assembly GCF_001698545.2. Classification (NCBI taxonomy): domain Eukaryota; kingdom Metazoa; phylum Chordata; class Mammalia; order Primates; family Cercopithecidae; genus Rhinopithecus; species Rhinopithecus bieti. The sequence continues at coordinate 2,670,720 of NW_016805783.1, forward strand.
AAACTAAAGCAATAACTATCAGTTAAGTACCCAATATATAGAAAGCCAAAAACTGAAGGGGATACAAAGAAATGTAAGAAATGGTATGTGTCCCCAAAGTGCTTAGACTTTAGTTGGAGAGACTGAATAAAAATTCTATGTTAAACAATACAAAATTTAAATAATTTTAAAAATACAACTAGAAGAAATATTACAAGATGGTGTAGTTATTTGGTAAATGAATGGTGCAATAATTGGTATGATAGGGTTTCACAGGTGATGGGGATCACTTTCTATTAACAATAACACTACAGCACTCACCATCACTTATTGAGTGCCTTATATGTCCCAGGCTGGTTTAAAGTACATTACATGCATATCAGGAACCCTCACAATTATCCTATAAGGTGTACTATTATTGACAGGAATGAGAATTTTACTGATGAGAAATGTACTTACAGAGGGCTGGGTACAGAGGCTCACGTCTGTAATCCCAGCACTTTGGGAGGCTGAGGTGGGTGGATCACCTGAGGTCAGGAGTTCAAGACCAGCCTGGGCAACATGATAAAACCCCATCTCTACTAAAAGTACAACAATTAGCCTGGTGTGGTGGCAGGCGCCTGTAATTCCAGTCACTTGGGAGGCTGAGGCAGGAGAATTGCTTGAACCCAGGAGGCGGAAGTTGCAATGAGCCAAGATTGAGCCACTGCACTCCATCCAGCCTGGGTGACAGAGTAAGACTCTGTCTCAAAAAAACAAAAAACAAAAAACACAGTACTTACAGAGGTTAAGTAACATGTACAAGGTCATCTAGCTAGTAAAACAGCAGAGCTGGGATTTAATCCTAGGTTCTCTCTCTCTAATTCCAAAGCCAGTCACCTTTTTAGTGTTCTCAAATTCACACAGGAAGACGGTTCTCAACTGGAGTCAATTTTGTCCCTCAGGGAATATTTGGGGATATCCAGACTTTTCTATTTGTCATAAATGAAATAGTGAGGGTGAGTGGCTAGTAGGCAGAGGCTAGGAATTGAACTAAACATCCTACAATTCACACAACAGTCCCCCTGACCAAAGAACTGCCTGACTCAAAAGTCAACAGTATTAAGGAAATGTTCACTAAACAAAGACTTTCCAAAAAACCTGTTAAAGGTGGGACTGGAGCTCAGTCTTGAAGCACAGGTAGAATGCGAATTGGGGGGGCGGGGGGAGCAGTGGTGATAAGGGTGAATTCTAGATAAGGGAAACAGAACACATAGCTCAAGATAGCTTCAAAAGACAGTGAATAAGCCTCTTAGAAAAACTGAAGAAAAGCAATTTGAAGGGGAAGTGGGAACAAGACTAAAAAGTTGAAATGATCTTTTGAAAACGAAGACACCTGGACTAGATTTGATAAAGATTTCTGAACAGGGAAGAGACATGAACAATATCAAGAATGATCAAAATAATCAGGAAACCAGGGCAAAGAGATTAGTTAGAATGATACTGCAATACTTAAATGCTAAGATATCAGAGTTTATGCTTTTGTGTGGTGGTAGTGAGAAAGAAGGAAGAAACCACAGGCATACACACTACTATGTATCAAAAATTTTTGTGGTTTTTTGGTCTCAAATGATTATTCTCAATTACCATTCTTACCTGTAATGCACTGAAACTGTCCATCTTCTCTTCTTATTGTAAATGCTTCTCCCGGGTTAACTTGTACCAGAATAACCTTAAAAATGAGAGGAAGAAGTATTAATCAAAACAAAAAAAAAAGCAAATCAGAACATAAAAACAGTAACAGAGCAGATGTGAGCTATTTAACCTTATGAAACTGGGAAGGAAAATGGGGATTACACATTTAAGATGCTGGTTTGCTAAAAAAATATTACATCACTTTTCTGGAGGTTAGACTTAAGCCAAAAGTAAAGGGAATAAAAGAAGAAGTGACACACTTTCATTGCAAAGAAAAGTCAATAAACTTCACTCTGAAACAAAGATGGAGTCAAACCACAGAATATTTAGATCATCTAAGCGAGTTTAATCAGTTGCTAAGTATCATGTTTTTCTAAAGATAAAATATAAACTGATAGGTAGAGCATGAGCTGATCATATCTGAATTAGTATTACATCTTAAGTTATATCCAAGAAGGTGTTAAATTAATCCCACCATTTTAAGTAGTCTTCTTTTTATTATAAAGGTAATTCATACCAATTTTACAACATTTGAAAAACAGAGAAAAAACAGAAATCTGCAGAAAAAAGACTAAAGTCCTGCTATCCTAAGATACACACTGTTAACATTCTGATAAATTTATTAGTCTTATTCTGCACAGGATTAATTCCCCCCTAAATTCTGGATATAAGATATTCAATTCTCTATCCTTTTTAAAGTTCAATATTATTCAAAAAAGACTTCGAAGTTATTATTGAAAATATTCCATCAAAAGATTACACCATAAACGACTTAACCATTCCCCTAACTTAAGGAATTTAGGTAGTTTTCAATTTTACCATTATTGTGAACAATGCTGAAATGAGCGTTTTGGTATGTAGTTTTCACCTCTCTGCAGCTACTACTGTTTCCTTGTGATAGATTCCCAAACACAATTTTGGTGTTTGTTGCTAAACTACCTTTTAAAAGGGTTTTACTACTTCACGAGGTAACTCAGGAATGGAAAACCAAACATCATGTGTTCTCACTCATAAATGGGAGCTAGCTAAGCTATGACGATGCAAAGGCATAAGAATGACACAATGGACTTTGGGGATGGGCAGAGGGGACTGTGAAGGATAAAGGACTACAAATTGGGTACAGTATATACTGCTCAGATGATGGGTGCACCCAAATCTCAGAAATCATCACTAAAGAACTTATTCATGTAATCAAACACCACTGTTCCCCAAAAACTTATGGAAATAAAAAGTAACAGAAAGGGTTTTATAATACTACTTTGAATGCCCTCTGATAATCTATGAGAATACCCTTTTACTACATTGTTTGCAACCCTGAAAATTACAGTTTTAAAATCTTTGCTGCCTTGATAGATGAAAATAGGATATTAAAATATGAGTATCCCTTACCCAAAATGCTTGGACCAAAAATGTTTCCGATTTTGGATTTTTTTTTATTAAGGAGTGTGTGTGTGTATGTGTGTGTGTGTATATATATATATATATATATATAAAATCAGATATTTTGGGGATAAGACCCAAGTCTAAACACAAAAATCATTTATGTTTCATATATACCTTATACACATAGCATGAAGGTAATTTCATACAATATTTTAAATAATTTTTTGCATAAAACAAAGTTTTTGTGTTTTGATTGCAACCTGTCATATGACCTGTCACGTGAGGTTGGGTGTGGCATTCTCCACTTGTGGCATCATGTTGCTGCTCAGAAAGTTTCCGATTTTGGAGCATTTTGGTTCATCAGATTAGGGATGCCGAACCTGTACTACTGTTTTAATTTACACTTCTTTGTTATGTCTAAGTTTGTTACTAGCTCTTTTGTAAATTACCTGCATGTGTAATCTTGCCTGTTAATCTTTTGGGTTTTTAAGTGGTTTTAATGATTTGTATGAACCCATAATAATATTGTACTATAATATGTTGCAAATATTTTTCTTTTTGTTTTCTCCCTTTTACTTTCTTGTAGCCAATGTTATTTATTGTTTTCCTTTGTGTAATCTTCTACTGCTTCTATATTTAACTTCACCTACAGCTGTGCTGTCCAATGATAGCCAAGAGTCATGTGGCTATCAAGCACCTGAAATGTAGCTAGTTTGTATGGAGATGTGCTCTAAGTGTGAAATAAACACTGGATTTCAAAGGCTAAGTACATCTAGCAGAGAAATTAAGCAAGAGACAGAAATAAAGAGCATCCAAAGAAGAAAAGAAGTCAAATTATCCTTGTTTGCTGACAACATGATCGTATTATACTTAGAAAAACCTAAAGACTCCACCAAAATACTCTTAGAACTGATAAATTTAGTAAAGGTGTAGGACACAAAATCAACATACAAAAATCAGTAGTATTAGCTGGGCATGGTGGCTTATGCCTGTAATCACAATACTTTGGGAGGCTGAGGTGGGAGGATTGCTTGAACTTAGGAGATTGAGACCAGCTTGGGCAATATAGCAAGACCCCACCTGCAATTAAATAATAATCATTATTTTTAAAACTCAGTAGTGTTTCTACATATGAACAACAATCAATATGAAAAAGAAATCAAGAAGGCAACCTAATTTATAATAGATAAAAAAAAAAAAAAAAAAAACCTAGGAATAAATTTAATCTAAGAAGTGAAAGATCTCTATGAGGCAAACTACAAAACTATAAAACGGCATGGTGCTAGAATAAAAACAGACATAGAGATCAATAGAACAGAACAGAGAACCCAGAAATAAATCTATGCACTTACAGCCATTCATTCTTTTTTTTTAACTTTTAACTCTTACTTTTTTCNTAGAGATCAATAGAACAGAACAGAGAACCCAGAAATAAATCTATGCACTTACAGCCAATTCATTCTTTTTTTTTAACTTTTTAACTCTTACTTTTTTCTATCTTTTCACTTAGCCTTGACATGAAACTCAATAACGAATTCATTTTCATCAAAGGAATCAAGAACATACAGTGGGGAAAGAACAGTCTTTTTAGTAAATAGTGCTCAGAAAACTGGTTTTCTATTAGGCAGAAGAATGAAACTAGAGTCCCGTATTTCAACATATACAAAATCAGTTCAAAATGGCTTAAAGATTTAAATGTAAGACCTAAAAATACAAAACTCCTAGAAAAAACATTGGGAAAATACTAAAGGACCATGGTCTGGGCAAATATTCTTTTGTGTAAGACTTCAAAAGCACAGGCAACAAAAGCAAAAATAAAATGGGATTATGTCAAGCTAAAAAGCTTTTGCACGGCAAAGGAAAAGGAAACAATCAACAAGGCAGCTGGACATGGTAGCTCACACCTATAATCTAAGCACTTTGGGAAGCTGAGGCAGGGGACTCACCTGACCCTAGGAGTTTGAGACCAGCCTGGGCAACATAGTGAGACCCCATCTTAAAAACAAATAGAAACAAAACAAAGAGACAACCCATAGAATAGGAGAAAATATCTGCAAACTTTCTATCTGGCAAGGCATTAATAACCGGAATATGTAAGGCTCTCAAATGACTCAATAGCAAAAATAAATAAATAAAATAAAATAAATTCAGATTTAAAAATAGGCAAAAGATCTGAGTAGACATTTCTCAAAAAAGGACATACAAATGGCCAACAGGTATATGAAAAAAATGCTCAACATCACTAATCATCAGGGAAATGCAAATCAAAACCAAAATGAGATATTATCTTAACCCAGTCAGAATGGCTATTACAAAAATGTCAAAAAATAACAGATGTGGGGAGGACGCAGAGAAAGGAGAATGCTCTTACATGTTGGTAGGAATGTAAATTATTATAGCCATTATGGAAAACAGTATGGAGGTTCCTCAAAACACAAACAACAGAACTACTGTATGACCCAGCAATCACACTTTTGATTTCCAAAAGAAAGGAAATCAGTATATCAAAGAGATATTTGTATTCCCATGTTTATTGCAGCACTATTCACAATAGCCAAGATATGGAATCAACCCAAGTGTCCATCAATGGATGAATGGATAAAGAAAATGTGGTATATATACACAATGAAATATTTTTCACTCATGAAAAAGAACAAAATCCTACCTGGGGAACAGTGGCTCACTCCTGTAATCCTAGCACTTTGGGAGGCTGAGGTGGAAAGACTGGTTGAGCTCAGGAGTTCAACCTGCTCAGGCCAGCTTGGGCAACAGAGTGAGACCTCATCTCTACAAAAAAATTAAAAAAAAAAAAAAAAAAAAAAAAAAAAAAACCGGCATGGGGGCACATGCCTGTAGTTCCAGCTACTTGGGTGGCTTAGGCAGGAAGAATGCTTGAGCTCAGGAAGTCAAGACTGTAGTGAGCTACGACAGCACCACTGCACTCCAACCTGGGCAATAAAGTGAGACCCTGTCTCAAAAAAAAAAGAAAAAAACAAAAGAAAAAAAAGAAATCCTGTCATCTGCAGCAAAACGGATGGAAATTGAGGTCATTATGTTCAGTAAAATAAGCTAGGCATAGAAACATAAATATCGCATGTTCTCACTCATACGTGGGAGCTAAAAAAGTGGAACTAACGGACGTAGAGAATAGAATCGTGGTTGATGGAGGCTGGGAAGGTGGGTGTGAGATTGAGAAGAAATCAGTTAATAGGTACAAAATTACAGTTAGATAGAAATAATACGTTCTAGTATTTGATAGTAAATCACTTATAGTTACTACTTTGTTACGTATTTAAAAGTAGCTAGAAGAATTGTCGTGTTTCCAAAACAAAGATAAATGTTTGAGATGACAGATATCCCAATTATCCTGATTTGATCATTGGACATTGTATACATGTATCAAAATATCACATGTATCTTTAAAATACATTAAAACCCTAAGGCTTAGTATTAAAAAACTCTGGTACTTCATATTTTTGTATCGATTACATGTTGAAACAATATTTTGGACATACTGGGTTAAAACATTATAATTAATTTTCCTGTTTTAGTTTTTTAATATGGCTACTAAAAAATTTAACACTACTTATTAGCTGGGCATGGTGGCAGGCGCCTATCACCCCAGCTACTCGGGAGGCTGAGGCAGGAGAATTGCTTGAACCCAGGAGGCGGAGATTGCAATGAGCCGAGATCATGCCATTGTACTCCAGCCTAGGTGATAGTGCGAGACTCTGTCTCAAAAAAAAAAATAAATAAAAATAAATTAAAAAAAAAACACTACTCATGTGGCTTGCATTATATTTCTATTAGGCAACACTGATCCAAAGGTTTGGTAAGTAGTAGTTCCATTTTCCTAGTTTTATATAATTTAATTGCTTATATTTATTTCTTTGATGTATCTAAAATTTATCTGGAAGACTCAAAAGTATTTTTTTCCCTTGAGAGTTAACCAATACAATTTGCTAAATTTAGGATACCTTCTTCTGCTTATAATATACTATTTTGGCCTATCTCACTCATACTAGCATCTGCTCTAGCAAAAGTATCGTTGGAAATATGTTTTATTTTAATAATTTCAAGCAGTGTAACTTTGGATTTCTGATGGTGTACCTCAATTATTACTCCTCTTGTCAAACGCTTCTTTGATATTGACTGGTGAGAGAAGTGCTATAATAGGGGCAGTAAAATACTATCAAAGCACTGAAGATTGAATATGTAAATTAGTCTGTTACCTGAGCACTTGTGTGTACGTGTATGTATGTTTGTATGTTTAATGCCTTTTTAGAGTATGTAAAATTTAAGCTGAGTCTTGAAGACTCATTAGGAACTGGCTAGGCAAGAAGAGTGGGAAGACCTAGAGAAGAATAAGTGCAAAGCACAAGGACTGGAAATGACATGAAATTTACTGTGTTCAATAAACCAAAAGAAATTCTGGAGTTCTATATGGTTGGAACATGGGGATGGGGGAACACAGGGGAAGGGGTGAGAAATATAGTAAGCAGTAGATAGGAACCAGGTTACGAAGGGCCTTGTGAGCCATTTTAAGGACAATGAAGAGTTTTACTTAAGCAGGGGAGTACCACAGAGGATTAACTCAGGAGGCCACCGTCATCTAGGTAGGTTCCTTTAAAGATATTAATTTCTACTTTTAACTTGTATCATTTCCTTTGCTCTCCTTAGGCTTACTTTGTTGTTTTTTCTAATCTTTTCAGTTGAATACTCATTTCATTCTCTTCTTAATAATACCTACATTTAAGATTATGAGTTTTACTTAAATCAGCTTAACAATGTAGAGTATTTTCAGTACTTTTTTTTTTAACTTTTATTTTAGGTTCAGGGTACATGTGCCGGTTTGTTACGTAAGTAAACTGATGTCATGGGGGTTTGTTGTACATATTATTTTGCGACCCAGGTACTAAACCTAGTACCCAATAGTTATTTTTTTTCTTCTCCTCTTCGTCCTCCCACCCTCCACCTTCAGGTAAGCCTCAGTGTCTGTTGTTCCCCTCTTTATGTCCATGTGTTCTCATCATTTAGCTCCTACTTATAAGTGAGAACATGTGGTATTTGTTTTCTGTTCCTGCATTAGTTTTCTAAGGATAATGGCCTCCAGCTCCATCCATGACCCTGCAAAGGACACAATCTCATTCCTTTTTATGGCTGCACAGTATTCCATGGTGTATATGTACCACATTTTCTTTATCCAGTCTGCCACTGAGAGGCATTTAGGTTGATTCCATGTCTTGGCTATTGTGAATAGTGTGGAAACGAACGGATGCATGCATGCGTCTTCCTGACATAACAGAACAATTCATATTCTTTTGGGCATATATCCAGTAATGGGATTGCTGGGTCAAAAGGTAATTCTGTTTTCAGCCCTTTGAGGAATCACTACAATGGTTGATTTTACAATGGTTGATTCATCACTACTTTTTAGATTTTCTGCTATTTTGTTCTTGATCTTTGCGATCAGATAACTGTTTATTTTTATTTTTTTTTTTATAGACGTGTATCACTCTGTTTCCTAGGCTGGAGTACAATGGTGCCATCACAGTTCACTGCAGCCTTGACCTCCCAGGCTCAATCTATTCTCCCATCATTGCCTCTAGGGTAGCTGGGACTACAGGTGCGCACCACCACGCCTGGCTAAATTGTGTGTGTGTGTGTGTGTGTGTGTGTACATAATTTTTTTTTTTTTTAATAAAGATGGGGTTTTGCAATGTTGCCTAGGCTGGTCTCAAACTCCTGGCCTCAAGTGATCCACCCACCTTGGCCTCCCAAAGTGCTGGGATTACAGGAGAGCCACCATGCTTGGCCTGTAAAACATACTTAAAATTCTGAAAGTAGGCTGAAGGATGCTCCTTTTGCTTTTATTTCCTACACATTTTTAATGATTCTAACAAATCTATGGTTCTTAAAATTTTTAAACCATTCCATCTTTTCCACCTTTTTTCTAATTAGTGATAAAATTTTATAGTGGTGGTGAATTACTGTAGGATGTTACTTGAGACCAGCATGGAGATAAAGCACAAGAGTTCTTAACCTGGGGGTCACAGATGGGAAGGGTTTGTAAACAACCCAGATTGGTATATAAAACTTTCTGTAGATATTACAATTTCTGAGCACTGTTTTCATCAGATTTTTAGAGGCCCAAGACCCAAAGTAGATTAAGAACTATTAGGACAGAGGAAATCAAGAAGAAATGATTGAATTAACCCATTTATGCCAGAGGTTGTAAGGCTTCTTTTGAAAATCAGAACTTGGTGATGACCTTGAGCAGTAGGATATAAATAACTCCCACAAGCTTAGCGTTCCAATAATGGTACACTAGGCATAAATGGGTTAATAAAATAAATCATGGCTAAACTACCTAAATATCTTTGCTTTACATCCACTTTACCCTATGGATACAATGAGTCCTCAAAATTCTGTATTTTGACCAAGCTATTAATACTTGTTGCTGAGGTTATCCAGGCAGAATGCCAAACCAACAATCTGCTCAAAATGAGAAGGATAAAGAGGGAAATTAGAGAGGGAATTAAGAAATGCAAAAGACACTGCTCTAATGTTATTAGTTGATAGACAAATCAGAGATATTTAAAGAATAAATGTAAGCACATCTTACATATCCTTACATATCCTTGAATAAAGAAAATATTATAATTAAAATCTACAATAACCCAAAAGCTATTTTTTTTAAACTAAAAATTTTCAGTTCTTCCCTCATCTGACCTTTTAGCAGAATAGCCAATTGACAGCATTGTACAATCCTTTGGCTTTCCAGGTTACAATTTATTACTTCTTTACCCATCTCATCATGTCTGTTATAAGCCAGTCTAGTCCAGCCACACATTCCTTCCTGCCTCTACACTTTTGTCCATAAAGTCTTCTCTGGGGTAATTTAAAAAATAGACTGTTTTATGAATAAACATGCCAAAAATATACAGATGTAAAACAATGCTATTCTCATATGAATGGGTTTGGTGGAGGGGCAAAAAGGAACAGTCATTATGATATAAGCTTTGAGGGCAGTGGGCGGAAAGGAGAGGGATAGCATTAGGAGAAATACCTAATGCAGATGACGAGTTGATGGGTGCAGCAAATCACCATGGCACGTGTATATCTATGTAACAAACCTGCACGTTCTGCACATGTATCCCAGAACTTAAAAGTATATATTTTCAAAATATTGTTTAAAATAATAATAATATAAGCTTTGAAGTACCTCTGATCTCAACTTTCAATGTGCTTCACCATTTAATAGCTATTTTTAACTTTGGGTATGTTACTTAAGTCTTTGTCGCCTAGTCTGAAAACGGAGATCTATAATGATTTTGCCACAGGGCTGTTGAAGGATTAACAGATATTATACACGTAAAACATATAGCACAGTGTGACATACACAGTAGGCAGCAGTAAGTGAAGCCTACTATATATTTCTTCAATAAGTGTTTCTTGGGCACCATAAATGCCAGATACTCTTTAGGTTATCCAGCAATTAACTATATGGTTGAGAGATCTATTCTAGAGGACTCAGAAGTACTAAAACTACTTTTTTCTATATTGCCTTGAGAGTTTAGTTCAGAAGTCACAAATGAAAAAGTCTTACTATTTTATTCTTTGTCTCTGACTCAAAATCTTATCTACTATGCTTGGCTCCAAATGACTATTTTAATAACCAAAATGAATATAGGAATACAGTTTTTTTAAGAATTTTCAAAGGTATTTAAAATTTGGCATTTTCCTACTCATCCAACCAGATCTGCCAATTGAACTGATAGACCTCTGAAAGAACAAAGAATTTTGTCACTGAGATATCCAAAACAATGTACTATAGTACTTATTATACACTCAAAAAATATTTTTTGAGTAGAAGAATAAGCAAATGAATAACATTTGTTTAGCATAAACTTGAATGTTTTTAGAACTCTATCATACTGACCAGACAACTTTAAATCATTTTTATAAGCTGCTTGGCCTTGTACTCTAATTTTAGTATTTCTTATAAATGTCTAAGAAAATAAATTTTTTACAAATGAAGAATGACTCTCATATTTTACTATGTATTAAGCTATCAAACTGGGATACACTCATGGAAATACACAATGTAAATGAAACAAGAGTAAAAGGTACCCTCTGTCCCCTTATTCAAGTCCAGAAACCATCATGTTCAATCATAAAACCATTATGTTTATCTTTCCAGAAGTTTACTATGCACACAGAAATACCAGCCTCCCCTAATACACACCATTTTCTTTAAACACAAGATCTTACTAGACATATATATTCAGCAAAAATTCACTGAAATCCAACAATGTAGTATATCTTGTTCTAGGCTGATATAGGTGAACAAGATAAGAAGAACCCATCCCCTGTTGGATGATACATTCTGATGGAAGAGTGGCAATAAACAGACAAACAGGTATGTACCATACATTAGGAAGTATGGTTACACTGGTGGTCCCCAGTGAATCACACCTCTTGGTATTACATATTGTATAGTCCTCAATACTAACTCTGGGCTTGGCCATGTGACTTGGTTTTCATAAGCACTTAGATACTGGGCCCTGTGACTCTTGGAAAGTTCCCTCCTGGGTTCCTGAGCTACCATGTAAAGAGGGTTCAGATACTCTGCTGAAGATCCCACAAAGATGGGGAGAGAGAGCTGCCTGACCAGCCCATTGCAGGTTTTCAGCTCCTGTTGACTCTGTATGTCTTTAAGTAGGTGAGTAACTCTAGGCAAGACCAGTGGAAAGACTGCTCAGTTGAGCTCTGCTCAGAGAGCAGAAATGGAACAAATAAATGGTTGTTGATTTGAGGCACTAAGTTTTGAGTTGGTTTGTTACACAATGATAGATAACTGAATCAGGAATTGAAAAGTATGATGAATTTTTCACTCATACAACTTTCCAAAGGAGTATACAGACCTACTCATTCATTATAACATATCGTAAGCAGACACAGAAGGTCTCCAGGGACTACAGGAATTTAATAAACATGAACAGTCAGCTTGCTTTATAGCCTCCTGCCTTGCAACCTGTTTTTTTCCCAAACCCTGTATGTTATGTGGTCATCTAGTTGGTTGGAATCAGCTACTGCCAGCAACTTACAGATGAACCCAAGTGAACTTTCTGCCTCACCATGCTATAAAGTCTCCACCCCAGGAGTAACTATAGCATCATTACCATTACATGCAACCTATGTGCTGGCATAATGACTGACTGTGTCTGCGCCACTTGGGCCCCTCCTCTATATGTGATGATGTATCCTCTCCCTTCTCCACTGACCCATGAAATCTTCCTGTCACTCTCCCTCAGGGAGACACTGCTTTGGAGAATACTCTCAGTGATCTCTTTCCTTGTGATATGTAATAAAACTTCTATTGGTCAAAACCTGCGTTTTTGTGGACACTTGTTTGTTGCTTGCTAGGTGAACAACCCCCCTTTTTTGGGGGGGGGCAATATTTCTATATTTATCAGCAATCTTGACTTCTTTTTCCACAGACTACTTTTTTTTGAGACGGAGTCTTGTTCTGTCGCCCAGGCTGGAGTGCAATGGCACAATCTCACCTCACTGCAACCTCCACCTCCCAGGTTCAAGCGATTCTCCTGCCTCCGCCTCCCAAGTAGCTGGGATTACAGGCGCCTGCCACTATGCCTGACTAATTTTTGTATTTTTAGTAGAGACGGAATTTCATCATGTTGGTGAGGCTGGTCTCAAACTCTTGACCTCATGATCCGCCTGCCTCGGCCTCCCAAAGTGCTGAGATTACAGGTATGAGCCACCGCGCCTGGCCTCCACAGACTATTTATTGATATCCTGTACCTGTTTTTTTTTTTTTTTTTT
>NW_016805783.1:2688664-2745388 GCF_001698545.2 Rhinopithecus bieti
GTGTTAGCCAGGATGGTCTCGATCTTCTGACCTCGTGATCTGCCCGTCTCGGCCTCCCAAAGTGCTGGGATTACAGGCTTGAGCCACCGCGCCCGGCCGAGTTTTACATTTTTAAGTAGAAGAATTATGGTATCAATATGTTTTCCTTTATAGCTTCTGGGTTTCATTTTATGCTGCTGAGAAAAGAAAAACAGCTCAGAGCAGTCTGAGTTATGTGAGGCATGTAAAATTTATCAGGCCCAGAGAGACGTAAGTATGGGACTTCAGTCACACCCTATGCACCCATGCCCAGGGGCAATTGTTTAAAGATATTTTGTTCTTGACTAACTGACTCACCCATTATCTTCATTTTCTTGGAATTTGTGATACAAGGAATAATGTATAGGCAATCAGTAGCTTATGTTACATTAATGTAATTTCTTGGAAACAATTTAGGATTGCTTCCTTTCATTTCAAAGCCTACTTGTAACTGCTGCTAATTGGAGTCTACATTCAGAACAACTTGAATCCATGCTCCTGGGTTACAATCCTCAACTCTGGCCCAAATAAGCCCTACTTACATGAATTTTGCCTCAGTTTCTTCCTTTTAGGTCAACACTATAAAGGACTTTATATTACAAGATTGTTTAAAAAAAAAAAAAAACTTATCCAAATGTTTTTAGTATATTTAGAGTTTCTTTCCCTTTAAAAACATATTTACATCTATGCTAAATCCAGAAGTTTTATTTGTATAGAAAATGAGTTATAGATTTGGCTTTAATGTTAGGAAACATTAGCTCATTGTCTAAATTGCCAAAATTTCGTATCTACTGTATTCTCCCACAGTGCTTAGCAATGATAGTTAAGCAAGAAATGTTCATACTTACTGGATCAAATCCTATCATGTACTAGTTGTGCTGCAGAATTCTATAAATTACTAATACTTTCTGTAACAAAATCATTCACTATATAAAGTTGAGAAAAAGAAATAAAACTAAGAAAACAAACATGACATATATAAAACTGATATTAAGTAGAAATGGAGACAAACAGACCTATTTTAAGTTAAAATATCCAGGGAAATAGTAGGAGGTGAAATGTATTCATTTATGTAAAAATCTTTTCTTAAACAGCTACTGTGTGGCACACACTCTTGCAGGTACTGTGGACACCAAAAGAAGAAAAATACATCACAGTCCAAGGCATCAAGGAGTTCCCAGTCTAGGAAGAAAACAGACAAGTACTCAGCCAATTAACTTATAGTATAACAAGTGGTATAATAGGAATATGAGCAATGCATTATAAGCATCCACTCAACCTAGGATGATCAGGGAAGATTCCTGCAGGAGATGATAAACTACACAGAATTCAGAGGGACAAGCAGAAGTTTGCAAGATAAAGACAGGAAAAGGAAACTTCAAGGAGAGGGCACACATAATGTGTACGAAGTCATGAGGGTGAAAGAGAATGTGGGCAATCTGAGTAACAGGAATTAGTGTGGCATAGCTAACATTTAAGCTAGTTTGAGAAATATGATGGAAAAAGATTGGAAAGATAAACAGGGGATGAATCATAAAGATCCTTAACTAGTAGGCTAAAGAGTTCAATTGTTAACCTTCAGGCAACACTATTAAACAGGAAAGGGTCATATCAAAAATCATCTTTACCCCAACTTATTTTGAAAATTTTTAAACCTATAGAAAAAATGCAAGTACGGTTCAATTAGCACCCACGTAACCTTCACCTAGATTCACCAATTAACTTGTTGCCACATTTGCCCACTCTCACTCTGTTTGCTAAATGGTTTTAGAGTACCTGGGTGGTGTAAGGTTTGACCATTTGGTTAAGATAGTATCTTTCAGATGTCTGTATTAGAAAGGCACAGTTTCCCTTTGATAGTGATAATCAACAGGGTGATAACTTTGAGGCTTTGTGAATATTCTTGTCCCTGGCAATCCTTCAAACAATGGTTTCAGCAATTACTAAATCAATTATTACTATGGGGACTGTAAAATGGTGATTTTAAAACATCATTCTTTTTACATGTATTAGTCAGCATTCTTCTCCAAGAAGAGTCTTTTGCTGGGTGTGGTACCTCATGCCTGTAATCTTGCTGGGAGGCTGAGGCAGGAGGATCACTTGAGGCCAGGAGTTTGAGACCAGTCTGGGCAACACAACAAGACCTTGCTGAGAAGGACAGAAGGTAAAGGAAGGGAAGGAAGGAAGGAAGGAGGAAGGAAGGAAGGAAGGAGGGAGCGAGGGAGGGAGGGAGGGAGGGGAGAGGGAGGAGGGAAAAGAAAGGAAGGAAGGAAAGAAACGTCCAAGAAAGAAAGAAGGAAGGAAAGGAAGGAAAGGAAGGAAAGGAAGAGAAAGGAAAGAAAGAAAGGAAAGAAAGAGCCAAGCATGGTTGTGCAAGCCTGTAGTCTCAGCTACTTAGGAGGCTAGGACAGGGGGATTACTTGAGTTCAGGAGTTTGAGGCTGCAGTGAGTTATGACCACGCCACTCTACTCCAGCCTGAGTGACAGAGTGAGATCTCATCTCTAAAACAAACACAAGCCCCCTCTTTCAATTTTAATTTTTTTAGTCTCAATATGGACTGATGGATTATTTTAAAAATCAACATTATAAGCAATTTCTTAACTATTAACATTTTTATTGAGGTGAAATTCATATGACATAAAATTAACCATATTAAAGTGTAACCTTCAGTGGCATTTGATACATTCACAATGTTGTGCAATCATCACCTCCATGTATACTTCCAAAACATTTTCATTACTCAAAAGAAATTCCTATGCCTATTAAGCAGTCACTCTACATTCTGCCCTATTCGGAGCCACTGGTAATCACCAATCTGCTTTCTATCTCTATGTATTTACCCATTTTGGATGTTTAATATAAACAAAATCATACAATATGTGATCTTTTGTGACCTGGCTTCTTTCACTCAGCACAATGTTTTCAAGGTTCAACCAAGTTGTAGCATACATCAGCACTTTTTTTTTTTTGTCTGTTTGAGACAGAGTCTCATTCTGCCACCCAGGCTGGAGTGCAGTGGCACAATCTCGGCTCACTGCAACCTCCGCCTCCTGGGTTCAAGCAATTCTCTTGCTTCAGCCTCCCGAGTAGCTGGGACCACTGGCATATGCCACCACACCTGGCTTTGTATTTTTAATGGAGATGGGGTTTCACCATGTTGGCCAGGCTAGAACTCCTGACCTCAGGTGACCCGCACATCTCGGCCTTCCAAAGTGCTAGGATTACAGGCATGAGCCACCTGCCCGGCCTCAGCATTTCCATTTTATGGCTAAATAACATTCCATTGTATGAACATACCACAATTTGTTTATCCATTCAAACGATGACATACATTTAGGCTATTTCCACCGTCTGGCTATTTAGAACAGTGCTGCTATAAACATTCGTGTATAAAAGTATTTCAGTACTTGTTTTCAATTCTTTTGAATATACACGTAGGAGTGGAATAATTGAGTCATACGGTATTTCTTATGTTTAGCTTTTTGAGGAACCACCAAATTTTTCCATTGAGGCTGCACCATTTTATGTGCCTAACAAAAATTATAAGGATTCCACTTATTCTACATTCTTGCCAGTTTGTTATTCCATTTTTAAATTATATCTATCCTAGTGAGTACAATGTATCTCTTGGTTTTGATCTGCATCTCCCTAATGACTAATGACGTTGAGCATCTTTTCTTGTGTTTGCTGGCCACTCCATCTTCTTTGGAGAAAAGTTTTTTCAAGTCATTTGCCTAATTTTAATTGTACTGGCTTTTTCTGTGTAACAGTTCTTTATATATTGTGGATACTATACCCTTAAGAGATACATGATTCCCAAACAGTTTCTATAGGCCAGGTGTGATGGTTCATGCCTGTAATCCCAGCACTTTGGGAGGGCGAGGTAGGAGGATCACTTGAGGTCAGGAGTTTGAGACCAGCCTGGCCAACATGGTGAAACCCTGTCTCTACTAAAAATACAAAAATTAGCCAGGCGTGGTGGCAGGTGCCTGTAATCCCAGCCACTTGAGAGGCTGAGGCAGAAGAATCACTTGACCCAGGAGGCAGAGGTTGCAGTGAGCCATGATCACACCACTGCACTCCAGCCTGAACAACAGAGCGAGAGCTCCATCTCAAAACAAACAAACAACAGAAACAAAACAGTTTCTATCATTCTACAGACTGTCTTTCACATCTCTGACAATGTTCTTTGGTGCACAAAAATTTATAATTTCAATGAAGTCCAATTTGTCTAATTTTGTTTCTTGTGCTTTCGGTGTCATATTTAAGAATCCACTGTCAAATCCAAGGTCATGAAGATTTACCCCTATGTTGTCTTCTAAGAGTTCTACAGTATCAGCTTTTATATTCAGGTTGCTGATCCATTTCAGTTAATTTTTTTGTATACGATGTGAGGTAGGGGCCCAACTTCATTCTTTTGCATGTGGATATCCAGTTGCCCTAGCATCATCATTTCTTGAAGACTATTCTTTTCCCATGGAATCATCTACAGGTACTTGTGTCCTGACATGTATCTATCATTTTGTAAGTGCTTTTCAACTTTCTGACATGACAAATTGTTCTAAGCTCACTTTGTACCTCACCTCTGGTCCTGTTACGGGGTGCAGGATTTAGAAACTGGGGACTGAAAGCTAGGTACAAATTTCATTTTTGAAAGATGGCTCTGACAGCAGTATTGAAAAAATGAAGAGTGAACCATTTCAAAAGCAAAGTTACCAATTAGAAGACTGTTAATCTGAATGGTGTGAAATAAATACTAGCTTGAGGAAAAGAGTAAAGCCATAGACAATATACTAAAAGATGAATCCTGAAAAGTCAGCAGACACTTAAACTAGTTTGCTAGGGATGATGTAACAAAATACTACAGGTTGGGTGATTTTAAACAGTATCTGTAAAATATTTGAAGAGATATATTCTGAGTCAAATATGACCAATGGCCCATGATACAGCCCTCAGGAGAGCCTGAGAACATGTGTCCAAGGTAGTTGGGGCACAGCCTAGTTTTATACATTTTAGGGAAACATAAAACATCAATCAAATACATGTAAGATATACACTGGTTCAATCCAGAAAGACAGGACAACTTGAAGGGGCAGGGGGTTCCAGGTTATACACAGATTTAAAAATTTTCTAACTGGCAATTGGTTGAAAGAGTTAATATCAATAGAAAGGAATGTCTGGGTTATGATAAGGGGTTGTGAAGACCAAATTGTATTATGCAGATGAAGCCAGGTAGCAGGCTTCAGAGAGTATAGATTATAAATGTTTCTTATCAAATTTAAGGTCTGTTTTGATGTTAAATGCTGGTCAGCTTCCCCTAAATTCCAAAAGGGAGGAGGTGTATAATAAGGCATGTCCTACCCTCCCTTCCTGTCATGCCCTGAATCAGTTTTGCAGGTTAACTTTGGAGTGCCCTGGCCAAGGCGGGGGATCTATTCAGATGGTTGGGGGGGCCTTAGGATTTTATTTTTGGTTTCTACTGGGCAACATAGCAAGACCCCATCTCTACAAAGAAATAAAACTAGCTGGGTGTAGTGGTGCATGCTTGTATTCCCAGCTACTTGGGAGGCTGAGGCAAGAGGATTCCTTGAGCCCAGGAGGCCAAGGCTGAAGTGAGCCATGATCGTGCCACTGCACCTCAGCCTGGGCAACAGAGTGAGACCCTGTCTCTAAAAAAGAAGAAAAAAAGAAGAGCAAATTTCTCAACTGCCACAGTGAAATACAATGTATTAATATATGCAGAGTTTTAAGAAAACAACTATCAACCTAGAAATCCTATTTCTAAACTGTAATTCAAAAAGAAAATGAAATAAAGATATCTCAGGTAAAAATTAAGAGTTTAGCACTAAAAGACCCTCACCACAAATGAACTAGAAAAAGATAAAAAAGTAGAGTGATTAGAAAAAAAAAATGAAGTTAGAAATAAATCCAAATATAAATATAATATATAAACAGGGTCCCTGGGAAGCAGGACGTCTGAGGGGCTCAGCATTGATCCTGGGTAGGGCCAGGCAACTGCCCTTCCACCTGAAGCAGGGCTTGAGCTCCTCTCTGCCCATGAGGGGATGCCGCTCTGGGAGAATAAGGCCACCTTGACCATGGCTATGTTGTATGTATGTCATAGAGATGTGAGTCCATCTCTGCCTTCATGTCTTCCTGGGTTCTTACTGTTCTTCCTGCCAGCCTGCCCATCCCATCTGGGGATGAGAAAGGTGAGAGTGCAGAAACACGCACTATGAGAACATGTGCCCACGGTGGTTTGGGCACAGCCTGGAGCAGGGACATGTATGCTCAGTAAGGTTCAATACTGATTACAAGATCATGTTGAATGAAGTTTAAGTTTAATATCCTCTGTGCAATGTGTGGGGTGGGAGTGGGTCTAATAGGAATAGTCCTGAATGTATCTTCTACCTCTGATGTCTCCTTTCAGGAACCTGGCATCAACCATTACATTCTTTTTAATGGAAACGAATTATATTTTAATATACTACAGGTTGGACACTACAGATGAACTATTCAAGTTTATAATGTCAAAACTTTCTTAGACCAAAGGCATCTTTCTGTTAACTAAAAATAAAATTCTAAGTGCCCTACCTGACTAAGGACCCTCTTTTAGGCCAAAGGGACCCAACTGAACCTGAAAAACCAGTTCAGACTGTGACGGGAAAGGAGTGGTTAGACATGCCTCATTATACTCTCCTCCCTTTGGAGTTCAGGCACACAACTGACCAACATTAACATTAAAATAAGAGATCCTAAGACTGACACAACAGACTCTTTGCAGAAATAAGATACCAAATTCCAACCTGACTCAAGTATAGCATCACATGACAGATAGCAGAGCCCTGAAAGGAACCAAAGTATTTTACCTCAAAATATATTTCTCTGACATATTTTGCAATGGCCCTACAAAGCTGTCTGTTGTGGAGGAAATTTACATTCCAGAGAATCTTCTTCCCCTTCCAGGACTTTTTCTGATTCTGAAAAGACTGGCTGAGGGTCTAGCACCTATTAAGGGTCTGAATAGGGAATATTTGCCATCTACTGCCTCGGGGTGGCCACATATGAGATGGCATCTACATAATAAGAACGTTGGTCTCCACAACCCCTTAACCTAGACGCTTCTTTCTATTGATTCCAGGTTTTTTTTTTTTTTTTTTTTTTTTTTGAGACGGAGTCTCGCTCTGTGGCCCGGGCTGGAGTGCAGTGGCCGGATCTCAGCTCACTGCAAGCTCCGCCTCCCGCGTTCATGCCATTCTCCTGCCTCAGCCTCCCGAGTAGCTGGGACTACAGGCGCCCGCCTCGTCGCCTGGCTAGTTTTTTGTATTTTTTAGTAGAGACGGGGCTTCACCATGTTAGCCAGGATGGTCTCGATCTCCTGACCTCGTGATCCGCCCGCCTCGACCTCCCAAAGTGCTGGGATTACATGCTTGAGCCACCGCGCCCGGCCAACTGATTCCAGGTCTTATAATAGCTCCTTCAACCAGTAAGAAAATAGCTGAATCCACCTATGACCTATAAGCCACCCCCCAACACCCCTTGAGTTATTCCCCCTTTCCAGACCAAACCATTGTATGTCTCACATGTATTGACTAATGTCTATGTCTCCCTAAAACATAGAAAACCATGCTACAACCAAACAACCTTGGGCACATGTTCACAGGACATCCCGAGGCTGTGTCATGAGGCATGATCTGTAACCCTAATGAAATAAATTTCCAAACTGCTTGAGACCTGTCTCAGGATTATGATGGCAGATAGGAGGCAGAACTAGCTTGCAGCTCCCACTCAGACAGAACAGTATGTGGAGACTCACGTCGTAAACTTTTGCTCCAACAACTACCACAGGAACATAATAAGAAAGCCGAGAGAATCCACAGACCCTCTAAGGAACTGTGTCACCACTGCAGGCTCCCCAAGATGCCGAAGAACTGTGAGTCTGCTGGAATGGGGAGGCTCATGATCTGGGGCAAGTACTCAGCCCTAGTCACTAGCTGCCTGGAAATAGACTCGGTGCTGTTGGGGGGGTTACAGCTGGAGTGAGACTGGCCTTCAGGACTGTGGCCGAGTGGGAGCAGGGTGAGGCCTGTGAGTGCCGGCTTTCCCCGACTTCCCTGGTGACCTGTATGACTCAGTAGAGGTGGCCGTAAACCCCCTGGGAATATAACTTCATTGGACTGGGAACCACACCCTCATCCCCCACAGCAACCACAGCAAGCCCTGCCCAAGGAGAGGCTGAGCTCAGACATGCCTATCCCTGCTCCCACCTGGTGGTCTTTCTCTACCTGCCCTCATAGCTGAAGACAATGGTAGTAATCTCTTGGGAGCTCTACGGCCCTGCCCACCACCTGAGAAACCTGAATACTTAACCAGGTGTCCCTAGGGCAAGTCTGCATCCTCCCTGTAGGATCACAGCTGATGCACTCTTGAAAGTGCCACTTCCTGGCTGTAGGCTAACCAACATAAAACTAGCATACTAAACAAAAACACAACCAAAGACCTTCACAGAGTCCACTTTACTCCCCTGTTACCTCCACCGGAGCAGGTGCTGATATCCACAGCTGCCAGACTTGAAGATGGATCATATCACAGGACTCTTTGCAGACACTCCCCAGTACCAGTCTGCAGCCCAGTACCTCCGCTGAGTGGCTAGACCCAGAAGATCAAAAACAAAAGTTCAGCTCTCAGGAAGCCCCATTCCTAAGAGAACGGGGAGAATACCACATCAAAGGGAGCACCCCATGGGACAAAAGAATCTGAACAGCAACCCTTCAATCCCAGATCTTCCCTCTTAACACAGTCTACCCAAATGGGAAGGATCCAGAAAAACAATTCTGGTAATATGACAAAACAAGATTCTTTAGTACCCCAAAAGATCATACCAGCTCACCAGCAATGGATGCAAACCAAGACAAAATCTCTGAATTGCCAGAAAAAGAATTCAGAAGGTAGATTATTAAGCTAATCAAGCAGGCACCAGAGAAGGGTGAAGTCCAACCTAAAGAAATCAAAAACATGATACACGATATGGAAGAAAAATTCTTCAGTGACATAGATAGCATACATATCAATAAAAAAACAATAAAAACTTCTGGAAATCAAGGACACAGTCAGAGAAACGCAAAATGCACCTGGAAAGTCTCAGCAATAGAATCAAACAAGCAGAAGAAAGAACTTCAGAGCCTGAAGAGAAGGCTTTTGAATTAACCCAATCCATCAAAGACAAAGAAAAAAGAATTTAAAAATATGAACAGAGGCCGAGACGGGCGGATCACGAGGTCAGGAGATCGAGACCATCCTGGCTAACACAGTGAAACCCCATCTCTACTAAAAAATACAAAAAACTAGCCGGGCGAGGTGGCGGGCGCCTGTATTCCCAGCTACTCGGGAGGCTGAGGCAGGAGAATGGCATGAACCCGGGAGGCGGAGCTTGCAGTGAGCTGAGATCTGGCCACTGCACTCCAGCCTGGGTGACAGCGAGACTCCGTCTCAAAAAAAAAAAAAAAAAAAAAAAGAACAAAGCCTCCAAGAAGTTTGGGACTATGTTAAACGTACAAAGCTAAGAATAATTGGTGTTCTCAAGGAAAAAGAGAAACATAAAAGTTTAGAAAACGTATTTGTGCAGATAGTCAAGAAAAACTTCTCCAGCCTTGCTAGAGATCTAGACAACCAAATACAAGAAGCACAAAGAGCACCTGGGAAATTCATCACAAAAAGATTATCATCTAAGCATATAGTCATCAAGTTATCTAACGCCAAGACAAAGGAAAGAACCTTAAGAGCTGTGAGGCAAAAGCATCAGGTAACCTATAAAAGGAAAACCTATCAGATTAACAGCAGATTTCTCAGCAGAAATCCTACAAGCTACAAGCGACTGAGGTCCTGTTTTAGCCTCCTTAAACAAAACAATTAGCAGCCAAGAAATGAAGGAAAGACAGTCTTTTCCAGACAAACAAATGCTGCGAGAATTCATTCACTACCAAGTCAGCACTACAAGAACTGCTAAAAGGAACTCTAAATCTTGAAACANTCCAAGAAGTTTGGGACTATGTTAAACGTACAAAGCTAAGAATAATTGGTGTTCTCAAGGAAAAGAGAAACATAAAAGTTTAGAAAACGTATTTGTGCAGATAGTCAAGAAAACTTCTCCAGCCTTGCTAGAGATCTAGACAACCAAATACAAGAAGCACAAAGAGCACCTGGGAAATTCATCACAAAAGATTATCATCTAAGCATATAGTCATCAAGTTATCTAACGCCAAGACAAAGGAAAGAACCTTAAGAGCTGTGAGGCAAAAGCATCAGGTAACCTATAAAAGGAAAACCTATCAGATTAACAGCAGATTTCTCAGCAGAAATCCTACAAGCTACAAGCGACTGAGGTCCTGTTTTAGCCTCCTTAAACAAAACAATTAGCAGCCAAGAAATGAAGGAAAGACAGTCTTTTCCAGACAAACAAATGCTGCGAGAATTCATTCACTACCAAGTCAGCACTACAAGAACTGCTAAAAGGAACTCTAAATCTTGAAACAAATCCTCAAAATACACCAAAATAGAATCTCCTTAAAGCATAAGTTTCACAGGACCCTATATAAAAATAACGATAACATAATGAAAAAAAACAAAAACAAAAAAAAACACACAAGATATTCAGGCAACAAACAGCACAACGAATAAAACAGTATCTCACATCTCAATACTGTCATTGAATGTAAATGGCCTAAATGCTCCACTTTAAAGATACAGAATAGCAGAATAGATAAGAATTCACCAACCAAGTTTCTGCTGTCTTTAGGAGACTCACCTAACATATAAGGACTAACACAAACTTAAGGTAAAGGTGTGGAAAAAGACATTCCATGCAAATGTACACCAAAAGTAGGAGTAGTAGCTGCTATCCTTGTATCAAACAAAACAAACTTCAAAGCAACAGCAGTTAAAAAAGACAAAGAGAGACACTATATAATGATAAAAGGACTACTCCAAAAGGAAAACATCACAATTCTAAATATATATGCACC
The DNA here is from genome assembly GCF_001698545.2 of Rhinopithecus bieti. Lineage (NCBI taxonomy): Eukaryota > Metazoa > Chordata > Mammalia > Primates > Cercopithecidae > Rhinopithecus > Rhinopithecus bieti. The sequence continues at coordinate 2,699,705 of NW_016805783.1, forward strand.
TAACACTGGAGCCCCCACATTTATAAAACAATTACTACTAGACCTAAGAAATGAGATAGACAGCAACACAATAATAGTGGTGAACTTTAATACTCCACTGACAGCATCAGACAGATCATCAAGACAGAAAGTCAACAAAGAAACAATGGACTTAAATTATACCCTACAACAGATGGACTTAACAGATATTTACAGAATATTCTACCCAGCAACTGCAGAATATATACTCTATTCATCAGCACACGGAACATTCTTCAAGATGGACCATATGATAGACCACAAAACAACTTTCAGTAAATTTAAGAAAATTGAAATATACCAAGTATTCTCTCAGACCACAGTGGAATAAAATTGGAAATCAACTCCAAAAGGAATACTCAAAACAGTGCAAATACATGGAAATTAAATAACCTGCTCCTGAGTGATCACTGGGTCAAAAATGAAATCAAGATAGAAATTAAAAACTTCTTTGAACTGAACGATAATAGTGACACAACCTATCAAAACCTCTGGGATACAGCAAAAGCGACACTAAGAGGAAAGTTCATCATATTAAATGTCTACATCAGAATGTCTGAAAGAGCACAAAGAGACAATCTAAGTAAGTTCACACCTCATGGAACTGGAAAAACAAGAACAATTCAGGCCCAAACTCGGCAGAAGAAAAGAAATACCAAACATCAGAGTGGAACTAAATGAAATGGAAACAAACAAAAAACTACAAAACATAAATGAAACAAAAAGCTGGTTCTTTGAAAAGATAAATAAAAGTGACAGACCATTAGCGAGATTAACCAAGAAAAGAAGAGAGAAGGCTGATTGTGGTGGCTCACGCCTTTAATCTCACCCTTTGGGAGGCCAAGATGGGCGGATCACGACCAGCCTGGCCAACATGGTGAAACCTTCTCTCTACTAAAAATACAAAAATTAGCCAGGCAGAGTGGCACATGCCTATAAACTCAGCTACTCAGGAGACCAAGGCAGGTGAATCGCTTGAACCTGGGAGGCAGAGGATGCAGTGAGCTGAGATCCCGCCACTGCACTCCAACCTGAGCAACAGAGCAAGACTCCATCTGAAAAAAAAAAAAAGAGAGAGAAAAGAAGAGAAGAGAGAAGATCCAAATAAGCTCAACTAGAAACACAACGGAGCTATTACTACTGATATCACAGACATACAAAAGATTATTCAAGGCTACTATGAACACCTTTACGTGTATAAATTAGAAAACCTAGAGGAGATGGATAAATTCCTGGAAATATACAGCCTCCTAGAATAAACCAGGAAGATGAAGAATCTCTGAACGGACCAATACCAGGCAGAGAGGCTGAACTGGTAATGAAAAAAACTGCAAACAACAACAAAAAAGGCCAGGACCAGATTGATTCACAGCTGAATTCTATCAGACATTCAAAGAAGAATTGGTACCAATACTATTGACACTATTCCAAAAGAAAGAGAAAGAGGGAATCCTCCTGAAATCATTCTATGCAGCCAGTATCACCCTAATACCAAAACCAGGGAAGGACAAAACAAAAAAAGAAAACTACAGACCAATATCCCTGATGAACACAGAGGCAAAAATCCTCAACAAAATACTAGCTAACCACCGAATCCAACATCATATTAAAAAGATAATGCACCATGAAGTGGTTGTCATACCAGGGATGCAGGGATGGTTTAATATACATAAGTCAATAAATGTGACACACCACATAAACAAAATAAAACAAAATCACATGATTATCTCAATAGATGTGAAAAAAAAGCATTTGACAAAATCCAGCATCCCTTTATGATTAAGACAGCAAAATCAGCATAGAAGGGACATACCTTAAGGTAATAAAAGCCATCTATGACCAACCCACAGCTAACATTATACTGAACAGGAAAAAGTTGAACACACTCCCCCTGAGAACTGGAACGAGACAAGAACACCCACTTTTACCACTTCTATTCAACATAGTATTGGAAGTCCTAGTCAGAGCAATCAGACAAGAGAAAGAAATAAAGGGCATCCAAATTGGTGAAGAGGAAGTCAAACTGTTGTTGTTTGCTGCTGATATGACCATATACCTAGAAAACCCTAAAGAGTCATCCAAAAAGCTCCTAGAACTGGTAGATGAATTCAGCAAAATTTCAGGATACAAAATTAATATACACAAATCAGTAGGTCTGCTATACACCAACAGCAATCAAGCAGAGAATCAAATCAAGAACTCAACTTCTTTCACAATAGCTGCAAAAATATAAAACACTTAGGAGTATACCTAACCAAGGAGGTGAAAGACCTCTACAAGAAAAGGATAAAACGCTGCTGAAAGAAATCACAGATGACACAAATAGAAACACATCCCATGCTCATGAATTAATATTACTATACAGAATATTGGGTAGAATTAATATTGTAAAATGACCATACAGCCAATAGCAATCTACAAATTCAATGCAATTCCCATCAAAATACCACCACCATTCTTCACAGAACTTAAAAAAAAGTCCTAAAATCCATACGGAACCAAAAGAGAGCCTGCATAGCCAAAGCAAGACTATGGAAAAAGAACAAATCTGGAAACACTACATTACCCGATTTCAAACTATACTATAAGGTCACTAAAACAGCATGGTACTGGTATAAAAATAGGCACACAGATCACTGGAGAAGAATAGAAAACCCAGAAATAAAGCCAAATACTTACAGTCAACTGATCTTCAACAAAGCAAACAAAAACGTAAAGTGGGGAAATGACATTCTATTCAACAAATGGTGTTGGGATAACTGGCAAGCCACAAGTAGAAGAATGGAACTGGATCCTCATCTCTCACTTTATACAGAAATCAGTTCAAGATAAATTAAAGTCTTAAATCTAAGACTTGAAACAATAAAAATTCTAGCAGATAACACTGAGAAAAAACCCTTTTAGACATTGGCTTAAGCAAAGACTTCATGACCAAGCATCCAAAAGCAAACGCAACAAAAACAAAGGTTAATAGATGGGACTTAATTAATTAAACTAAAAAGCTTTAGCACGGCAAAAGAAATAATTCAGAGTTAGCAGACAACCCACAGAGTGGGAGAAAATCTTCACAATCTATACATATGACAAAGGACTAATATCCAGAATCTACAAAGAACTCAAACAAATCAGCAAGAAAAAAACAATCCCATCAAAAAGTGGGCTAAGGACATGAACAGACAATACTCGAAGACACACAAATGGCCGACAAGCCTACAGAAAAATGCTCAACATCACTAATGATCAGAGAAATGCAAATCAAAACCACAGTGCGACTCCTGCAAGAATGGCTATAACAAAAAAATCAAAAAATAATAGATGCTTTTCACTGTTGGTGGGAATGTAAACTAGTATAACCACTATGGCATGGAAAACGGCATGGAGATTCCTTAAAGAACTAAAAGGAAATCTGCTGTTTGATCTAGCAACTCCACTACTAGGTATCTACCCAGCGGAAAGGAAGTCATTGTACGAAAAAGATAACTGCACATGCATGTTTATAGCAGCACAATTTGCAGTTGCAAAAATATGTAACCAGCCCAAATGTTCATCAATCAATGATGAATAAAGAAAATGTGGTATGTATCCACTATGGAATACTACTCAGGCATTAAAAAAATAAAATAATGGCACTTGCAGCAACCTGGATGGAACTGGAGATGATTATTCTAAGTGAAGTAACTCAGGAATGGAAAACCAAATGCATGTTCAGTTTAAGGCATAAGAGTGATACATTGGATTTTGGGGACTCAGAGGAACGTGTGGGGGGAGGTGAGGGATAAAAGATTACACATTGGGTACAGTGTATACTGCTCGGGTGATGGGTGCACCAAAAGCTTAGAAATTACCATTAAAGAATGTATTCAGGTAATCAAACACCAACTGTTTCCCAAAAACCTATTGAAATAAAACATTTTCTTAATTTTTTAAAAGAGACTTGCCTTAGATACTTTTTGGTTTACATTCCATAAAGGCGGAAGACTGGGTAGACTCATCATGTGATGATTTTTCAGAGAACAGAGAGAACACTATTACTACACATTAGGTGTGAATCACTCATGTCATACAAGAAAAAAATGTTAGAAAGTAACAGATTTCCACGTAGAAAAAAAAGTTATGTTCCTTAGAACAGATTTATGCTCTAAAAAATTTAAAAGAATATCTGTCTGAAAATGAATTATGGGTGGATAAATATAAACCAGAAACTCTGCATGAACCTGATGTGCACAAGATAACTGAAGTTGAAACCTGGATGAAAGTTCGTCTTAGAAAGGCAACCCAAACAGGGTATATCTATCTTATTCATAACAAGTCCTCTTAGATGTAGAAAGCATTACTATAAAAATACTATCAAAGAAGCATGGTATTCAAGAACAAGAGTGGATTAATCCAGTTGTAACAGACTTCCAAAAAGATTGTTTCAAGATGTTTAATCCTGAATCAAGCTGCCTTATATTTCCCTATCAGTCTTAGATCTCAGTTTACAAAGAGTTGTTACTAAGGGCAACAAAGTATCGCAAGTTATATATGCTTGGAGATGATCTGAGGACTGATAAGAACATAATTTTGGTTGAAGATTTACCTGATTAGTTCTGTTGAGATTCTGATACTTTACATGAAGTTCTAAGAAAGAATGTGCAGATTGGTCGATGTCCTCTTATATTTATAATTTCTGACAGTCTCAATGGAAATAATCAAAGGTTATTGTTTCCCAGAGTAATTCAAGAAGAGTGTTCTATCTCAAATATTAGCTTCAACCCTGTGGCAACAATTATTGTCATAAAATTTCTTAATACTGACTTTAGATGGTAATAAGAATAAAGGAAAAAGTATTGTCCCTGACAAAAACTTCTCTAGAATTGCTCTGTCAAGGATGTTCTGGTGATATCTGAAGTGTAAGAAACAGCCTCCAGTTTTCTCCTTCAAAAGAAAAGAACAATTTATTTGACAACAACAACAACAACAACAACAACAACAACAACAACAAAAGGACTGTCATTAAAATCAGATGCTATACTGTCAAAATCAAAACAAAGAAAACATCCTGACAGGGTTTTTGAAAATCAAGAGGTCCAAGCTATTGGTGGCAAAGTTGTTTCTCTGTTTCTCTTCAGAGCTCTGGGAAACACTGTATTGTAGAAGAGCATCCTTAACAGAACTAGACTCACCTTTGCTGTCTTCTCATTTAAGAGAGTATGGTATAGGATACATTACTTGTTCAATTTGAGGAAGAGGTAGAAATGTCACACATGCCAGGAGGGTTATTTATTTAATTTATATCTTCACCAAAACTACACATTTTTTTTTTTTTAATGAAAGTAGATATCTTGGCTGGGTGTGGTGGCTAACACCTGCAATCCCAGCACTTTGGGAGGCTGAGGCGGGCGGATCCTTGAGGTCAGGTGTTTGAGACCAACATGATGAAACTCCGTCTCTACTAAAAATACAAAAATTAGCCGGCCAGGGTGGCACACACTTGTAGTCCCAGCTACTCGGGGGGGCTGAGGCAGGAGAATTGCTTGAACCTGGGAGACAGAGGTTGCAGTTAGTCGAGATGGCACCACTGCATTCCAGCATGAGTGACAGAGTGAGATTCCATTAAAAAAGAAGGAAAGGGGACAAGAAAGAGGAGAGGAAGGGGAGAGGAAGGGGAGAGGAAGGGGAGAGGAAGGGGAGGGGAAGGAAAGGGGAAAGGAAAGGAAAGGAAAAATCTTATGAGAGCCAGTGAATTTCTGAGTTTTGCAGATATTCTCATTTGTGACAAGAATACACACTCTTTACTCAGGGTAGTAAATCTATAGCTATGAAAGATGTGATACATTTCAACAAATCTTGAGAATTTGCTCACTGCCAAAGGAGAAGGATCAAGTTTTGAACTTTGCACAAACGCCAGTAGTTTCTGACACTTAAAAGCACTGAAAAAATGGCCTGGCAACAAAACCACTTTTTCTGACTTCTGCCTACCAGCTTTATGCTTCCAAACTTCGCTATCGCTGTATCTTGTTCTGTTAACCATTCAAATGAGAAATCAAGCTCAGATTTCTTTTTTTTTTTTTCCTTGAGACGGAGTCTCACTTTGTTGCCCAGGCTGGAGTGCAGTGACATGATCTCAGCTTACTGCAACCTCCGCCTGCCAGGTTCAAGTGATTCTCTTGCCTCAAACTCCCGAGTAGTTGGGACTACAGGTGCGTGCCACCACACCTGACTAATGTTTTGTATTTTCAGTAGAGACAGGGTTTCACCATGTTGGTCAGGCTGGTCTCAAACCCCTGACCTGGTGATCCACCCACCTTGGCCTCCCAAAGTGTTAGGATTACAGGCGTGAGCCACCATGCCTGGCCTCAGATTTCTTTTATCCAAGAAATTGGAAAGCTCCCTCTGGAGCAACACTTTGGAAGATTGAAAATGGAAGCTCTACTTGACAGGGAGCATGGAATAATAGACTCTGACAGCAGAAAGGAGGCACAGCTTAACGGAGGACAGCTTGTAGAGGAAGCTCTGGGTTAACTCACTCAAACCACTGAACCCAAAACCTGGTATCTTTGAGTCAGAATAGTGGGAATGAACTACCTGCCAACAGCCTCAGCCCTTTTCATCCCAAGGAGACATGGAAGAAGACACGACAACAGAAGACTATGAGAATGATGGGATATGGAAACCAGTCTGCTAATTAGAATGCTACTTAAAGGATTCATTTTACTTTTATTCAGTGGTTTTTGAAAAGAGTTACTATGCTTTTCTGTTAAACTACAAACAATTTGTTAATTCTTCACTCTTACAGTATTTCATTACAAAGAACTGACTCTTCTGTCATCTATATGTAGATGATCAAGTCTTCAGGTCATCTCTTCATTTTTTCTACAGTATTTATTTAATATTTTGAGTTGCTGAAGGAAAGGGGTCAATGGATATGAAGTGTGCTTGATCATTATGCCAAATATCAGAAAATGTGAAGGAATAATCCAGATACAAAAAGTTTATGGGGGGTTGTAAATATAAATTATAAAGCATTGTAGAAGGCAATCATTATTATAAATAAACCTTAAGACTTAGAAAAAAAATGGCCAAAATTTTGCTTACTTAAAAAAAGAGAAAATCAAATTGAATTTAAAAAATTACAAGGATCACATTCCAATCACACTATCATGACAGGCTGTTTTAACACTTACCTCTGTGACTAACAGAACAAGCAGACAAAATATTACCAAGGATACAGAATATCAGAACAACATTATCAATTAGTTTGACCTAAATGATCTTGGAAAGAACCTCGCACCTAACAATTTAAATATATACTTTCATTTCAAGCACATAAAGAAGTGGAGCAAAAAAAATTTAAGAATGGGCCACATAAAACACCATAAATCAAGTTTCACAAATTTCAAAGAAATTAGTATTAAATGTCTTCAATGTACACATAAGTTAAAAATAAAATAATTTTTTAAAAGCTTAAAAATACGTTTGCAGGCTGGGTCCAGTGACTCACACTTGTAATTCCAACACTTTGGGAGCCAAGGCGGGAGGACACCTTGAGCCCAGGAGTTCAAGACTAGCCTAAGCAACACAGTAAGACCCTGTCTCTACAAAACATTAAAAAAAAAATTGGCTGGGTGTGGTGGCACACATTTATAGTCCCAGCTACTTGAGAGGCTGAGGTGGGAGGATTCTTTGAGTCCAGGAGGTGAAGGTTGCAGTGAGCCTTGATTGTACCACTGCATTCCAGTCTGGGTGACAGAGTGAGACCCTGGCTCTCAAAAAGCAAAAACATAAAATGTCTGTAAAAGTTTCAATAATTCATAAGTCAAAGAAGAAATTATAATGAATAATAGAAAAAGAACAGAAACGAACTGTAACCAAAACATTCTACAGATAAACCTTAGGATGCAGACAACACTGTATTTATCAAAAAATACAGACCTCTAAATACTTACAACAAAAATTAATTTTTTTTGACATAGGGTCTCTGTTGCCTAGGCTGGAGTACAGGGGCACAACTGTGGTTCACTGTAGTCTCAACTTCCCTGGCTCAAGCAATCCTCCCACCTCAGCCACCCAAGTATCATGGCTGGGACCACAGGCATGCAGCACCATACCTCATTAATTTTTTCTATTTTTTGTAGTGACAGGGTCTCACTATGTTGCCTAGGCTGGTCTTAAATTTCTGGGCTCTAGCGATCCTCTCACCTTGGCCTCCCAAAGTGCTGGCATTACAGGTGTGAGCTATTGTACCCAGCTGAAAATTAGTATGTTAAGTGTCCAACTCAGTGAGAAAAGGCATAGCTAATCCAAAGAAAATAAAAGGAAGGAAACAAAAATATGAGCAGAAATAGCGAATCAGAAAACAAAGAAATGCTGGAAGATGATAAAATAGTTGTAAGAGTAATCAGAGTCACCAAGCTAACAAAGAGTAATCAAAGATAACCAGGAGAAAAAATAATAAAAAAAAAAATACTTACCTTTTCAAGCCTGGGGTTTTTCCCCCAAGAAGATACTCAAATCTTAGAGGATCTGATGCAAGTAGATGGCTTTACAATGGATTTTATAACTATCTTTCTATTAACATATAAGTTGTATTTAGGGGAATATTAAAATTATGGTTCTTCTCCCAAGATCTTCATAAGGCTGGCTCCCTTTTACTCCCGTATCTCAGATGTCATCTCCTCAGAAAGATGCTCCCTGACAACCAAATTGTAGGGTATATATACCCCTCACATATATTTTATTTTTTACCTAGTACTTATCACTATCTGAAATTATTTTGTGCAATGATTTGGTGTTATACTGAGTGGTTTCCACTCCACTAGAATAAAAGCTCACTATGAAACCAAACACTTCAACTTGTCTTATAAAATTCCATACCCTAGAGCCTAGTTGATAATAGGTTTTCTTTCCTTTCTTTTTTCTTTTTTTTTTTTTTTTGAGACAGAGTCTTGCTCTGTTGCCCAGGCTGGGGTGCAGTGGCGTGACCTTGGCTCATCGCAACCTCCGCCTCCTGGGTTCAAGCAAATCTCCTGCCTTAGCCTCCCGAGTAGTTGGGATTACAGATGCCCACCACCATGCCTGGCTAATTTTTGTAGTTTTAGTAGACATGCGGTTTCGCCATGTTGGCCAGGCTGGTCTCAAACTCCTGACCTCAGGTGATTCGCCGTCTTGGCCTCCCAAAGCGCTGGGATTACAGGCATGAGCCACCATGCCTAGTCAATAATAGGTTTCCAATAAACTTTTGTTCAAAGAATAAACAACTGCAGAGTGAGGACTAGGAAGTGTGTGGAACTGATTAATTCATTCAACAATCAATTACTAAGATCTTATAATGTGAGGTTTTTTGCTAGATAACTGGGATGGAGTAGTAAACAAAACAGACAAAACTAACTGCTTTCACAGTATGGCAGATAAACAGTCACAGGATTCAAGTTAGGCCACTGAGTAATACCAACTGAAATAGTTATTTTAGGGAATTATTAAAAGACTAAATTGAAAATATGAGATGAGAAGAAATTAACATACACAGATGTGTATGTTGTATGTACTGTCGCCAACATGCCATATTAAACCAGGGCTACTTTGGAATAAAGGTCCCTGTCTAAATGCTAAGCCCACTCACAGCTTTCTGGCAAATAATCAAACTTTTGGCCAGCTCCAGAACACAGGACTCATATATCTTCAAATTCTCTGGATTCCTGTGCTATTTTACATTCATCTGCCACAAATGCAGTGGCATTTTCCATAATCTTGTTATAATAGTACAATATGATGAGCAGAGAGAAGAGTGAAAGGAGAACTACAAATTAACTAGCTATTTTATCTGAGATAAAATATGTCAAAAAAACCTGTTTCCAGCATAATCATAAATGAAATGACTACAAAAATCCTGTAAACCAAGTAACTCTTAGAAGTGTGACAGGTGAGGAACCCTGGTAAATTATCCATCACTCTATTATTCTTATCATTGATGTCTCTATTTGCACAGGGGTATATTATAGAGCACATTTTGCAAATATACTATCATAAAATGATTATAAAGTACTTTATTAGACTTTTAAAAACTAAATCCTTCAATATCTTTAAATTTCATAGAAACAAATAACCATACTTTTAAGTTTGCACTTATCTCAAATGTACTGCTGACCTTACAACTCCCAACCATTTTAAAGAATCAGAGTTCAGATTGGACAGTTTCATTACACCATTTGTAAAAATTCTGCAATATGTTTCTCTCTTCAGTTTCTTTCACTTCTTTCATTTCTAGCAACAGATTTGTTGGCACTTTTAAGACCCTGCTCTACTGGTGTGACACCTAGGAGTTCTCCTTTGCCATCGGTAAGTGCAAATGGTGGGAACTTCTAATGTCTGGGTTGAGTATTAGTGTCAATAATGGGTGAGTAGGCAATTCATAAAAGTTATTGTCTGAATATATGCCAACAGTCCAACTTTAAGCATCTTAAACAGAGATGTATACAATTAGTGAGCATTTTTAGTGTTTCCTGAATTTAATTATTCAGTACTACTAATAATTACATTACTTCTTGAATAACAGATAAACATATGCTTAAAACATGTTTTTGGTAAGGTGGCTACTACCAAAGGGCAGAAAAGAATTTATCATGACTGCAAATAACTGCCAGGTCATGTAGACTTTTAAGTTATTCTTACAAGTGTCCTATGATGATATATGGAAATATGTACACAAAACTGTTACATTAAAAAATAACAGGGCCAACACGGTGGCTCACGCCTGTAATCCCAGTACTTTGGGAGGCTGAGGTGGGCAAATCACCTGAGGTCAGGAGTTCAAGACCAGCCTGGCCAACATGATGAAACCCTGTCTTTACTAAAATTACAAAATTAGCAGGGTGTGGTGGTGCATGCCTGTAATCCCAGCTACACGGGAAGCTGAAGCAGGAGGATCACTTGAATCCGGGAGGCAAAGGTTGCAGTGAGCCAAGATTGTGCCATTGCACTCCAGCCTGGGCAAAAAGAGTGAAACTCCATCTCAGGAAAAAAAATAAGAAATAAAAAATAAAAAACAAAACAAAACAAAAAAACCAGAGAAAGTATGATAATGAAAATGTCACTGACTAAAGTTATAAATATGCCCAGTATATATGTTAGTTAAGACTACAAAAATATAGAAAAAATATGATTAAAATTTAATGCTCACTACAGTTCTTAATAAACAATAAAAAAGATACAATGGCTTGGAGAAGTTACAGAAGAGGATAGATAAGATTTAAGAGGTTCATATATAAAATTATTTACTTGAGGGAGAAAACTAAGTTTCAAAAAAGCAGGACAGCAGTAAAAGATATCTCTGGAGTGAGGAAGGACAAGAGAGCATGGATACCAGAGACAAACAAGCCTGATAGGAACCTCCAAACAAACAGAGCATACAGCTTGGGAAAAGTTAGAGTTAAGTGATGTCTGAGGTATCATTTAGTACAATTCAGATTTTTAAAAAACAAATTAACAGAAAATTATTGGTATTATTCAAAGACTGGTATTATAGAAAAGATTACACCTATGCATAAATTATACCTTACTAACTTTGAAAAATATTATTTTACATTCCAATGGTAATACACAATTCCTTGGTCCCCTACTTCAATTTTGCTTAATTTCTGTCAGTCTAAGTTTCTTACATACAAAAGAGAATAAGAAAAATAACAACCTTACATCTGACCCACAGCACCACCAAAATCTATCAGATGAGAAGATGTGCACCAGATGGAAGGGATGATGTCTTAGAATCATCCTGGGACTTTTTCAAAATACTGTATATATATTCAGGTCCCTCTCTCTGGTGGGTGAAGAATCTATATTTTCCCCAACTTCTTGTTCACCTATATTTTTGCGGAAAAAATCTACAAAACCAAATTACAGAAAAAAAATTAAAGAAAAATGTTTATGAATGGTATCAGTTTTATAGACATAAGTTAACTTTCTCGCCTCATCCCAAAACCAGTATGATTTGCATTCTTCACAAACATTGTTAGGTCTGAGAACAACAACGTAAACACTTCACATCTCCATTTCTAAAACTTGGTGAAGGATTTAGTAGATACAGTAAGAAAATCAATCCAGAATTCAAAAACATATATTCATGTTTCCAATATTTACAAAAAAGTTATCTGGGCTACTGTATTAATTTGCTAGGTTTGCCATAAAAAAGAACCACAGAAATTTATTTTCTCACAATTTTGAGGGCTAGAAGTCTCAGAGCAAGGTGTTGGCAAGATTGTTTTCTTCTGCAGTCTTTCTCCATGACGTGTAGATGGCATCTTCTCCCTGTGTCTTCCCTCTGTATGTGTCTATGTCCTAATTTCCTGTTCTTATAAGGAAGCCAGCCATATTGGATTGGGGCTCACCTTCTCTTTAGAGGGGGAAAATGATATGGACAGGAGACAGGGAAATAATGGGCAAAAGAGGGCAGTTCCTTGGCAAAGGCCCCACCCTCAAGCCTGGATACCTGTGGCCCTAAGTGAGAACAGGCATTCCTGCTTTCATGCCCAGAAAGTTGTCTTTTGACCCACCGTACCCCCTTATCCTGTACCCATATAAATCCCAAACCCCAGGCTCCAGAAGGAGATGAGCAGACAAACAGCACAACAGCGTGGCAGAGGAGGAGCACCTGAACACCAAGAATTCAGTGGGGACAATCAGAGAAGAGAGTTTGGCCGCTGGACGGCCAAACCCCAGGGGAAGATAATCTTCCCTCTCGGTGCCCTTCCACCTCCCCATCCATCCTGCTGAGAGCCACTTCCACCACTCAATAAAGCCCCCACATTCACTCTTCAAGTCCTTATTCTTCCTGGACTCCGCACAAGAACCTGGGTGCCAAGAAGGCACCTAAGCCATCTGTGGACGGCAAAGCTAAAAGAGTGCACCGTAGCACACCCACTTGGGCTTTGGGAGTCGCAGACACCCACCCATAGACACTACCGTGGGGCCAGAGCCCAACATGCTTGCTCTGGCTCCTGCACCTGCCCATCTGCAAGCTCCCGCTCCCATAAGGGATTGGAGCTCTCAGTGGCTGAACAGAGAGGCACACCTCTGTTGCATGTCCTGCGAGCGGGGTGGGGCCAGGGAACTCTCCCCTTTCACTCTGTCTCCAAATACAGTTACATTCTGAGGTACTGAAGATACTGAAGGTGAGGACTTCGACATACCAATTTTGGGTTGTGGCAGGGGGTGAGGGGGAACATGACAATTCTGCGTATAACAACCCCCAAGTTACAGAAAGCACATAAACATTTGGAATGCCTAATTCTTCTATTTCCTCCTTATCCAACTGTTCCTTTATGTTTGTTGTGGTTGATAGCAATAGTAAAGGAGAAAATCCTCTGTGCCTTGTATCCTTGAATGATAGTTAATAACATACATTTAGCAATAGTTAGCTAAGCCAAACCATTCATTCCTCCAACCCATGGTTAAAAGTCTTCAAATTACTTCAGCATTCATGGGGTTCTTGTGATGATTAAATGAGTTAACATATAATAAGTGCATAGGACAGTGACTGGCATATAATAAGCACTATCTATGCACATATTAGCTGTTATTGTAAGTGCTGTATGAGTAGCTCTTGGTATTATTATTTTTTATCAATATAGATCTTTCAATTTAAGGACTTGCCTCTAGCCTAGCCAAGTGGACACACATGAAAGAGAACATACCTAGAACACAATGCTTATGAGAGTTATCCTGAACTGGTCCAGGATCTGCATACTCCTTACTTTTCATATTTTCCTATGCTGATCCTTTAGCTTTCCAGATATCCATCTATTCTACTCCTTTCAATGTAGTGTTCTAATGGTCAATAGCTTCACCTTCATTTTCTGGTCTGTGACTGACTTACTATTATTTGGCATGACAATTAGTTCGGACTTGATTTCTGCTAATATTTTCCTAAACAGGGCTTCTCAACCACTATGACTGTGAACATAGAATTTCTTCTTCAGAAAACTCTACTCATCCTTCAAGATTCTGACATCCTAAAGCAAAGTTATATTATTCCCATTCTAAGGTTCAAAGCACTCTGTACATCCTTCTATTATGACACTTAGCACTAAATCGTATTTAGTTGTTTACAAGATGTCACGTCCACTACAACACAAGCCTTTCATAAGACTTCAATCTATTTTTACATTTACAGAGACTAAAGTGGTACATTTAGACCTCAATCTGTTTTTGTAGTTACACAGACTACAGTACATTTACAAAAACATAGGCTGAATAAATGTTTGCTGAATTAACTACTGTCCATCTCCAAATGACTCCTAAATCCTTTCCTCCAGCTTCAACACCAGTGCTGTCTGACAGAACTTTCTGTGATGACAGAAATGTCCTATAGCATTTGTGCTGTCTGATATAATAGCCTCTAGTTGTATGTGGCTATTGAGCACTTGAAATGTGACTAGTAGGGATGAGAAACTGAATTTGCAATTTTATTTAACTCTAGTAGTTTAAATAGCCACATGTGGTTAATGGCTACTGTATTAGACAATGTACCTCAGGATGCCCTGAGCTTTAAAATTCCATTTTCAACTACTTTCTGGATTTATTCACCTTGATAAACTGCAGGTACCTCCATCTCACTATGTCTAAACTTGAACTAATTATCTGAGTTTCCTGAGAAGTTAAGCTAGAAAATTCATTTCATTTGAACATCCTGTCAATTCACAAATATGTCTAAATTATTTATACATTAAAGTGCTATTAAATTAACTTGATCACATGAACTTTGAATTAAGCTTTATCTATACTTGGCTAGATCTTGTCAATCTGTAGACTGACAGGCTTATATAACGTATTTCAGCTGAAGTCAAAATAGAAATTAAGATTTGCAAATAAAAGATAAGAATATTATCAAACTAATGAATTTGAATTTGGATTTTTAGTTCCATGATGGATAATAACTCAACCTAAGTAAGAATATATGCTTGATACCAGCATACAGACAAACAACTGAGAAGAGTCAACCAATTGCCCATTTAATTCATTTATCTGGCAAACAATTAATGGGCAACTACTATATGTTAGGCACTCTTTGAAGAGCTGGGGATACAAGGATGAATCAGTAAGGGAGACAGTTACAGCCAATTACAATAATAAACAGTATATAGCGTACAATATGTGGTAATTAGAAAATATTTTTTTCCTGTTTAGGCTCATTTGTCTTCATACTTGTTTCCACAGAAATAAAGTCATTTTGACAGAAAAGATAAATCAATTTTGAGTTAGACTATTCTACATTCAAATTCTACTCTATAACTTAATAGGTGTGCAGCTTTTAATTTAACTGTAAACTTTAGTGACTTTTCTACAAAGGGAAATTCTGTATATTCTGTATGTCAACATACTGCCTGACATACGGGAGATTCTTAAAATATAATGAGGTATTATCCCATATATACACATTTACAGACAATGTCTGCATATATGTACATACAGTGTATACATATGCAACTAAGGATTTGTGTTCTCATTTATTTCAGAATGGCTTGTAAGTAGATCTGTTCTTCATTCTCTTACAAATCCTACTAAAAAGTGTCATTACCTGCACATGGGTGCCATGTATCTCATTGAACATATATACATGTGTGGGTTGGCAATAAATCTTTCTTTCTAAAGCCAGTTCTATTAAAAAGTCAGACTTAAAATGTTTCCACTTAAAATTATTTTAAAGAAAAAAATACAAAGATTTTACAGTAATTAGAATATCAGCATCAATTCCAATTTTCAGGTGTCATTTGGGTTTGCATGTTTTTTAACCATTCTACCACTCTTTAAAAACTGATATTCAAAATAAGTCCAGGGTATCAAGATTACCGAAGGGGATAATTACAGTATCACAGCTTAAAGTTGTGTTTTACTTTATTGTTAACAAAGCACTTTCGCACTCATTTACTTTGTTCATTTTAGGATTGAGTTTAAAATATGAATTCACTGTTCACATAGCTTATATTTGAGCAATAACATGTACCCCCTTAACATGTAACGCTTCCAGTATAAACTGCCTGCATTTGAACATAAACTAACTTATTTGTTTAATAAAATTTCTGCCTTGTCGTAATAAAGTAAGTTTTCTCTTAAATGCTGATAGTCTCTTCACAGAAGAATAAGTTTTCTTACATAAACTGCATCAATATATCAAAAGCAATTCATTATGCTCATTAAAACTCAAAAACACAGGTTTTCATAATGCAATTTAGAATTAAAACAATTAGTATCTCACAACATAATAGGATCACGTCAAAATAACTTATTGAAGTAATTCTAACTTTCAGAAGTTTTGTGATGAAAGTTATATGGGTAACAAATACTGTTAAGTTATTTCGAACTCTGCAACAAATTACCCAAATGGCAAGTGTGTGCACCTGTATGAAACAGTCATTTCAACCACATTAACAAATTAACTAAAATATAATTACTTAGAACATTCTTCAAAGGTGAATAATCAGTGTCTGTAAAAGTTATGTTTCAGGTGTCTTACAGCAGTCTGTAATAGCTTTCTTCGTAAGACAGCTTCTAAAAATTTCCACATTTATAATTTCACAAGGAGTGCAGCTGGACTGATCATTCTCAATAAATTCATAAACTCTGAAATTCTATACTCAAATTGTAAAATTCTAAATATACTAGAAAACAGCGTTTTAAAGACTCCACAAATTTTAACTTCATGGTAATATGCTATAATTATTTTAGCAATAAATGTAATCTATAAGCTAAAATAACTTAATTTATAAATAATTTACATATTTAAAGTATTAGTGTCCTGACAGTTTTAACTACAAAGTGATTTTTACAATTTTTTTCATTTAAATCACAGAATTTTTTCAAAATCAATCTATAACTATTGATTTAATAAAATTATTCTGTGGTAAAAGGTTAATAGTTTTAAGTTTACCCTAAAACTGCTAAATCTGTAGCTCTTATACTCTATTAATCAGCGCCTACATTAAAAAACAGTAATATGATCTTACTCCTTGACCAACAAATACAAAAGATTTAATATAAACTATAAAATATGGCTGAAGTATTATATCATAAACTTGCTTATCTACTAAAGCCACTTCTAAAACCCACTTGACTTACTGTTGGTTACATTCTCTGATTTTTTTCATTCAACTGCTGCTTCCACAGGTACCAACAGCTGCTGTAAGATTCAACAGCTTCTTCTCCAGAAATCTATTCCAATTTGTTTCAATTCACTGAATACTAAGGTAATTTTCACTGGCAAGTTGGACCTCATATTGTCCTTCATCTAACAAGTCACCCTTTACAAACTCTATTCTGGTGGCATCTTATGTCATTTTATACTTACCCAGTGAAAATATATGTAGAGAAAGGATGATAAACGTACAACTGATTACCAGTACAGTCATCAATACCTACCTCAAACCTCATTTTCTATCAAATTATCCAATGTACAGTAGGCTTACTATTGTAAGTGACTATATCCAGTCACCATAGCAACCAAATCAACAAAGAACTGCAGTAGTATCTGCTTCTAGATTATCCAATGTCAGTTAACAAGTTAGAATTTAAGAGTATGCTGATTACAAATATATTTTATTTTAAAGTCACATTTTTAGTTATTTTGTTTTTGATCTTGGAATATGTCAGTATATTTGCAGTTTATATATGTACATATAAAAGAAACAAGCATCAGTGTACAAACCCCATACACCTAGAAATAACCTATTGATGCTTTAATTCTAAAACTGACTCCACAAATTTAACCCATTTATCAAAGAAAGATTGATAATACTTAGTCTTATAATAACTTATTTCTGGATTGTTAACAATCACATTTAAATTATAGAAACATATATTTAGCCGGGCGCGGTGGCTCAAGCCTGTAATCCCAGCACTTTGGGAGGCCGAGACGGGCGGATCACGAGGTCAGGAGATCGAGACTATCCTGGCTAACATGGTGAAACCCCGTCTCTACTAAAAAAATACAAAAAAACTAGCCGGGCGAGGTGGCGGGCGCCTGTAGTCCCAGCTACTCGAGAGGCTGAGGCAGGAGAATGGCGTGAACCCGGGAGGCGGAGCTTGCAATGAGCTGAGATCCGGCCACTGCACTCCAGCCCGGGCGACAGAGCGAGACTCCGTCTCAAAAAAAAAAAAAAAGAAACATATTTAAAATGCAAATAGGCTTTAAAATATTTTATTGGTATAATCTATATACGATAAAATTTACCCTGTAAAGCGTTATAATTTCATGGTTTTTAGTATACACAAATAATTGTACAACCACTACCACAGTAAATTTTAGAACATTCTCATCACCTCAGAAAGAAACTTCTGCAGACTTTTAAGACTGGCTTCTTTCACTTAGCATAATGCTTTTGAGGTTCATCCAGGTGGTGGTATATACTGAAGTACTTCATTCCAGTTTACAGCCAAATAATATTCCATTTTACTGATATACCACATTTCGTTTATCCATTTCTCTGTTGATGGACATTTGGATTGTTTCGACTTTTTGGCTGTTATAAATAATGTTCAATTTTTTACATGGACATACGTTTTTGGTTCTCTTGGGTATATACCTATGAGTGAAATTACTGGGTCATAGTGTAACACTAAGTTTAACTGTCTTAGGAACTGCCAGGCTATTTTCCAAAGAACATTTACCAGTTTACACTCCCACCAGCTGTATGAGGGTTCCAATTTTTCTATATACTTGCTAACACTTGTTTTTATCTTTTTAATTCTAGCCATTACAATGGGTGTGAAGCAGTACCTCATTGCGGTTTTGATTTGCATTTCCCTGATGACTGATGATGTTGTGAATCTTTCATATGCTTACTGTGCATGTACATAACTTCTTTGAAGAAATGACTTTTCATATCCTTTGCCCATCTTTTTATTAGGTTGTCTTTTTAGAAGAAGTAAGAGTTCTTCACACATTCTGAATACAAGCCCCTTATCAGATAGTTTGCAGGTATTTTCTCCAATTTTATAGATTTTTTTCCTCCAATTTTGTGGATTTTTTTTTGTTTCCTGATAGTAACACAAAACTTATAACACAAAATTATTCGATTTTGATGAAGTATACTGTATCTCATTTTCTTCTCTTTCTTGTGCTTTTAGTTTTTTATCTAGGAAATCATTCCATAATTCAAGATCATGGAGATTTATGACTTTTTATTCTAACAGTCTTAAAATTTAGCTCTTATTTTAGGATTTTAATTGATTTTTTAGTTTTGTAGATGGTATGAAGTATAGGTCCTATTTCATACTTTTACATGTGGATATCCAGTTGTTCCAGCACCATTTCTTGAAAAGACTATTATTTCCCAGATGAATCATCTAGGCACCTTTGTCAAAAACCAATTGAACATAAAAGTAAAGAGTTTATTTCAGGACACTCATTCTATTCCAGCGGTCCATTCTTAGGCCAGTACCGCACTGTCTTATTACTATAGCTTTGCAACAAGTTTTATTTATTTATTTGAGATGGAGTCTCAATCCGTTGCTCAGGCTGATCATGCAGTTGTGAGATCTTGGCTCATTGAAACCTCTGCTTCCCGGGTTCAATCGATTCTCCTGCCTCAGCCTCCTGAGTAGCTGGAATTCCAGGTGCATACCACCACGCTAATTTTTGTATTTTTAGTAGAGATGGAGTTTCACCATCTCGCCCAAGCTGGTCTCGAACTTCTGACCTCAAGTGATCTGCCCACTTCAGCCTCCCAAAGTGCTGAGATTACGGGCATGAGCCACCCAACCCGGCCTGCAGTAAGTTTTAAAATGGAGAAATACTGAATTCTCCCACTGTGTTCTTTTTCAAAATTGTTTTGCCTATTCTGTGTTTCTTGCATTTCCACATGCATTTTAGGCTCAACTTGTTAATATCTGCAAAGAAGTAAGCTGGGAATTTGGTAGGCAATGTATTGGATATGTATAATTTGGCAGTATTTCACCTTAACAATATTAAGTCTTCTGATCTAGGATCATGAGATGTCTTTCCACTTGTTTAAGTTTTCCTTAACTTCTTTCAGTGAGTTTTATGGTTTTCGGTGTATACATCTTATACTTCTTTCACTAAACTTATTCTTAAGTATTTTATTCTTTTTTATGCTGTTATAAATGGAAAAGTTTTCTTAATTTCATTTTCAGATTGTTCATTGCTAGTATATAGAAATACAATTTATTGTTCTATATTGAACCTATATCCCACAACTTTGCTGAACTTGTTTATTAGTTCCAATAGTTTTTTAGTGGATTCTTTAAGATTTTCTTTTTACAAGATCATGTTCTCTTTGAATAGAGTTTTATTCCTTTTCCAACCTGGAGGCCTTTAAGTCCTTTAGTTACTTATTTGCCCAGGCTAGGACTTCCAGTACAACGTTGAACAGAAGTGGTGAGAGCAGGACATCCATATCTTGTTTCTTATCTTAGAGGAAAAGCATACAGTTTTTCACCATTCCATACAATGTTAATTATGGGTGTTTTTGCAGATGCCTTTTATAAGGTTGAGGAAGTTCCTTTCTATCGCTTGTATATTGAGTGTTTTTATCATAAGTGTTGAATTTTGTCAAATGTTTCTATTGAGTCTACTGAGATGACCATGTGGTATATTACAATGACAGTTTTATGTATGTTGAACCAACTTCAACATTCCTACTATAAACCCCACTTTGTTGATGTACATGATGAAGTAAAATAGAATTGTGTATGTTGATGGACTTGATTTGCTAGTACTTTGTTGAGGATTTTATATCTATATTCATAAGGGATATTGGTCTGTAGTTTTCTTGTGATGTCTCTGGTTTAGTTTTAGATTTAGTGTTAATTCTCCCTTAAACATTTAGTGGAATTCACCAAAAAAGCCATCTGAGTCTGGGCTTTACTTTAGGGACAGTTTTTCTTTGTGGTACAAATTTAATCTCTTTACTTGCTAACCATCTATTGGGGTTTTGTATTTTTTCTTGACTCAGTTTTGGTTGTTTTGTGTCTTTCTAGATATTTGTCTACTTTGCTTAGATTATTTGTTGGCAAGCAACTGTTCATAGTATTCATTAATAATCCTTTCATTTCTGTAAGATCTGTATTAATGTCTACTCTCTCATTCTTTATCTTTCTTGATTTTAGTCATTTGTGTCTTTTTTTTTTCTTGGAAAGCAGCTATGCTCACCACTACACCACCAACACTTCTTTCTTTCTTGATTTGTCTACTTAAAAGGGCTGGCAATATTGTTGATCTTTTCAAAGAGCCAACTTCTGCTATTTTGATTTTCTATATTTTCTGTTCTCTATTTCATTTATTTCTACTCTAAGGTTTACTATTTTCTTCTGCTAGCTCTGGGTTTAGTTTTTTCTTCTTTTACAGCTTTTAGAGTAAAAGGTTAGATAACTGATTTGAGAGCTTTCTTTTTAAACATGGGCTTTTAAGGGTATACGTATTCGTTTAACCATTACTTTAGCAGTATGCCATGAATTTTAGTATGTTGTATCATTGTTTGCATTCATACCAAAGTATTTTCTAATTTCCTTTGTGATTTATTCTTTGGCCTACTGGCTTTGTAGAAATATACTCTTTAATTTAT
This sequence comes from Rhinopithecus bieti, assembly GCF_001698545.2. NCBI lineage: Eukaryota > Metazoa > Chordata > Mammalia > Primates > Cercopithecidae > Rhinopithecus > Rhinopithecus bieti. Next base: position 2,721,274 of record NW_016805783.1, read on the forward strand.
ACATAGTTGTTATTTTCCCAAATTTCTCTGTGTTATTGATTTCTAATTTCATTTCATTGTGTTTGAAGAAAATACTTTGTATTATTTCTATCTCTTTAAATTTACTGAAGCCTGGGCAACATAGGGAGATCCCATCTCTACTAAAAAAAAAAAAATTTAGCCTGGCACGGTGGAGCACATCTGTGGTCCTAGCTGTTTGGGAGGTTAAGGTGGGAGGACCACTTGAGCCCAGGAGGCCAAGGCTGCAGTGGGCCGTGATTATGTCACTGCACTCCAGCCCGGGTGAAAGAGAAACCTTGTCTCAAAAAAAATTCTTCCTATTGAGGCTTGCTAGTTTTATGACCTAGTATATACCCTATAATGGACAATGATCCATGTATACCTGAAAATATTATACACGCTGCTGTTGTTGGGTGGAATGTTCTACAGATGACTATTAGGTTTACAGTGTCGTTCATACTTTCCATTTCCTTGTTAATATTCTACCTATTGAAGGCTCCAACTATTATTGTTCAATTGTCTATTTCTCCCATCAATTCTGTCAATCATTATTTCAGATATTTGGGGGCCTGATTGTTAGAGGCAGATTGACCCTTTTATCATTATAAAACATCCTTCTTTGTCTCTGGTAACTTTTCTGACTTAAAGTCAATTACTAGTATAGTCATTTCATTTCTCTTTGGGTTACAAGTTGTCTTACTCTATCTTTTACATTTCAACCTATTTGTGTCTTTGATTTGAAGAGTGTCCTGGGCTGGGCATTGTGTGGCTCATGTCTGTAATCTAGCACTTTGGAAAGATGAGGTTGGAGGATCACTTGAAGTCAGGAGTTTGAGACCAGCCTGGGCAACAAGTGAGACTCAGTTTCTACAAGAAATTAAAAAATTAGCTGGGTGTAGCTGGATGCATCTGGAGTCCCAGCTACTTAGGAGGCTGAGGCAGGAGAATCACTTGAGCTCAGGGCTACGATGGCACCACTGCACTTCAGCCCGGTAATAGAGCAAGACCCTGTCTCTTAAAAAATAAAAAGAGTGTCTCTTACAGAGTGCACATAGTTAAATCATGAATTTTTTAAGACAGGGTCTCACTCTGTTGCCCAGGCTAGAGTGCAGTGGCACAATCTTGGCTAGCTGCAACCTCTGCCTCCCGGGTTCAAGCGATTCTCCTGCCTCAGCCTCTTGGGTAGCTGGGACTGCAGATGGGTGACACCACACCTGGCGATTTTTGTTATTTTTAGTAGACACAGGGTTTTGCCATGTTAGCCAGGCTGGTCTCAAACTCCTGACCTCAGGTGATCCACCAATCTTGGCCTTCCAAAGTGCTGGGATTACAGGTGTGAGCCATTGCGCCTGAATTTTCATCCATTCTGTCAATAACTGTCTTTTCACTGTCATGTTTGATCCATTTAGATGCGATGTACTTAATGATAAGGTAGGATTTGCCTTATCAGTTTGCTATTTTGCTCTGTTTTATGTATGATATCTTTTTTGTTCCTCAATTCCTCCATTTTTGCCTTTTTATAATGTTAAATATATTCTGATGTTCTATTTTAATTCTCCTGTTGTTTCTTTTGTTACATTCTTTTATTTTCTTAGTAGATGCCCTGGCGATTATAACTAACCTCTTAACTCGTAACAATGTTGATCCAATTAATTCTAATTGTATGTAAAAAACAGTGCTCCTCTAACCTCAGTTCCCTCTCCCATCCTCTGTGCTATAACACTAATTACATTTTTATACCTTATAAGCCAACCAACAGTGTATAAGTATTGCTTTCTGCAAATTACTTTTAAATCAGACAGAAAAAAATTGTTTAAATACATTTATACTATCTTTTATATTTACTTGGTTATGTTTCACTATCCCAACTACAGATGACTATTAGGTTACAGTGTGTAAGTGATCAGATTATTAAATGCAAATATTTACAAATTTATAACTTTTGAACTTAAAATGTGATCACTTTTAAAGTTTTATATTTGATTTTGGTTATTAGTTAAAGTTTCCCTTCTTATTTCCATTTAAACCAAACACAACTTCCATGAAGATAAAGTTTAATCCAAAGTAACATTATGTAAAAGCTAATCTCAGAAACAAACATGTAGAGCTTTGCTTTTAGGTTTGTTTTAGGCAGTGTAAAAAGGGGAAAGCACCTTTACTCCCCTACCCCACTCTGCTTTTTCTGGTTTGTCTTTAGTTTCCGCTGGACAAAATGCTCTGAATGTCTTTGAGACAATTCTCGATCAAGGGTCCAACAAAGAGCCTGCTATGCATGAAAGCTTAACATGTATCAACCAAAATGATGAGGGCCCTCAAGTAAGGAAACTTGTTGACCTGTGAAATTCATTGCAAATTTCTGAAGTAAGGATCTGAGTCAGATGAAAAAAAAAATACCTTTTTTTTACAATTGTTCACCCAGCAGGCTTTGAACATAGTTTTATTCTATACATACAGTCATGTGATGAATTAACTGATTCATTGTACTTGTTGGTAAATAATAAACACTGTTTTCCAAAGTTTAGATACCAATATAAAAATATAAAATGAAACTAGAAAAACGCTATATTACATAGAGAATTAGTCCTACACTGATCAAACAGCATTTTTATTCCATAAAAACTCCATTTTGGATGACATCATTAGGAATGACACAGTGTTAACCTCCAAAAATCCATTCCTTCATAACAGCAGTAAGAACACAGGCGTAAATTGTCAAAACTAACTTTTTTCAGAACTCTAGAAATTAACCAAAGGCTTGCAACAGTATGTTCAGGGAAAACAGCTAGATCCTGATATGGACAGTGAGCTTTATGTCATTTTATTTTGCTTTATTTCCTACTCCGTCTACCTAGCTTCACAGAAGCCTTGGAAAAGTCTCAGAATCACAGCAGCAGTAAAAGCCAGCAGGCTAGCAGCCACTGGAAGGGACAGAATGGTTTGGAACACCATACAAATCTCATCTCCAAAAGAACTGTCATATTTGACCTGTCTGGCAGTTCCCTGAAAACACCCAGTCAGTCCCAAGGCTTGTCTTGATTTGTCCTAACTCAGAGCTCCCTTACTGCAAATAGCTTTCCCCCTGGGAAGCATGTCTAAAACAATCAGTGGCAGTTGGTTTAACATCACAGTTGGCTTATGGTGACAATAACAATCGGGAAAACAAGAAGCTAACCAAAAACTTGGAAAGGAAAAGCTGCGGAATAAGATGTTCATATGGGGGCTTTGAAAAGCTCTAGTGTGTTCAAGTTAAGGTGTAGTATTATATAAACCTACTTTCATTTTGGCAGTATATATTAATCATTTTAATACCACTTACATAGGCCTACTCACTAGGGTGTTATATCAGAAATGACTCTCTTTTTTTTACCATATCAAATGGAAATTCCCTCAGTATGAAAAAACTCATTAATTCCTATGGTTTCACTATCCCAACTATTTTGATAATTTCTGTGTCTCTGGTTCAAATCAGATCTTTTCCTGAAATTTAATCCATTAATTTACTGTTTTACAGTGATTAAGACCATGATAAAAGACCAGGAATTTTAAAGACTTAGCTTTGAATCCTGGTTTTTGCCTTTCAGAAGCTATGTTACTTAACCTAGTAACAAGTTAACACCTTTCTGATTCTTAGTTTCTATGAAACGGAAATATTAAAGCTACTTCTAAGAATTGTCATGTAGATTAAATGAAATAATGCATGACTTGCCACAGTGTCTGAACACATGGTAAGGGCTCAAACAGTAGCTGCTATTATAACCCCCCAGCACTGATGGCAAGTTTGGCCATGTGCCCTGTGTTGGTCAATAAAATGGAATGGAGATCAGCATGTAGTTCACCAGGATACCAGCAACATTCTACATAAGGGCTGGGTCTCAGGTGAAGATTATGTGGCTCACAGCCACAGCAAACCTGTGAAGGACATGCTATATGAGCAATAAACCTTTTGGTAAACTACGGAGATTAAGAGGCTATTTGTTACCATAAAATAATCTTGCCTTTTCTGACTGATAAGACTTAACTTAGTACATGGTCTTGCTATCCATTCACATTTTCAAAGAAAAGCCTGGGGAAATTTTTATCCTCTCTCTTAGTTTTGTTCTATGACTTGTTCACCAATTTTACCTCCTTAATATTTCTTAAATCGTGTATCATTAATATGACCTTAATTCACGTTTTTTTTCTGTTATTACAATATTTTCTTTCCCTAGCTTCACTCTCCTTAAACATTTTATTCTGCATTAATAACATCAATAAATTTTATTTTAAATGCATCAAATGCCTGATCATAAGTGCTTAAATAGTTCTTATTAAATTTATTTAAAAAAATTTTTTCTTTTTCTTTTTTTTTTTTTTTTTTTTTTTTTTTTTTGAGACGGAGGGTTTTTTTTTTTCCTCGCTCTGTGGCCCGGGGCGGGAGTAGTGCAGTGGCCGGATCTTCAGCTCACTGCAAGCTCCGCCTCCCGGCGTTCACGCCATTCTCCATGCCTCAGCCTCCCGAGTAGCTGAGACTACAAGGCGCCAGTACCTCGCCCGGCTAGGTTTTTTTTTTTTTGTATTTTTTAGTAGGAGAGGGGTTTCACCATGTTAGGCCAGGAGGTCTCGATCTCCTGACCTCGGTGATCTGCCCGCCTCGGCCTCCCAAGTGCTGGGATACAGGCTCAGCCACCGCGCCGGCCTCATTTTTTCTTTTTTTTTTTTTTTTTTTTTTTTTTTTGAGGACAGATTCTTGCTCTGCCAACCCAGGCTGGAGTGCAGTGGCCGGATCTCAGCTCACTGCAAGCTCCGCCTCCCGGGTTACGCCATTCTCCTGCCTCAGCCTCCCAAGTAGCTGGGACTACAGGGGCCCGCCTCGTCTCGGCCCGCTAGTTTTGTATTTTTAATAGGAGACGGGGTTTCCACCGTATTAGGCCAGGATGTCTCGATCTCCTGAGTCGTGATCCGCCCGTCTCGGCCTCACCAAAGTGCTGGGATTACAGGCTTGAGCCACCGCGGCCCGGCCTCGTTTTTTCTTAATCATTTACCACTTATGTAACAAATATACAGAGATTACCTCAGTATTACAAAAATGTACTTCCAAACTTAAGATGAAGTATTCATAGTGTGCATCTGATGTGCTTCTTCATTTCTATACTTCAGTCAAAGAAACTTAGGCTCAGAAGATTTCACTGAACAAGTTATACCAAATAAGAAAGAAACAATTTAAAACAAATACAAATTTAACCAAAGAATAAGAAACAAAAGGGTAAACTCCACAGTTTAGTTCATGAAGTTAGCACATCTTTGACACCAACTCAGTATATTAGGGAAAAGCCCATTACAGCACAATCTCACTCATGAACACAGACTAAAAATAAAATTCAAGAAAAAATATTGGCATACCCCAATCCAGCAATACATTAAAAGAACAATGTATCACAATGAAGTTAGGTTTAACCAGAAATACAGTATCAGTTAAACATTCAAAAATTAATGTAAATTATGACATCAAAATTTGAAGGAAAAATATATCATTATCTTAGAAATGTAGAAAATACGAGACTGGGTCTCACTCTGTTGCCCAGACTGGAGCACAGTGGCATAATCACAGCTTACTGCGGACCCAACCTCCCAGGTTCAAGTGATCCTCCCATCTCAGCCTCCTGAGTAGCTGGTCCTACAGGTGTGTGCCACCACACCTGGCTAATTTTATTTTTAGTACAAATGAAGTCTTACTATGTTGCACAGTCTGGTCTCCAACTGCTATGTTTAAGCAATCTGCCCGCCCCAGCCTCATAAAATGCTGGGATTACTGGTGTCAGCCGCTGCACCTGGCTTACCCTTTTAGATCTTATAAAGAATATGTATAAAAATGTATAATAAACATCATGCTTAATAATATGCTGAAAATACTCTCTTTGAGACTAAGAACAAGTCTCAAAATGAGTAAGAGTATAGCGAGGTTGCTGGACATTGAAGCAATATAGAAAAATAAACTGTACTTCTAACTCACCGGGAACAGAAAATGATACACATACACACACACACACAAAATTTATAATAGCATATAAAAACTCAAGTGCCCAGGAATAAATTTAACAAAAGATATTAAAGACCTTTATGGGAAAAACTATAAAACTTCATTGTGACATTAAAAACCTAAATAAATGGATGAATACACCAGCTTCAACAACTGGAAAATTCAATATTGTAAAGATGCCAATTCTTCCCTCAATCAATCTACAGATTCAAGGTAATCTAAATCAAACTCAGCAGGTGTTGCGTGTGTGTGTGCGCATGTATGTGTGTACTGATAAGCTAATTCTAAAATTTATATGTAAATATAAAGGCTCAAGAATACCAAGACCTTCTCAAAGAATAAGGTGGGATGGCTTGCTTACCAGATACGAAGACGTGGCGTATTCTTGGCACAGAGATAATAAAACAGATCAATGAAAGAGAATTAAAAATCCATATATAACCCTACAAATATGTGAGATATGTGATCATCTCTGTAACAATGTATCATAGATACATGACAAAAGTACCATTGTGGAGCAACAGGAAAACAATATTTTCAATAAACAGTGCTGAAATAATTGAGTATACACATATATGGAAAAATAGTCAAATTGGACCTATGCTTGATACAGTTCACAAAAATCAACTCTAGTGGACTTTAGAATAAAAGTTCAAGGCAAAAGTATAGTTTTAGAATATATTTTTAGAAATAGTTTCATTGCCTCAGTACAGGGAATTCCTGTTCACAAATACCTTAAACATTTTTTTTGAGACAAGGTCTTGCTCTGTTGCCCCCGCCAGTACAGTGGCATAATCATGGCACGGTGTAGCCTCGACCTCCTGGGCTGAAGTGATTCTACCACTTCAGCCTCCTGAGTAGCTGGGACTATAGTTATATACTACTGCACTCAGCTAAATTTTAAATTTTTTGTAGAGAGAGAAGAAACAGAACACTAACTCTAGAAGAAAAGAATTGGTAAATCTGACCACATTAAAATTAAAGACTATCCATCAGAAGACACCAAAGAGGCCAGCCGCCAGTGGCTCACGTATGTAATCCCAGCACTCTGGAGGACCGAGGCGGGCGGATCACTTGAGGTCAGGAGTTTGAGATCAGCTTGGCCAACAACAGATGGTAAAACCCTATCTCTACTAAAAATACAAAAATTAGCCTGGCGTGGTGGCACACGCATGTGATCTCAGCTACTTGGGAGCCTTGGGCGGGAGAATCGCTTGAACCTGGGAGGCAGAGGTTGCAGTGAGCCGAGATCATGCCACTGCACTCCAGCCTGGGTGACAGAGCGAGACCCTGCCTCAAAAAAAAAAAAAAAAAAAAGACATCAAAGAGAGTGAAAAGACAACTAGAACAGGAGAACAAGAGAGAATATTCACTACACTTATGACTAACTAAGAACTTGTGGCCAGAATATATACTAACAGTTTGATAAATCAAAGAAAAAAAGCATTGTTCAAAATAATCCCAAACTAGAAACCCCCAAGATGGTCATCAAGAAGAGAACAGATAAATGAATACATTTAGTTATATTCACACATAATAGAATCTTACACAGCAAACTAAAAAGAACAAATTTCAACAACAGTAAGGAGGAATCTTTAAAACAACATTGAATAAGATCAGCAAGTCACAAAAGAATAAATAGTTTAATTTATGTAAATATCAAGAATTGGCAAAACTACACTATTGTTGTATAGTGAAGTGTATACAAATAAAAACTAGAAAGAAAAGTCAGTAAGCAATTATCATAAAAGTCAGGGTAGTGGTAACCTTGAAGGAGAGAGGGTGTTATGATGCGGAAGAAACACATAAGCAATTTCTAAGGTATTGGCAGTATTGTATCTCTTAGCTTGGCTTGTAGTTACAAGATTTATGCCTTATAATCATACGCTATATTTCATGCTTATTTTATGTACTTTTCTATAAATATATGTTATACTTCATAATTTAAAACAGGTTTTAAAAAGCTGAGGGCATGTTCTGTGTTTTCTTAGATTCTTTATTTGTCCATTGGCATCCATTAATCACAGGGCCAATTCTATTAACCCTATTTTCTTATTTTCTGTATTCCTGATGTTCTGGCACCTGTGGCCTCACTTGCTGGGGAGAGATGGCCCCTCACAGGGATAGCCAATTCTTATAGATAACAAAAGGCTTGGCCAGGGGCATACTTCTTATATGCAAACCATCCAATCCCAAGTCTATAGTGCCAACCACCTTATCTAACTTTTACACACCAAGCCAATATTTACTCTACCCCAAATCATCCCGGGCCAGGTACCGGGCTACCAGGAATCACCCTTACAGCCCAAAGATAGTCAGAATTATTGAAACTAGCCAATCCAACACTATTTATTTCGCCTTGCCTTTCCTGTGAAAACCCCAACAAAAGGTTTGGTCCAGGCTTTCTCCTCATGCCTTCTTCTGCCTCCTGATGAAAACGTGCTGCTTATCCCTTGGCCCTGCCTGTATGACATGATACACCCCTTTCTTTGGGAAATTTAAGTAATAAAAATTTCTTTCAATGGCATTAGCCTCTGTGTGCCATCTCTTAAAAGTTACTTCTGTAAATTAAAATCCCATGGGTACAAATGAGACGGGAAGTTATAAAAATAATTTTTAAAAATTAATGCAATGGAGAAGGTATAATAAAGTATAATAGTCGGGCATGATGGCTCAAGCCTGTAATCCCAGCACTTTGGGAGGCCGAGACGGGCGGATCACGATGTCAGAAGATCGAGACCATCCTGGCTAACACAGTGAAACCCTGTCTCTACTAAAAAATACAAAAAACTAGCCGGGCGAGGTGGCGGACGCCTGTAGTCCCAGCTACTCGGGAGGCTGAAGCAGGAGAATGGTGTAAACCTGGGAGGTGGAGCTTGCAGTGAGCTGAGTTCCGGCCACTGCACTCCAGCCTGGGCGATAGAGCAAGACTCCGTCTCAAAAAAAAAAAAAGTATAATAAGCAGGCTAAATTTTTAAAGCTCTTAACCAAAACTTTAAATGCATTCAATCCTTTTGGAAGGTAAATAAGTAGAAATTAAGAGAAGATACATTAGTAAACTGATAAACCACACAAGAAACTAAAACATCTGAAATTTTCTTTAGATGGTGGCAATAGAGAATAGAACTGAGCATTCCAATTGTGCTTGAAGCTCATGTTCTGTAAAACTGGTTTGGAGATTCTAACAGGGCACACACATTCATACAGGCTTTCCTTCTGCTATCAGGAAAAGATATCTCAAGTCAATCATGTAACAAAGAATGTACAATGGTACAGCCACCTTAGAAGACAGCTTCATAGTTTCCTACAAAGCTAAACACAGTCCTACCACACAATCCAGCAATCACGTTCCTAGGTATTTATCTACATGAATTAAAACTTATGTACACCCAAAAATCTGCACATGAATGTTTAAAGCAGATTTATTTATGACAGCCTAAAGCTGGAAGTGACCAAGATGTCCTTCAACAGACAAGTGAATAAACAACTGGTCCATCTATACAATGAAGTATTATTCAATAATGAAAAACAAATGAGCTATTAAGCCAAGGAAAGAAAATATCTACACCATAATGCTAAGTGGGAGAAGCCAGTCTGAAAGGGCTACATACTGTATTGCATTCTCAAAAACATAAAGCTATAGAGAGAAAGTAAAAGATCAGTGGTTGCTAAGGATTTGGGGGGAGTAAAGGAAGAATGAAAAGGTGAAGCACGGGATTTTTAGGGCAGTGAAACTATTCTGTATGATACTGTAATGATACATAACATTACCCACTTGTTAAGACCTGAAGAACCGCTGTATAACACCAAGAGTGAACCCTATGGACCTTACTTAATAATAGTGCATCAATACTGGTTCTTTAGTTGTAACGAATATATCTCACTAATACAAGATATTAACAAATGAGGAAACTGGAGAAGAGGTGGTATATGAGAACTTTGTACTGTCTGCTCAATTTTTCTTATAAGCCTAAAACTGCTCTAAAAATAAAGTCTATTATAATAATGAAAAAGGGAGGCAGATTCCATAATCACAAAAAAGGTTCATAAGCTGCTTTTCAAAATGAATAATAAATGCCTATTACAGTCTCCCTAAAGGCAACACCAGCAGTGACGTCAGGAGAGATTCCCTCTTATATAATTCATAAGCCAAAAGACCCACTGTGTGTAACATGATACAGTAGAAAATATGTTTACTGTATTAAACCAGAAAATATTAATGAGGAGACAGATAACCTTAATAGCCAACTACAAGAAAGTTAATTTGATCCCAAGAGTAGAAGAGAAATCATTCCATACAGCGTAATATTCTGAAGAAAAGTCAAGACAAGGGACAAAATATGTCATCTTGAATTTTTAACATCATGCTTGTGCATGACACTTCCATCTATCAAGAACAGTCTTTTAGTCTGTGGCTAAACAGGCATCAACTAAGTTGTGTCATATCTCCATTGGTAAGCTATAACTTGGCATATCAATAAGTTCTTGTGTTAAGACAAAGAAATGTCCGCTGTCAAGTTTATTGCCCTCCCACCTCTAATTATTATCTACTTTGTATATAGTCCCTTACATTCTACCATAGCCATCGGTTCACTCTTTACACTTCATATGCATCCTTCATAACTATCTCCACGTTTTCTGATCCACTGCTTATTATAACTATCTCTATTTATTTAAATCCTGACTGGGATATCTAAAGTTTCTTCAGTCTTTTAAACATTTATTGAGTGCTTTATTTAGGATTCAGCAAACATTTACTGAGCTCCTTCAGGCTCATTTCACCCACATAGCTATAACTACTTTAAGATATTATTACCTCAATTTTCTAGAGAAGCAAACATATTCAGAGAAGTTAAGTAACTTGTCTTCGGCAACCAAAATCAAATCCAAATCTATCATGCCAGTCCAGTGTTTTCTTCCACTCGTGTTTAGCTCTCTCCCTACTGAACTACATGCAACCTGCTAGTTAGAATTCAAGGCTTTACTACACACTTCCTGAAATCTGTTTGTTTGTTTTTAAACTCTACCAAAAAACCTGTCCCTAGACCTCCCAACTCCACCTGCTCCTTTAAATCTTGCTAGTAGGTTCTTCTATTCCCAGATCCTTTCTCTATAACAATCTACACCACTACTGTTACATGATAGCCATGGTGCCTTCAAGATTTCAAAAAAATTCTGCTAACCAAATTTCCTTCTGGGGGAAGGAGAGAAAAGTCTTGGGATGACATCACGGAGTTATTTCAGCCTGCTGTCTTCCCCTTAATAGAATATACAACTATAGCAACTATATCAATGTACCGTAATTAACTGCTTAATAGATTCTTTTATACATTAGATTATCAACAACTTGAAACTAGTGACTGGCCTGAGGCAACAAATGATAACTGAAGGCACTTGGACAACCTCATAAAGTAAATGAATACCTGCCACATCTACTATTTTTGTGAGCAGAAAATCTTACCAGACTTAAATTTGACCATGAAAAGCAAGTTCGTGGAATGAAATTGCTGGGATCAGAGCATGTACAACAATTAAAACCAGGACACAACACTTTTTGCCATGTTTACACAGAACAGAATAATTAATAGCCCTTCATCTTGTAAGCAAATCATAATTACCTACTATAGATACTAAGTTTATAAAGAACATCTGACTTTCTTTTTTTTAAAGTTTCCCAGGGAGGCAGTATGAGTAACAGGAGCATAAGCTTTGTATGATGCTGAACAAGTTATTTAAGCCTTTCTGAAACTCATTTTGCTTCAGCTGCAAAATACGGGCAGGTGTACCTACCTCATAGAATTGTTGAAAGAATTAAATGAGATCATAAAGCTCTTAGCACAATGTTTATTACATAATGGGCACCTAAACTGTTCCTTCTCTTCCTCATTATCATTTATTACGTTCTTAGTGTTTGTTTCCTCACCTACTGTTAAATACCTACCATATAAGATAGTTGTGAGAATGAAGCACATTGCCTGACACATAGTAAGTACTTGTGAAAGCTTATTATTCCTATCCCTTTTAGGATTACTGTGGGAATAGTGAAATCAGTGCAACCACAACATTTTAAATAAAGACCTGAGCTGGGGAAAAAAATCTATCAGCTTTTCAGGAATTGTGTATTTACTTTTGGAAGGGAGAGGAGAATGGGAAGGAAAAGACAATGTTTTATTACTACATAGTAGGCAAAAATCATAATTTCATAACGATTTGAAATGATTTATAATAATCATTAAGGTACAAGGCTAAACTCAGGGACTAGCACACTATTTGTCTAAAGGAAAACAAAAACAACTTGAAGGCAACTAAATATACACATAAGAAATCTGGGGCCGGACGCGGTGGCTCAAGCCTGTAAATCCCAGCACTTTGGGAGGCCGAGACGGGCGGATCACGAGGTCAGGAGATCGAGACCATCCTGACTAACACGGTGAAACCCCGTCTCTACTAAAAAATACAAAAAACTAGCCGGGCAAGGTGGTGGGCGTCTGTAGTCCCAGCTACTCGGGAGGCTGAGGCAGGAGAATGGCGTAAACCCGGGAGGCGGAGCTTGCAGTGAGCTGAGATCCGGCCACTGGCACTCCAGCCTGGGCGACAAAGCGAGACTCCGTCTCAACAAAAAAAAAAAAAAAAAAAAAATCTGGCCATTAATTCACAAGACATTTTAGAAGAGACTTCAAAAACAGTCTCATTATGTTTATCATCTTATAAAACTGAACAACATTTTGAACTGGGAATTTAAAACACGAATTAACAGGAACTCACTATTGTGATTTGTTTTAAATTTTGCATAAATATATGTGTATTCAACATAAATAAATATTTCAGTTTTCTTACCTGTTGTGTTCCATCTGCACTTACAATAGGGGTAGACAAAAGAGAAATATCACTACTTAAGATCTGAGTTGTATCCAGTAGTGGTGGATGTTCTGCCATTATCAATAAGACATTAATATACTGAATAACGCTCCAACTCTGAAAAACAAACATATATAGTCATTTGTAAGTACATCCTTAAAATATAGTAAAACATTGTACATTGAAGATGTTTCATTTTTTAACCTAAAAAGATATTCTTGTCAAAAGAAATTCTAGAATACTCTGTTGACTACTTTTTTTTTTCCAATCAATAAGCCATTTAAGGAAATACATTTCTTACAATTCAAATTACTTTGTTTGTCAAAGTAGTCAGTAAGTTTATATATTAAAGAGAATATCAGCAGGCTCTATTTAAATTCTATGTCTGTCTCTCCATCCCTTCCATCTTTATATAATATTTTATTTAATTTAACCACCACTACTTAATCTAAACACTGGGATAGGCACTAAAATACAGTGATTCAGTGAGGCAACTGTCACTAATTTTTTTCTATGGGCAGACAAGGTAATTATGAAGACTCAATCCCCCTCATCACCCTATCTGTCTCTAGGAGCAACACAAGAATAATAATGATTTTTCACTGATTCCTCAGACAAAACACAATGGTAGAAAAATCTGCTCAGGATTACTGAAGAACCTTCAAGTTTGAAGTTTCAAGCTCTTATTTATTTTGGTTGTATTACTCTTTTCTAAGTGATACCTATTTACAATAAATCAATAATGTCAATGAAAAAACATATACATTTAGAAATCTTTAACTGTACAGACAGTATCACATACAAAAATAAAAGTAAAATATAATGTAAGCAATATTAGTCTATCATATACAAAGTTAACTAATAAAACATCAGCAAATTACATTTCAAGATGAGCAAATTGAGTATAATAATAAATACACTGAATCTATATTGAAAATTTAAATAAACATTTTGGAATGTTTACAGCATTCTACAATTCAGTAGTGTCAAGAGGGTTAACTTTTATAAGAGATTAAATTCATGTTATTTATTTAAAATCCTGACTCTGCCGAACCTCACAAGTTGATTTAGCTTGAAAATAATTTTTCATGTAGATATACAACAACTACTATAATGTTTTAAAAATTATTCAGTATAGGTATCTACTTAAAGATTTCATAATTAATACCACAATAATATAAAATGTGTCATTTTATATTATTTAACTGCCTCATGAAAATGCATATTCTTTAAACATGTTTATATATAAACTAATGCAAATCTAACTTCTGGCATAACCTGTATTCCTATATTACTTAAAGTCCAATAAAATCACTAAGTACTTTAAATCTTGTCTAATAATGTTGCTCTGTGGAATATACAAAGAATTATGAGAAACAATAAATGTATTATTTCTCCCACTTGCATATCACAACAGTTAGTGTAAGAAACATTTCCAAGAAGCTAATTTGGGATTAAAAAGAGAGATTTTGTAGGCAATTCAATTTTCTTAATAAATTTTAAAAAATAAAAACCACTGAGCCATTTAAATTCTGTCATTTTATTCTATTTGCAGTATTCTATACACTAGGTTCAGCTAAAACTGCAGGCTGCCATTATTAAATTTTAGAATGTAACAATGAAGATATAACCACAGTTTTGTTTCAAGAGATAGACTGGTAGTTTTACAAATAGAAATACAGATTTTCTTTTGAATCTTCAACTTAATTCCAATACTAGTGGTATTAGAGATTGGGTATAGAGCCACATGCTATATTTCAATATTTACCATTCCATTTAAGCCATTACCTTTTTAAAATTTTCAACACATTGGTCAATTTGCCTAAGGTATTATCTTTCATTTTAGTCTTTTTAAAACTAGGACACACTAAAGTTTCATTTATAAATTGGTTTATTGTATGGCCATATCTATCACACCCAAAGTAGTTGGTTTTATTTAAGCTTGCAAATTCAAAACTTTTACCCTGCAACTCAAATGCTGGCATTTAGAAACCAGACATTCCTTTCATTCCTTCTGTAGAGAATACTGTCAGTTTCTTCCTTCAGTAAATTACTTCTAATTTTGTTACTACTCACTTTCTACATTCTAGTCTTATCTTGTGACCTCAAACAGCCTCTTAGTTTTAGTTATACACTTATTTTTATTTTTTATAATGTAATATTTGATGTATTTTTAAAAAGAATAGAAATAACTTACAGCATGTATTAACGTCCACAGAGTAAATACTTCCCTGCCACAGCCCACTTCAAACTACCAATGATTTTAAATTGACCTGCAAATTCCTGAATTTTAACAACCAACTTTTGTACACAAGTTAAGACAGCTCCAGCATATCACTGTTGATATGTCAACATTTATTTATGTAGCAATAATGTGAAATATTAATGTTTGGATCAGTGTTGCATGTGGAATCTTGCAAAATACATAAATAAACATTTGCAGACTCTGGGTGAAAAAAACCTGGATATCTTTGTACTATTCTTGCAACTTTTTTTTTTTGTAGGTCTAATATTTTAATTAGTGTCAAATTAAACAATGTTGTTTTAAATGTAAGAGAGGTTGCAGATCTGAACATACAAGGTTTAACCAAAGAAAAGGTCCTAAAAGATAACGCAGAATATCTTCATAACCTTGGGACAGAGAAAGATTTCTTAAACAAGATATAAAATACATTTCTTAAAACATAAAGAAAAAACAATATATTGGATTTCATTAGAATTAACTGTAATTTCTTTTAAAAAGCTTTAAGAGAATGAAAAGGTAAATCACAAACTGAAAAAAGATATTTACAACATATGTTCTAAAAAAGAGCATACATTTTGAATATATACCAGCCTCCTACAAATTATTTTTTAAAAAAGATAGCAAAATAATAAGAGACTTGAATCTACTCTCCACAAAAGCAGAAATGTGGCTGGGCAGTGGTTCATGTCTGTAATCCCAGGACTTTGGGAGGCTGAGGTAGGCAGATCACTTGAGGTTAGGAGATCAAGATCAGCATGGCCAACATGGTGAAACCCTGTCTCTACTAAACATAAAAAACTTAACTGAGTGTGGTGGCAGGTGCCTGTAATTCCAGCTACTCGGGAGGCTGAGGCAGGAGAATCACTTGAATCTGGGAGGTGGAGGTTGCAGTGAGCCGAGATCATGCCACTGCACTCCAGCCTGAGCGATAGAGCAAGACCCTGTCTCAAAAATAAAAAAAGTGGAAATGCAAGAGGCCAATAAAATGAAATGAAAAAGACTATCAAGTGATAATGAGGTTATGGAGGCAAACTCGTATGGAACAGAAATGAAAATTTCGTAAAATCACTTAGGAAAAGTTTGACATTATCTACTAAGGTTGAACATATTCATCCTCTATGACCCAGGTATGATCCAGCTATTAGATTCCTGGTAGATACAAGAAGGCTCATAGGAGCCATTACTTGTTAATAGCCCTAAAGGTCCTCTGTAAATAAACTGTGGCTGTTTCATTCAATGGACTATATGCAGCAATGAAAATTAATGAACTAGTGATACAGGAAACAACGTGGATAAATCTCACAAACACAACATTCATGAAAAACACAGAAGAATACAGGCTGCACAATTTTATTTACAGGAGGTTGAAAAACAGAAAAAAACAATTTATGGTATTAAGAGTCAGGACAGTGGTTGCCTTTGACAAGGAAGAAACAATGGGAACATGGGCAAGGCATGAAGGCAGTTCCTTGGGTGATGGTACTATACTATGGACTTGGGGGGCTGTTATGTGATGATTAGCATTAAGTTATTCACTAAGCTGTATACTGATCATATATGCACTTCTTTATGTATATTATCCTTCAAAAAATTATTTTTAAAGGTTAAAGTTACCACATGATCATCTCAACTGATGTAGAAAAAGCATTTGACAAATTCAACACCCTTTCATAATAAAAAACACTCAATAAACTAATAGTAGAAGAAATATACCTCAACAAAATAAAGGCCGTATATGAAAAACCTACAGGAAAGATCACACTCACTGGTGGAAGACTGGAAGTTTTTCCTTTAAGATAGGAAAAGGCAAGGATGCTCACTTTTGCTATTTCTATTCAACACAGTACTGGAAGTTCTACCCAGGGCAACTGAGCAAGAAAAAGAAATAAAAGGCATCTAAACTGGACAGGAAGAAATAAAATTACCTCTATTCACAGATAATATAATCTTACAGGCAGAAAACCCTAAAGATTACACACACACACACAAAAAAAACTGTTAGAACTAATAAGTGAATTCAGCAAAGTTGCAGAATACAAAATCAACACATAAAAATCCATTGTTTGTACATATAACAATGAAAATTTGAAAAAGAAATTTAAAAAATTCTATTTACAATAGCAACCAAAAGAATAAAATACTTAGGAATAAACCTAATCAAGGAGGTGAAAGCCATACACTGAAAACTACAAAACACTGCTGAAAGAAATTAAAAACACAAATGCAGAAAACACCCATGTTCACAAAGTGTAAGATTTCATATTGTTAAGATGCCCATACTATCCAAAGCAATATGCAGATTCAATGCAATCCCTATCAAAATCCCAATAGCTTATTTTGTAGGAAAAGAAAAATCCATTCTAAAATTCTAGTATCTCAGGGGATCCCAAATAGCCAAAACAATTTTGAAAGAAAACAAACTTGAAGGACTCACACTTCCTGATTTCAAAACGTATTACAAAGCCATAGGAATCAAAACAGTGTGGTACTGGCATAAAGGAAGACAATAGACTAGTGAAATAGAATAGAGAGCCTAGAAACAAATCCTTAGCATATATGACCAAATAATC
Organism: Rhinopithecus bieti; assembly: GCF_001698545.2. Lineage (NCBI taxonomy): Eukaryota > Metazoa > Chordata > Mammalia > Primates > Cercopithecidae > Rhinopithecus > Rhinopithecus bieti. The sequence goes on from NW_016805783.1 coordinate 2,738,963, forward strand.
TTCAACAAGGGTGCCAAGATCATTCAATGAGGAAAGGACAGTCTCTTTAACAAATGATGTATGAAAAACTGGATAGCCACATGCAAAAGAATGAATTTGGATTATATTACACTATATACAAAAATTAACTCAAAATGGATTAAAGATCCAAATGTAAGAACCAAACTGTAGAACTTCTAGAAGAAAACACAGGGAAAAGCTTCATGACTTTGGATTTGGCAATTGTTTCTTGGATATGATGGCAAAAGCACACGTAACAAAGGCAAAAACAGACAAATAGGACTTAAACTTAGAAATTTTGTGCATCAGAAGACACAATCAACAGAGTAAAGAGGTACTCTATGGAATGGGAGAAAACATTTACAAACTGTCTTAACTTGGTCTGCTACTAAAAAAAAAAAAACACACACAGAGTGTGTAACTGAAACAACAGACATTTATTGGTCACACTTCTGGAGGTTGTGAAGTTTAAGACCTAGGTGCTGGCAGATTTGGTTCTTGGTAAGGATCCTCTTCCTGGCTTTCAGATGGCTATCTTCTGGCTGTTGCCTCACATGAGGGAGAGAGGACACTCTTGTGTCTCTCACTCTTCTTATACAAGAACACTAATCACATCATGGGAGCTTCACCCTCATGAACTCATCTAAGCGTAACTATTTTCAGTAATTAGCTCCCCAAATCTCCACCTCTTAATACTATCATTTTGGGGCTTAGGGGTTCAACATATGAATTCTGGAGAGACACTAATATTCAGTCTATAATATTCGGCCCCTGACCTTCCAAAATTCATGTCATTTTCATTCTATCCCAACAGCCCCCAAAGTCTTAACTCACTGAAGTATCAACTCTAAAGTCCAAAGTCTCATCTAAGTATCACCTAAATCAGATATGGGTGAAGGTAGAGGTACAATTCATCCTAAGGCAAAATTCCTTTCCAGCTTTTGTGAAACCAGATATGTTACGTATTTGCAAAAGACAATGGTGGGACAGGCATAGCACAGACATTCCCACTCCAAAAGAGAGAAATCAGAAGAAAGAAAGGGGTGACATGTCCCAAGCAAGTCCAAAACCTACCAAGGCAAATACCGTTAGATCTTAAGGCTTGAGAATCATCATCTTTGATTCAATGCTCTACTTTCCATATCCACTGGAGTAATGGTCCTGCCTTCCAGACACTGAAATGGCAGCATCACTCCCATGGCTCAGTGAGGTGACCTGTCCCTTCTGCTTGGTGGAGCCCTGACCATGCAGCACTCTCACAGGGACCTTCCCATGAGGCTCTGCTGCAGGGCAGTCCTGCCCTTTAAAGCTGAGGTGGAAGGAGCCTCACCCTATGGGCCCATGCACTTTGGATCTGTAGTGGGAGTAGTAGCCCTGATGACTCTGAATTGCCTTTGGAGTCCTTCTCCCTTTTCTGAAATGATCATGCATGTTCACAGCCTTCCTTCATTCTATCCCATGTTCTCTATTTCCTTTAATCTCACCTGGCAGTGTTTCTAATATAATTCTGTCTCTATTCCTGGCTTCAGTTGAGATGGCTGATTAGGTCCATGGTTTACACCCACACTAATCTCCTTAGCAAATGGTCAGCCAGCCACACCTTTGATGTTCTCTTCCAAATGTTCTTTCGCATTTCTGTAATATGGAGATGCTGAGAATTTTCCAAATCTTTAAGTTCTGGTGCCTTATTGCTTAATAATTCTTTATTCAATTCATTTCTCTCTTTTTACATTTTACTATAGGTTGACTATCCCTTATCCAAAATGCTTGGGACCAAACTCATAATGAAATATCTTAGGGATGAAACTCAAGTCTAAACATGAAATTCATTTATGTTTTATATACATCCTACATAGACAGAAGATAGTTTTACATAATATTTTAAATAATTTTGTACATGAAACAAAGCTTTGACTATTTTAACTGCAACCCATCACATGATGGAATTTTCCACTTGTGGCATCATATCAAAGCTCAGAAAGTTTCAGATTTTTGATATTTCGGATTTCTAAATTAGGGATGCTCAACTTGAATAAGCAGTGAAGAGCAATCAAATTGCTCCTTCAACACTTGGCTTAGAAATCTCTTTACCTAAATACCCAATTTAATAGTTCACAAGTTCTCCCTTCTAGAAAACACTGGAACATAAACACAATTCAGTCAAATTGTTTGCCACTTTATTACAAGGATTGCCTTTTCTCCACTGTCCAAAACATGCTCCTCATTTCCATCCAAGACCTCATCAGAATGGCCTATCACCCATGTTTCAAACAACATTCTGTTCATGATTATTTGTGTCCTCCTTGAAGATGGAGGCTTTCTCTCCAGCTCTCCTCTTTTCTCTATGAGCCCTCACTGGAATTGCCCCTAGCAGTCTGGTTGCAGCAATCTCGGCTTTTTTTTTTTTTTTTTATGGACACACCTCAAAACCTTTCCAGCCTCTACCCATTATACAGTTCCAAAGCTACTTCCACATTTTTAGGTACCTGTTATAGCAATCCCCTATTTCTTAGTACCAATTACTGTCTTAATCAACTTAGGCTACCATAGCAAAATAACAGTCTGGGTGCTTTAAACAACAGACATAATTTTTAACAGTTATGGAGGCGAAGATGTCCAAGATCAGGGTGCTAGCATGGTTGGCTTTTTGGTAAGAGCCCTCTTTCTGGCTCTCAGATGGCTACCCTCTCCTTTTGTCCTCAAGGCAGAGAGCATACGAGCTCAGGTCTCTTCTTCGTCTTATAAGGATACTAATCTGATCATGGGGACCCCATGCTCATGATCTCATCTAAGCCAAATTATCTCCAAAGGCCCCACCTCCACATACTGTCACATTGGTGGTTAGGGCTCAATGTATGAATTTTGGGAGGTATACATTCAGTTCATAACACTATTAGATGCTTTCTCACTCAGTCACGGACATAATTCTGAATCTGTTGTTTCCTTACACATGTATTCTGCTAGTTTTCTTCCTTAACCTTATTATTCATATCTGTTAATTCACCTAGATTTGTTATATACATGATGACAACAGCTTAGACCTAGAAACTAAGGTAGATATCTTACGAGAATAAGCTTGGTCTGGGGTTTGAAACTTCAGTTCTTTTTGTCTACAAAGCATGTGGGAAAATGCAAAGCGGGATTACATCTTGGATTACAGCAATAGCATAACAGAAGTGCTGATAGGAAAAATCTGTACATTTAGATTGAGACATCCAATGTCTTCTTTTCTTGAGACAGAGTCTCGCTCTTGTTACCCAGGCTGGTGGGCGGTGGTGTGATCTTGGCTCACTGCAACCTCTGCCTCCTGGGTTCAAGCAATTCTCCTGTCTCTCTCTCCCAAGTAGCTGCGATTACAGGCGCCTGACACTACACCCACCTAATTGTTTGTTTTTAGTAGAGATGCGGTTTCACCATCTCTCAAACTCCTGACCTCAAATGATCTGCCCACCTAGGCCTCCCAAAGTGCTGGGATTACAGGTGTGAGCCACCACGCCCTGCTGAAATCCAATGTCTTTTGATGTGGTTTTCTGATGTGTCTAATTCAAACTAAAAACTATAGGTCTCCAGAGCCATTTGTGAAACCACAAGACTATCATATGCAGTTGTTCCTTGGTTTCTACAGAGGATTGGTGCCAGGATCCCCAAAGACGCCAAAATCCACAAAACCTTAAGCTCCTTACATAAATGGTGTAGTATTTGCATATAACTTATGCACATTCTTCTGTATACTTTAAATCATCTCTATATGACTTATAATACCTAATACAATATAAATGCTATGTAAAAATCATCTCTATATGACTTATAATACCTAATACAATATAAACGCTATGTAAATAGTGACACTGTATTCTTCAGGGAATAATGAAAAGGTCTGTACATATTTAGTACAGATGCAACAATCCATTTTTTTCCAAATATTTTCGATCCATGGTTGATTGACTCCGTGGATGTGAAACTCCCAGAAATGGAAGGCTGACTATACTCCAAGGAGTTTTAGTCATTTAACTCTAGAATTTAGGAGTTTTTAAAAATACACATATGAACAAAATGTTACATAAAAATATTAGAATTACAGTAGCAATTGTATCAAGATGGTGAGATTATGTAACCATTTTTCTCTATTTCTCAAGGCTTTTTTTTATAATATGAATATGGTTCATACCACCATCAAAATTTTGATTTAAAAATTAATAGTCTTGAAGAGCCATAGGCAACCACACATATTTGGCTTCTCAACCATCTAAGCACCCTTTCAGGAGAATTTAAATAAATTTTGCTAGAACTTGGACTTTATCCAGATTACTAATTTATCTCATGAACTGATATCCTAAAGTGTATTTTTCCAATGTAGACTTCTATTTCATTTTTAACGTTTGGATTTTTTATCTTCTAAACTTGACTACAGTAGACTAAAAATAAGGTATTTGAAATTACCTGTGGTGGAATTTCCTGAGATGAAAGTCATGGGAGTCACTCTGCAAAATTATCTTATCATTTCTTACCAGAAACCTAAAACAAGTATTTCATAGATTATATTTAACAATAAGAACAGGATATTAGGTTGTTTTATATTTTGGCCAAAACTAATTAATTCTTTGAATTACCCTCTTTGATGTCAACTGTACTGCAGAAAATGGCTCTTAAAATATAATTACATGCATTACTTCAGTTCACCTTAAACTTCCATATGTTAATGTGAAATTTTATGAAGACATAATAGGCAATCTTGCTTTTTTCTTCTATATTTATAAAAGAAATGTATATTGGTAGAGAAAGTAAGAAGGGAGGAGAATGGTAAGAAGACAGTGTTATCAATCATTTTCAATGACTGATATTAAATTTTTAAAAAGACATTTTATAATTCAAAAGATTTATGCTTAATCCAGTTCCTTGCTTTTCTTTCTCTCCCCCATGCTCACTTTTTTCATTTCTTTGGGTATTGGAAGTATAAAACAGTACAACATTTGGTACAAAAAAAGGCTACAACTAAGAGTGTTATGCTAAAAAGAAAATAAAAAAGGCCGTCCTCAATCAAGAAATAGGCTGCTTTGCAGTATTCTGTTAGAAATCAGATATATCTGATAATTTAATGAAAGAAACAAATAAAAAGGTCTTTGACCCTTACAGTGGCTCATGACTGTAATCTCAGCACTTTGAGAAGTTGAAGCAGGAGGACCACTTGAGCCCAGGAGTTTGAGACCAGCCTGGGCAACATATTGAGAATTTATTATTGTTATTATTATTATTTGTTTCAAAGTCAGATATAATTGGAAAATATTTTCTCACTGAAACACTGTAATAAGTGATAATTTCGCTCTCAGATCATGCTGTAAGAGTTAAATTTAACCTACATCTTTCTTAAAACCTTTTATTGTGGAAAATCTCAAACATACACCAATGTAAACATAATAGTATAATGAACCCCATGTACTCATCACCCAGCTTTAACTCATGACCAGTCTAGTTTCATCTATACCCCACTTCCTGTCTTGTAGTATTATGAAACACAACTAGGACATTCCAAAATTTCATTTGCAAATATTTCAATAAGTATCTCTGAAAGATAGGAACTCCTTTCTAAAACATAATTACAAAACCATTACCATACACACACTTTAACAATTCCTTAAATCATCAAATATGCAGTCAGTGTTCAAATTTTGCATTGTCTTGTTAATTTTTATTAAAACTTGATTGAATCAGGATTTGTATTAGATGTGCACACTACTATTTGCCATGTCTTTAAAAACCTCTTTTAATCTAAGTACTATCCATTTGATTGTCATGACTTTAATAATGTTTTAAAAGTAATTTTTGGGGCCGGGCGCGGTGGCTCAAGCCTGTAATCCCAGCACTTTGGGAGGCCGAGACGGGCGGATCACGAGGTCAGGAGATCGAGACCATCCTGGCTAACATGGTGAAACCCCGTCTCTACTAAAAATACAAAAAACTAGCCGGGCGACGTGGCGGGCGCCTGTAGTCCCAGTTACTTGGGAGGCTGAGGCAGGAGAATGGCGTGAACCCGGGAGGCGGAGCTTGCAGTGAGCTGAAATCCGGCCACTGCACTCCAGCCTGGGCGGCAGAGCGAGACTCCGTCTCAAAAAAAAAAAAAAAAAATAAAAAAAAAATAAAAAAATAAAATAAAATAAAATAAAAAATAATAAGAAAAATAAGACACAATTTTAAGAAGGGTATTTACCCGAGAATTCTCCCATACCTCCAGGAAAGAAGAAAGGCCTATTAGATAAAGATAATTAACCACTATATGGATTTTAGAGAAGTAAATAATTTTCCCATTAATCCTTATAGTTCCTAACTGTGACATTCTTCTCTCTTTGACATAGTTGTCTGCAAAGTTTTTCTTGTAATTGTTCAATTTTCTGCATTTTATTTCTTTCTTTATGTTCCTCTAACAGACCA
>NW_016805783.1:2745445-2753702 GCF_001698545.2 Rhinopithecus bieti
AAATAAAAGTAATTTTTTTATTTCTGAAGACCATATTAGTCTATTTTTTATTTATGAAAAAATCAATAATTTGTATCTGTCCTTAAAAGTGACTTTAACTAGATCATATAGAGCTGATGAATCTTTTTATCTGGATATATCAAGAGATAATCAATGGAGGTAATTTAAAGAACATCAGCAAGATCACACTTTAATAACCAATTTTAATTTGATTAGAAAAATCTCAAATAGCCAATTTCTAAGATTAACAAATGTATTATCAATCTAGTGAAACACAGTTTTCTATATCTTTATTCCTAATTGCTGTTAAGATATTAAAACTTCATTACTATCTACCATTATTTTGCCTAAGAGCACATTCCGGGCACATTTCACTCTCTTGATCAAAAATGTTAAAAGAAGTCAAGGAAGGATTTTATATTATGAGAATTTTTTCAACCTACAGAAAAGCTGAAATAACTGAACAGTAAACACCCATATACTTGTCACCTAGTTTCTAAAATTGACAGGTTTTAATTGCATGTATTCCTCTAGTGATCTTTTTTTAACGCACTTCAAAGTAGCAGACATTAGTATACTTCACTCCTAAACACTTCTGCATGTTACTAGCATTCAAAATTTTAGTTCCTTAAAACAAAAGTTCATGTATGATAAAATGTATGAATCTTCATTAAAATTTTTTTTGCCAAATTCCTTTTACCAGAAATGTACAAATCTTAAGTGTGCTATCATATGAGATTTTTTAAAATGAAACTACTATAAGTATCTAAGAATCTAAAGTCCTATTGTTGCTCTAAGATCACAGCTTTCAAATCCTGGTATGTATCAGAATCACCCACAGGGATTATTAAAACAGATTCCTGGGCCACACACACAGAGTTTCTGATTCAACAGGTGTGTGGTGGGGCCCAGTCAATCACATTTCTAGTAAGTTCCCAGGTTACGCTGATGCTGCTAGTCTTTGGACAACACAAATCTAAGACTAAATAAATTTTTACATTAAGTACTAACTGATAATAAGGACGTAAAGTTGATAACAATGTAAGGTGTATACCTCATTCTGGAAAGCCTCATCCCAGATGTGAATACATTATCCTTCAACTAGAAACAGATGAAAATACTGACCTAAGGATAAGAAAGTATTTGTAAAGGAATCAAGTTTAATGAAGAATTTTTAATTGTCTTTGGATATTACGGTCAAATTGATATACTAGGAGAGTATGATATACTGTCCTCAGATTGAAATTGCTATTTCCTGCAGAACAAACAAAGCTGAAACTTTCAACTTCGTTGAAAGTTGAAATGGCAGAGTAATTAGTTAAATGTATTAAACAAACATGCACCAAGTAGTTGTCATAACTACTTGTTTGGTGCAAAAGTAATTGTGGTTTTTGCCATTACTTTTAATGGTACAAATGGTACTTTTAATTGAAAGCAAGGGCAAAAACCACCGTTACTTTTGCACTAACCTAATACAATGTGTCAACTACTCTTGATTTTTGAAATAGTTTTGCTGAGGTGTAACTGACATATATCAAATTGCACGTTTAAAAGTGTACAATTGGATAAATTTTGACACATAAATACACCTGTGAAACTATTACCGTAATTAAGATAATGAACCTACCCATCATCTCTCATATTTTCCTACTAACTATCTGTAAACTGGAGCCTTTGCATTTCTATGAACAATGATGTTGTTTTCATGTGCTTATTTGTCATCCAGGTATATTTTTGGTTGACTATTTGTTTATTTTGTCCATAATACTAGACTGTTTTCTTATTATTGATAGTGCTTTATATATTTTATATATATTTTGATAGTGCTTTATATATTCTGGATACCAGTCCTTTACTAGATAAGTGATTTACAAATATTTTTTCTCCCAGTCTGCGGCTTGCTTTTATATTCTCTTACCAATGTCTTTTGAAGAGAAGTTTTAAATCATGATAAAGTACAATTTATCAATTTGCCATTTTATAAATGGTGCTTTCAAGGCTATACCTAAGAAATCTTCACCTAATGCAAGGTCACAGAGATTTTCTCCTATGTTTTTTAAAGAAATGTCATAGTTTTAGGCTTTACATTCTTTCTACTTTCTATTTATTTATTGAGAGGGGTATTGAAATCTCTGCTAAAATTGCATATTTATGTACAGACAATCCCCAACTTGTGATGGTTCAACTTACAATTTTTGGACTTTCTGATGGAGCAAAAGAGATACACATTTAGTAGAAACCATACATCAAGTATCCATACAACCATTCGGTTTTCCACTTTTCAGTATTCGATAAATTACAAGGGACATTCAACACTTTATTATAAAATCGGTTTTGTGTTAGATGATTTTGTTCATCAACCATATGATAATATAAGTGTTCTGAGCACATTTAAGATAGGCTAGGCTAAGCTACGATGTTCAGTAGATTAGGTGAATTAAATGCATTTTTGATATATTTTAACAAGTTAGGTTTATCGAGACATAACCTCATCATGAATTAAAGACCATCTGTATTTCTCTCTGCAAGTTTCAGCATATATTTAGAAACACTCTCTTTTTTTTTTTTTTTCTTTTTCCTTTTTTTTGAGACAGGGTTTCTGCTGTGTCACTCAGGCTGGAGTGCAGTGGTGTAAGCATAGCTCACTGCAGCCTCAACCTCCCAAGTTCAAACAATCCTCCCACCTCATCCTTCCTAGTAGCTGAGACTACAGGCATGTGCCACCACACCCAGCTAATTTTTGTATTTTTTGTAGAGCGGAGTTTCACCACATTGCCCAGGCTGGTCTCGAACTCCTGAACTCAAGTGATTTAACCCCCTCAGCCTCCCAGAGAGCTGGGATTACAAACATGAGCCACTGCCCCCAGGCCAGTTCCTATATTAAATGCATAAATACTTATAACTGTATGCCTTCTTAATTAATCCCTTTATTAATATGAAATAATCCTCTTTATCCCTGGTATGAATTTTTTGTTCTGTAACCTAACTTCTGGTTTAACTTAGTGATTTCAGTTTTCTTTTGGATAGTGTAAGCATGGTATATCTTTTTCCATCCTTTTAACTTACTTAAAGTGGATTTCTTGTAGATGTGAAATATTTGGGTCTTAATTTAAAAAAAAAAATTGAATATAACAATCCCTGACTTTTTTAATTGTAGTATTTAGGCTATTTACATGTAATGTGATTGTTGATATGATTGGATTTACATCATCATCTTGCTATTTGTTTCAAATGTTCTTTGTCCCTTTTCCCTCTTTATCTGCTTCATGTTTAATTATTTCCTATTATACCATCTCCTCTCTCTTGATTTATAGGCTACAACTCTTTGTTACTTGAGCGGTTTCTTTAAAGTTTCTAATACACCTCTTTTACTTATTACTGTATACCTTTAAGTAATATACTTCAGGAATATGTATCAGAACCTTTCAACAATAAATCTGCAATTTCTCTGGGATTTTTGCTATTATCATTGCATATTTTACTTTTACATGTTTTAAACCTCACATTGCCATTTTTTTAGGGATTTGGAGGGGAGGGCAGGGTCTCTATTGCCCAGACGAGAATGCAGTGGTGTGATCTTGGCTCACTGCAATCTCTGCCTCCTGGGTTCAAGCGATCCTCCCAACTTAGCCTTCCGAGCAGCTGTAACTACAAGCATGTACCACCATGCCTGGCTAATTTTTGTATTTTTTTTTTTTTTTTTTTTTGGAGAGACAGGATTTCACCATGTTGCCCAGGCTGGTCTCAAACGCCTGGGCTCAAGCATTCTGCCTGCCTTGGCCTCCCAAAGTGCTGGGATTACAGGCACGAGCCACCACACCTGACAACTATCATCATTTTTATATTAAACAGTCATTTGTCTTTCAAAGACATTTAAATAATAATTTTTTTTCTAAATCGTATATATTTGCCCAGGTAGTTACCACATACAGTACTCTGAACTCCTTGTGACCAAGTTTCCATGTGATCTAATTTTCCTTCTGCTTGAAGGACTCTATTTAACATGTCTTTTAGTTCAGAAATGAAAGTGATAAATTATTTCAGCTTTTGTATATTTGAAATCTTTATTTTGCCTTTATTTTGAAAGATAGTCTACCTGGGTAAAAAGTCCCAGGTTGACAGTTTTTGCAAAAAAATGCTTTAAAGATATTGCTTCATTGTCTTCTAGCTTACATTGTTTCTAATGACAGATCTGATGTCACCTTTATCTTTGTCCTGGTTTTTCTTTGGCTGCTTTTAAGATTTCTTTCATGGACCGGGCACGGTGTTTCACGCCTGTAATCTCAGCACTTTGGGAAGCGAAGGTGGGCAGATCATGAGGCCAAGAGATCGAGACAATCCTGGCCAACATGGGGAAACCCCATCTCTAATAAAAGTACAAAAATTAGCCAGGTGTGGTGGCTTGCACCTGTAATCCCAGCTACTCGGGAGGCTGAGGCAGGAGAATCACTTGAACCTGGGAGGCGAAGGTTGCAGTGAGCCGAGATAGTGCCACTGCACTCCAGCCTGGCGACAGAGCAACACTTCGCTGCAAAAAAAAAAAGAAAAAATTCTCTTTAAGTTATTTGATTATGATGTGTCTTAGTAGAGTTTTATTCATCTTTCTTATGCTTATTGTGCTTATTGGTTTATAGTTTATATCTATTTTGGAAAATGGCCATTATTTCTTCAAATATTTTTTCAGTTATTGTCTCCAAATTCTATTTTCTTTCTTCTGTGCTTCATTTTGGATAGTTTCTATTGCTATATCTTCATGTACACTAATCTTTCCTTTGACAAAGTCTAACATGCTATTAATGTAGTATGTCTTTGATACATAATTTTAATCTAGACAGTGTCTCTATTTAACATGTTCAATCTTTTTGTTAGCTTCTCTAACAGTCATAACTGTTTTAATAACTATCATCATCAGTATCATTTGAAGGCCAATTTCAAGTGATTTTTCTCAATATGGTTTGTACTTTCCTGCTTCTTTGCAGACTCAGTAAGTTGAACTGAATGTAAGATAATGTCAACTTTATCTTGTTGGCTGTTGGATATTTTTGTATTTCTATAAATAATCTCAAGATTTGTTCTAAGATGTGGCTAAGGGACTAGGACAAAGTTTGATTCTTTGGGACTTGGTTTTACGATGGATTAGGCAAGAACAGAGTTGCATTTAATGTGTAATTAATTTTTCCCCACTACTAATGCAAAACCCTCCAGAGTACTCTACTGAATGCCTTGTAAATTATGAGGCTTTCTGTTCTAGCTAGTGGAAACAGGCATTTCTTCTGGCCCTGTGTGAGTTTGGATACTGTTCTATATACAATCTTTTTAGTTGGCTCTTTCTCCAGCCCTGCATAGTTTCCTTAAATGTATATGTTTATCAGTACTTTGCTGAACACTTAAGGTTTTCATGTCTGATAGCTTTAACTTATAAATTACTACAAGCTTTCTTTGCTTTTCTTTTTGAGACAGCTCTCATTCTCTAAGGTTTTCATGTCTGATAGCTTTACCTTTAACTTATAAATTACTACAAGCTTTTTTTTTTTTTTTTTGAGACAGGTTCTCACTCTCTCACCCAGGCTGGAGTGCAGTGGCACAATCATGGCCCACTGCAGGCTCCTGGGCTTAAGCAATTCTCCCACCTCAGCCTCCAAAGTAGTGGGACTACAGATATGTGCCACCATGCCTGGCTTACTTATTTATTTACTTATTATTTAGTAAAAACAAGGTCTTGCTATGTTGCCAGGCTGGTCTCAAACTCCTGAGATCAGACAATCCTCCCACCTCAGCCTCCCAAAGTCCTGGGACTATTAGGCATGAGTCAAGCACCTGGCCATACTACAAGCTTTTAAATTATAAATTACTACATTATGGCTTTTATCATTCTCATATGCAATTTAGATTCTGAAGAAGGTTGTTTAACCCTTTAATGTATAATGATACATATCTGCAGTAACAATATTTTTGGCTTTACCTGTTGCTAAAGTAGGTGTATTCATAAACATTCCAATTTGGCTTGGATGTTACATTTCATCAGTGATGTACTGTTTATGAATTTATGCTTTGGGGTGGAGAGTTCTGCAGATGACTATCAAGTCCACTTGATCCAGAGCTGAGTTCAAGTCCTTAATATCCTTGTTAATTTTCTGTCTCATTGATCTAATATTGACAGTGGAGTGTTAAAGTCTCCCACTATTACTGGTGGGAGTCTAAGATTCTTCGTAGGTCCCTAAGAACTTGTTTTATAAATCTGGGTGTTCCTGTATTGGGTGTATACATATTTAGAGGAGTTAGCTCTTCTTGTTGCATTGAGCCCTTTACCATTATGTAATGCTCTTCTTTTTCTTTTTTTATCTTTGTTGGTTTAGAGTCTGAAAAACACGGAATGCTTCACGAATTTGTGTGTCATCCTTGCGCAGGGGCCATGCTAATCTCCTCTGCATCGTTCCAATTTCAGCATATGTGCTGCCAAAGCGCGCACAAATTTATGCTATTTAAATAAGTTATAATGTATTTTCGTTTAAGTGCAATAACATTTTTATATATAGGGCAGTGATTATAGCCATAGTTTTGTAATGCAATAGGTCAAACCATATGAAATTGCCACTGAGGTCAAAAACTTTAAAATATCAACAATTTAACCTAATGAATGTATTCATACACTTATAAGGAAATCAATAATTTACACAGATTGTTAGCAACAAATTTACTATAACTTATTTATCTTATTCTTCTCCAATCCCACAGCCACTGGAAAGAAGGAAAGGGTAGTATGGGTAGGATGGATAAGCCTCACTCTTTTATGTCCCTTAAGTGAAGAAAGGTTTAAAAGGGAAGGGGGCATTCAGAGCCACCGTCCTTACCCTTCTTAGTCAGATATACTAAATTTAAATTTAATTCAGCATTTAGGAGATACTGTCCCCATTCTCCCACTAAGAAACTATACCTTAATACTAACATGAAAATTCTGTTAAAATAGACTTCAAAGGAAATCTTGTTCAAAAAGATACTTCCAGTCAGGAAACTATGGAAAGAAGAGAGAAAGAATTGCTTCCAAGAAATGAACCCCAATCCATTAAAGGACTGATAGTGTGCACACAGATCAGTTTTTCTTTTTTTAAGTAACATCTTCTTAAGTTCCACATATAGCTCTAGGTGTCTAGCATCTTTGGAGCACACAGGCTACCCTTTAGAGCCAAAAGGCAACTACACCTAAGACAATCCTATTTTCACTTCCAAATATTTTATTGTCCTTTTTATAAGTATTATACAAAATTGTAGTTTTTATATTATAGATTGTTAACTTTGCTTTTGTAGAACTTCAAATTCTTAGTTATACCTATCAGTGTGATTTTTGGACTGAAGATTAAACCCGTAGTTTCTGAGTATTTTCTGGCCACAGTAATATACTGGTAACTAAATTCACACAGAAAGTTTGAGAGTTCCTGTGTAAAAGCTGCTATATTACTATAACTTAAACATATTAACATGTTTCCTTCACTAATTCCTCCAAAATAATTTTACCATATCATAATAAAATCAAGAAACATTTATTTCCTATAAGTAGATTTGTCTGCAGAATCCAGTAGTCCTTAAAGTAGTCCTTTCTGAGATGACTAGACTCTTCGTTTATTTGTTTTGTTTTGTTTTGTTTTTTGAGACGGAGTCTCGCTCTGTCACCCAGGCTGGAGTGCAGTGGCCAGATCTCAGCTCACTGCAAGCTCCGCCTCCCGGGTTCACGCCATTCTCCTGCCTCAGCCTCCCGAGTAGCTGACACTAGAAGCATGTGCCACCAGACCCGTCTAATTTGTTGTAGTTTTTAGCAGAAATGGGGTTTCACCATGTTGGTCAGGCTGGTCTCGAACTCATGACCTCGTGATCTGCCCACCTCAGCCTCCCAAAGTGCTGGGATTACAGGCATGAGCCACTGCGCCTGGCCTGGAAGATTTTTTAAAAGAAGTTGAAGGAAGACGAGTATGATTAGGGACAGTCTTTAACCAAGGCATAGTTGTAGATTTATAAACGAAGAGTCTAGCCCGGGCGCGGTGGCTCAAGCCTGTAATCCCAGCACTTTGGGAGGCCGAGACGGGCGGATCACGAGGTCAGGAGATCGAGACCATCCTGGCTAACACGGTGAAACCCCGTCTCTACTAAAAATACAAAAAACTAGCCGGGCGAGGTGGCGGCGCCTGTAGTCCCAGCTACTCGGGAGGCTGAGGCAGGAGAATGGCGTGAACCCGGGAGGCGGAGCTTGCAGTGAGCTGAGATC
>NW_016805783.1:2754215-2762442 GCF_001698545.2 Rhinopithecus bieti
AGTGTTTTATAACAGAAACTCTGAAAATAAAAAGCACTTTATTTTGTCTTGGTTGGCAGTTGTGGTTATAGAAGTTAAGAGTCACTGGTAGAATTCTCACTTCTTTAACCCACTTTAACACCGTTTCAGATCCAACACTATACTGAAATTGCTATTTCTAAAAACACCAATGACTTCAGACACCAACTGGGAAGCTTCTGCAAGTGAAAGGAAGTGCTATTAAAAATTACGCAGGGAAAACTGACATAAATCAAAGCTGTCCACCCAGAAGGAAAGGACCTAATCAGGACCAATCATAACAAAGCCTTGCATGTGTTGTTATGTTTGTTATATCACCAAGGCTGTACTTGCTTATACTTGAAAATATACATACAAACATCGTTTTTAACTCTTTCCTGACCCCTAATCCAGCTTCCATTTCTATGGCTAACAACTGTGGTGTACCCTTCCAGTCTTTTTCTCTGCACTTACTTGTGTATTAGGTTTTCTGGGATTGGTTGTTACATAAGTGAAAACATATACACTGCTTTTGTGTATTGTATTTTTTGGTGTATGAACTGTGTCTTTGTGTATGTATTATATGTATCTTGCCCTTTCATGTAAAATATCTTAAGAAGTACATCTATGTCTATTTCATGTTTTTTCGTAAGTATCTAATATTATGGTGTAAAGGCACACCATAATTTAACTGTTCTAATGATGACCTTATTACTTCCAGTATCCCTTCATACACTTTCTCCTCTGCATGGAATAATCATGCAATACTCTCTATTAACGTATGATAGCATTTCTATATTACAGACATATAAAAATAAAACTTCTGGTTCAGGAGAATGTACATTTAAAATGGACAGATACTGCCAAATTTTCTCCTAAAAGATGAAGCTATTTATATTCGGTTCAATAATATTTCTTCACAACTTAACAGGTTACCTGTATTTCTACTTCTATAAATTTCCTGCTTACATTCTTTCCCATTTTCCATCAGGTTATCTTTTTCATATTGATTTGTAGTTACACCTTATATACCTTGAATATTAATTCTGTCTATTACATGTCAAATATTTTATCCCAGTCTATTGCTTGCCTTCCTTTTTAAATGGCATCTAAGTTTGATGTCTCACTTAAAAGCCTTCTCTACTCCAACAATTTTTAAAATTAACTTTTAAAAGTTTTGTCATTCGAGTTAATGGGTGCAGCACACCAACATGGCACATGTATACATATGTAACAAACCTGTACATTGTGCACACGTACCCTAGAACTTAAAGTATAATAAAAAATAACAATAATAAACCTTTTTTATTTATCAACATTTAGTCCAGCTGGGGCCGGGCGCGGTGGCTAACGCCTGTAATCCCAGCACTTTGGGAGGCCAAGGCAGGTGGATCACAAGGTCAAGAGATAGAGACCATCTGGCCAATGGTGAAACCCTGTCTCTACTAAAAGTACAAAAATTAGCTGGGCGTGGTGGTGAGCAGCTGTAAGCCCAGCTACTCGGGAGGTTGAGGCAGGAGAATTGCTTGAACCCAGGAGGCGGAGCTTGCAGCGAGCCGAGATCACACTACTGCACTCTAGCCTGGTGACAGAGCGAGACTCTGTCTCAAAGACAAACAAACAAACAACAAACAAAAACAAAAAACAAAACAAAACAAAACCATTTAGTCCACCTGAAACTTAGTTTTGAGAGTGTCATGAAGTGGGTACCCAACTATCTTTACTTCAATTAGACAGATTTACTTCAATTAGACCCTTTATAGACTAGTTCTTCCATTACTCATTCATTTATCATACAATTCTTCTTTATCCATGGATCTTCTCCTGAATTTATTATTCTATTCCTTTGATCAATATGCCTATTCCTACCCCAAATTCTTATTTTAATACTTGCAATTTTATAATGTTTTGACCTTTGATGGGTATATTCCCATTTATTATACTTTTTTTGAAATTTACTTGGCCATTCTTGTGCAAGCTCCCTTCTCAAAACTTGAACCATCAGTTTGTCAAATTCCATTTTTAAAATCCTGTTGAATTTCTGATTAGAACTATATTGACTTTGCAGAATAATTTAGTAAAAGCTGCCATTTTTATAGCATTAAGCTGACACATTCAGGAATATTCTTCCATCCATTCACATCTTTTTGCAGTTTTCTTCACATAGCTTTTATACATTTTAAAATCTTAAGTATTTTACAGTTTAGGCTGCTACTTCTTATTACTGTATTTCATAGTTGGTTATTGTTGATATATAAGAAGGCTAATGAATTTTCTAACTTTATTTTATAGCCAGTCAGCTTACTGAAATTCTTTAACTCAAATCATTTTCCATTATCTCATATTTTTTATTTGTATTTGTATTATATTTATTTGTATTTGTAAGCAGTCACATCAACTCTAAATAATAATAGTGATACATTTCCCCCCTTTCTTTACAGGTTATTTTTCTTGTTCTTAATGTATTGCCTAAGACTTCTGGACCAACGTCATGTTCCTACCTTTTAATGAAACTACTTCTATTATTACTCTATGACATTTGGTGATGATAGTATCTACTGCAGAGAGATGTTGCAAGGCTTAAGTAAACTTACACATGCAAAGTTTTTTGCAATAGCACCCAGAACATACAAAGTGTTTAACACCTATTAATCATATTATTTACTAAGTGCCTTTTATTTGTCAAGCACAGGGTATGCATACAGCATTGCAGAGGTTAGCAAACTAAAGCCTGTAGGCCCAATATGGTCTGCTGCCTAGTTTCGTAAATGATGTTTAATAGGAACATGGTCACGTCCATTGTTTCTATGGCTGTTTTTGTCCTCCTATAGCACAGTTTAAGTAGTTGCAACTGAGCCCATATGGCCCACAATGCCTAAAATATTTACTATCTTCTCTAATATTAAAAAAAAGTTGCTGACTCCAGCAGTACTTGTCAAATTCAAGGAGTTCATAGTTGAATAGCTGATTTAGACAAGTAAAAATATATATATACATTACAGTATGATATATACAACCAGATATTCTGTCGGTATTATGGAAACAATTAACAGTTAAATATTAAAAGACAGGAAGGACTCATACAAGTGAAAAGACCCGACATATTTTAATTATTTAAAAATATGTATTTATTTACATATCATTATCTCTCATCCTGTTCTGTAAATTTCTAAAGGGGAGAGAGTGTGACATTCATTTTTGTGACATTCGACATTCATATTCTAAGTATCTAGGACATTTTAAATGTTCAACAAATGATGGACAAATGAATAAATGAATGATATGCAGGATGCCTGAGTGACAATGATCAGGCATGTATGTCAAAGTTCTAGATACAAATATGCTATGGCAAGCATTTTACTTGTCATGCTAAATAGGATCTTTCAATTCCTGTAGTCTATATTAGGAGACAGCTACTATTATTACTACACTGTAAAATGAAGGAACCAAGGCTCACACAGGTGAAGTAGCACACTCGTGTTTCTATATAGCCAGTATGAGAAGTCAACAATCCTATGGCTGCCTAATGTGAAACATGTTCTCTATACTATATTACAAAGTTGTAAAGAGGTAAGAAATGTTGATACAATAGGATATTAACAGAGTATGGACTCTCAAAGACAAAGGAAATTATAATTAAGGCAGCAGGAATTGTGTTGTGATTTCAATTTCTAAAACTGGGGAATGATCGGAATAAATTCATGTTTTTTAAATATCCTGGAAGCAGCCTAAAAGATGGTTGCAGGGGCAGTTGCCCCTACATTTTACCCAAAGGCTACTCTATCACACACATTAGGCCAGTTTTAGTAAGGTTCAAGTGATTAAAACAAAACTGCTAACAAACTATGGCATTTAAGGAATACCAATCTGAAGCATCGAGAAAAGCTGATCCTAATAATTACTAAAGAAACAAAAAGGTACTTCATAAACTATGAAGGTACTATGCTAAAAATGGTTTTTTTAAAGTATATATTGCAAATGAAAATATTACACAGAAAAAAATCAAGTCATAAGAACAAAGGCATAATTGAGAATGTCTGTCTTAAGAAAACCAAAAAAAAAAAAAAAAAACTAGAAGATTTAAACCTAATAAAATCACAAATTTTGATTTTTCACTTTTTATTTAAGCAAATCTTAAGAAAAACTGATTTTAAAGTAAACAAAATAATGAATTCTTCAAGTTATGGCTCAACAAAAGTAGCTGCTGTATGTGACAAATACTTCTACAAAGCAAAGCACGTACCTATTTTCTAATAAAAGTGTAAACTGTGATTTAAAGTGTACTTAAATATCTGTTTAGAACCCCTAGAGAAGTAAGATTTTTTTGCCTCCCAAATTATGCGTCTGTAGGTTTAGAAGACAATATACACAAACCAATTAAAGTAATCCCTCACTGAAGAAGTAGACAGTGAAGCGAAATCATTTAACTTTTAAAAAGTTCAAATATATATGAAAATATGGATTCTGAGGAAAAAAAACAGATACAACCCTTTTTTTCCCAGCATTTCTGATAGAGGCTGATTAATATACACAATCTAATTTACCAAACTTAGGTAACTTTCACACCAAGGCTTACTTCAAAGTATACATTGCACTTTGTATTTCCAGCAACTAGTCCATAAGAGAAATCAAGAAGTGAGGGAGGAAGAGATATGGAAGTCAATCAGAAGTATAGTTCATCTGTAAAATGAAAATACCGCCTTATATCTGGTAGGTTTGTACAGGATTTTTAAAATAAGCAAGTATAGGGCCTAAAATTCAATGAGCTCAAGAAGTAGACCTTATTACTATAAATACAGAAACAGTCTTCCCCTTGAAAAAAGAAAATCATAAGGAATGCACTTTTGCATATTTTTGCCCCACTATGGAAAGAACAGCTGAAGTTGTTCGACAGAGATGATCAGTTTCCCTTGCAAAAAGGGACAGAGGCACTGGATATGAACCGTACTGAAAGATTAATAAGAATGGAAAATTTGTATATGCATTCTCTTTGCCAAGAAAGATGTTAAAACTTTTGAGCAAACTGAATGTTTACTGGAAACATACTATGTTTACAGAATTTTGGAGGATAAAGCTTGAACTCTGGTCTTTTTTTTTTTTTTAAAGAAAAAAAAAGGCTGCATTGCTTCCAATATAGTAGTATTAATGTAAGCACTTTTATGGTATGTACTTTCATGTTTTTATGGTTTCCAACATCTCTGTGGGTTCTCACAATATCTGTGAGGAAAACAGGATAGATATTATTCTCCATTTTAATGCTTAGAAAACCAAGATTGCAAGAAACTAACCCAAAATTATATAGCTAATAAGTGGTGAAGTTGGAACTCAGATCTAGACTTTTGAGTTACCATCCAAGGTACTTTATCTCCTGTTTAGCAAACAGAAACAGCTGGAATGGTGAAGCTGTTTCAAGCATTCACAAAAAAACAGGGAGGGCATGAATTTCTCCTTAAAGTAAAATTTAAAAAGTATAAATTGTATTAAGTAGCAATTTATGAAGGCTGTTATTTAAATCAAAAGGTTTATACTGCCTTAAAATTGTGGTAGTGTATGTACTTCCTAAGTATGAAAAATGCTAATAATAAATTAAAGTACAAAAGTTAAGTTTCATTATTTTGTTTGGTTGCTTTTAATGTTTTTAACAGGAAGAAAGAAACATCATTGATTTCGTCCAGGTAGCTTCCCATCTTATACATCTGTACTTTTTCCAGCACCTACTACTAACCCCGATATACGGAACGTACTGATGCCTGCTTAATGAAAAAATGCTCTCATGATGAATATTCTTACTCTCTTGATGCCACAAAAAATACAGTAGCCCCAGCCAATTGATTTGTGCAGCCATAGCCTGAGGCATCACTATCCACCTGGTAATGGCACATGAACCATAGTATACTGAAGAAAACAGAACTGCCTTAGAAATACGTATCTACAAATTTAAAAACTTCAGAGGTTTCATGTAAATTACTTTTCAAAATAACTGATATTTATCTCCTTTAAATCACCATAACTTATCTTAAAATAATCTTAATTGAAATATTTGTAAAGAGATCTCTAGGTCTTCCTTCCATGCCTTAATGTGAACGTGATACAATCTTTTCTTGATGACTCAAGCTCATCAATGTAAGTATCAATTATTAGACTGTTCCATAACAGTGATTCTTCCTTGAGTACTGCAGAATGTCCAACTGTTTGTCCCTTTATTAACTCATCCTAGACTACTTCTAAAAACAAAATTCCCCACTGCCTGCTCCCCTGTTGTCACTTATAGACCACCAGCACCCCAGACAAGGTTTTTAACCTGCCAGCTGTGTTTTAAAAAATGTAAAACCAGCACAGGCAGCTGATATACCTACTCTTATACAAATTCTAAATCAAGCCACTGTGTAGCTATTTTCACTGTAGTAAGGCCTGACTCAAAGGCTTTTCATCTTTCACTTCCTAATTCTGAGACCTATTCTAGGCTCTTGTTAGAAGTCTGGCCACAAAATAACAATTACAGTAGCACTTATTTCTGCATATTTTCTTTTAGGATAACTTAAGGAAAAATATATACATGATAGTCATAAAACCCACCAAACCACCACATAGACAAGATGATACAAGACATTTCATGGTATGTGCTATATGGACAATTACTTTGCCAATTATTACCTAGGAGTCAGCAAACTAGGTCCCCTGGCCAAATCCAGTCCACAGATGGCTTATTTTTGTTTGGCTCTTGAGACAACAATGTAAAAATTATGTTTTTGGCTGGGCGCGGTGGCTCAAGCCTGTAGTCCCAGTACTTTGGGAGGCCGAGACGGGCGGATCAGGAGATCGAGATCATCCTGGCTAACACGGTGAAACCCCCTCTCTACTAAAAAATACAAAAAACTAGCCGGGTGAGGTGGCGGGCGCCTGTAGTCCCAGCTACTCGGGAGGCTAAGGCAGGAGAATGGTGTAAACCTGGGAGGCAGAGCTTGCAGTGAGCTGAGATCCGGCCACTGCACTCCAGCCTGGGCGACTGAGCGAGACTCCATCACAAAAAAAAAAAAAAATTATGTTTTTAAAAGATTATAAAAAACAAACAAACAGGAACATTCAACCAAGACTGTAAATGGCCTCCAAAACCTAAAATATTTGATTATCTAGCACTCCACAGAAAAAGTTTGCCAACCCCTGATCTAAGCCATATAAACAGACACATACAAGCTATCCATTACACATAAAGCTTAAGCTATTAATATGTCAAAGCTGAGGTATAGTTCTTTCAGTGATAGGTTCCTAATGATACAAACTGCCTTGTCCTGCTCTGCCTATTTTCCTCTTCTGATGCCCTGGTGCTTAAGCTAACATCTCGACCTAACTTTCTTTCTTCGTCCCAATTTCTGTCCTTGGATGCTCTTGGACTACTTTATTCTAGTACTACTTCCAACTCTGCCTGTGAATCTCTTTTGGAATGCCTTTCTCTTTGTTATCTAAATCGTTTCTAAGTTTCCTCTGACTTCCTCCAAATGCCTTCCAGGATTTTTCTAGCCCTCACTGGCTTCACTTTCCTTTAAATTCCAGTTGGTGTCACACAACTTAATAATACCATATTATATTTTTGGCTAGTGATACTATTAGTCTAGTACCCCAACTAGTTTGTAAACTACCTGAAGGAAGGAAGACTTCACACTATGTCTGCATCCCCACTTTAATAACATCACATCACCCTGTAAGCACATGCCACCTCCCAGAGGCAGTTCTCAATCTTGGAGGAAAAAATAGCCCAAGGACTGGTAAACAGGTGATAAGTGATTGGAAAGATCGAAAGATGACACCCACAAAGGAACCTGATGGAAGACCATAGGCTACACAGATAACTTGAAAGTATATATTAAAGACAAGCAAAATCACAATAGTGGGAAGATAGAAAGGTAAGAATAAATCTAGATATAAAAAGAGACTACTGAATAATTCTCTGAAATAAGATCAAAATATTAAGAAAATTATAAAAGCTCACAATACATGTAAAAGTACAAAATTTGCCTTTTAACATTAATGGCCACTAATTTCCTTTTAATAGGTAGTTCTTGACATTAATACACATGGGGGCCATATTTCTTCTTTTGCAATGTGATAAAACTGAAGCCGTAAAAGGCTCAATGGAATAAATATGCACCATATTCTAAACCTTTGGAATTACAATATTGTGAATTTATTTGAAGTCTGCTAGGCATTGCTTAAAAAAAAAAAAAAAAAAAAA
>NW_016805783.1:2762910-2775839 GCF_001698545.2 Rhinopithecus bieti
TTGGTTACTCATCAAATTGTATTTTAAAATACAGGCAGATTACAAAATACACAAGCCTTGGATGTCATGAACATTTTAAAACATGCAAATGTTTTAAAACAGCGCAAATATTACTAAAACTGGATAAAGTATAAATTAAATGCTCTTTGCCTAAAACTACGTAAGACAATGAAAATATGAATCATGCATTCCCTCTTTTTTTCGGGGGGTTAAGGATCTCTCAGCCCTTAGCTATGTCTGGCTGGTCAGGGAAGAGGGAGAAATTTTTAAATTAGTAATAAAATATGCTTACTATTATATTGTAGAAATGTGACTAGTAAAGAGGAATCATTAAATGTGTGTTAAAATAAATCAGGTCTCAATTACTCACATGGAGAGAGGAAGTGAAGACAGACGTCACCAAAAGAAGATAATCCTAGAATTTTTTTTTAATGCTTATCATTAATTTGGGAGAAATTAATTACTCTTATAACTATGCTTGACACTGTTAACCAGGATTTTATTTTTCCTGAGCATTCAATGATTTGGAGGATTCAGACAAAAGGGAAAAGAGGGAGTTAATTCAGAAGCATACAGGTGGCTAATGGTAGCCAGCCTAGGATAAAAAATTTTCCAGTTAACCTACACATAGAAAACTAACAGATGATCTATGAAATGAAACAAGACAATACAGTAAAATTTAAGGTAGTAGTGCTAAAAAATTTAAATATAAGATTTAACATTAAAAATTTAAAAAGATATTTCTCCTGTCATCATCCCTTCTTCCCACTAACTGGTGTTATTAGAAAGCAAGATTAGTAGGCTACAAAGCTAAAAGCAACATTTCAGGTCATATTTTACAAAAGATGTGGTAAAAATCCATCATTGTTTTCTGTTGGGCCACCATCTGTCTCAGTGAGTACTTTATCTCATTACTTAAGAAAAATTAATTCAACCAAGAAAATATCCAAAAGGCAGGGGATTCAACTCACTTGAACATTTGTAGGTGATACAAGATGACAAGAGTTAGTAAATACGCAAAAACTAAATATTTATCCAAACACAAGATCAGAACCACAAAACTCAATTCGTTTCTGCCGAACATATGGCTCAAACTCCTGAGTGGCATATGTTTAGTACTGGAGCTGGTAACAGCATGGTGATAAAATATTATAGTAAGAGTTCAACTGTTATTTCATTCCTACAATACAGAAGCATACACACTTTGGTTTCAAGAACTAAAAACACGACCACAGTAAGAAGCAAAATAATTATGTTGTTCAATTTTAAAAACCCATAGTGAACACACAATGATTATATCGTAAAAAGAAAAAAAAATCTCATCAGCCTGTGACTCTTATTTAATAGATGGTCAGACACAAAGGTGTCCAAAGGAACTTACGTAAAAACCTTACAAAAGAAAATCTCGAATTCACAATCTCTAGCACCCCCGGCAAATCATCGCATTCCACCCGCTCAAATATCCCAAGGCTTGTAACGCCAACAGTTGAATAAAAGAACAATTAACGACCAAATCCATTAAAACAGCCCCTCTTCTGCCCGCAATTTGACAGCGAAATTATCTGTTCATTTTCCTTTACCTAACACATGACGTCGTTTCCAAAGCCGTGTCAAAAGTTCGAAGATTCAGGTTAAAACTGGGCGAGGACTGCAGCCTCGATTCCACCTCCCGACTGAACAGGTGGTTAACTCGCCCGGGGAGAGGAACTGCCAGGTACTGGAGGCAGCCACGCAGGATCAAACACAGAGGGCGGGTTTTCGAGGTTTTAACCCCAAGATGAGCGGGGAAAACTCTCTTCAGAAAAGCGTTCAAGTTCGGCGGCTGCTGGGCGTCCAAAGCCGAAGGCGCGGCGGGTGCTGGGCGATCCTCTCGGAAGGATTCCGCCCCGCCCCCCCCGAGCCCTCCGGAGCTACGCGGCTCGCCGCGGGGAGGAGGCGGGGGACAGAGGGGAGGGCTGCCCGCGCACCCGCACCACCTCCCTCGGGCTGGATGGCGCCCCCGGCCGCGCCCCCGCAAGCGCGTCCCGGCTACGCTCGGCCCCGGCAGGTGCCAGACTAGTTGACGGGTCCTGTCCCCGGCCCCACTGCCCCTCTGCCCACAGCGCGCCCACAGAAAGGGGTGGCCCGAGTACCTCGACGGGGCCGAGCCCTGGAGGGTGCCCCGGCCCTCAGTCTCAGCCTAACGGTTTCCGCGGCGCCTCCTCCGGGGCGGGAGGAGGTTGGGACGGCTCGGTGTCCCCCGCCTTTCGCGGAGGGAGTGCCCGCGCTCTCACCTCCGACTCACGCCGTTCTGAGGCAGAAGAAGGCGGCTCCTCTGGCGCCTCTTCTTAGGGTTCCTGATCGTTTTCTCTCTACCTCAGCTGCAGAGTCAGCTCTGAGGGGCGCCGCGGCCGCCGGCGCGCTGACTGTTGGGGTTGTTTCCTGTCAGTGACGCCGCCGCCTCAGCCCCTCTCTTCGCTCCCTCTCCGCGTAGCTCCCGCTTTCTGTTTCACCCGAGGGACCACGAACGCCGCCGCCGCCATGCTTACTACGGAGCCGGGAGGAGGAGCCCGAAGTCGGCGAGCCGAGTGCGGCTGCGCGGGCCCCGCCGACGGCGCCCTCGGCCGGGACCCCGAACCCCCGCCTCGAGCCCGGGGCGCCGGGGCTCTCTCACCGGGACGCGAGTGCCCGCAGGGCCACCGGCGTGTGGCGGCTGAGCGGCCGCGTTCGGCTCCCGGAGCGCCCACACCCTCTTGGGCTCCCGGCTTTCTCCCCAGGCCCGGCTGCGCCTGGCTCGTGGTAGCATCCGCTGTGGCCAGGCTCGGAGCCACATTCAGAAAAAGTGGAGTTCATGGAGGTTCCTAGAGCCACTCACACAATTCTCAATCCACATTTCAAAAGGCTCCCCCGAGACGCACCCTGTCAGCCCCTTTCCGAAGGCCCCCGAACTTAAGGCTGGCAGGTGCTTTAAAAGACACTCCAGCCAAGGACGAGGAAGCCTCTGAAATGAGCTTGGAGGTTTCTATTCCCAAATACTTCGAACCCGGGATCTGGATAGCAAGCAAAAATATTTCGGTATTTACTCAGTTGAAAACTTGGGGAGTGGCTTCGCGGTCTCTTCGCCAGCCAAATCGCGTGAAAAACCTCAATTTTTACAACAGCACGAAGACTTACAAGTGAACGCAGCAGCGGCTTCCTGGAACCTGAAGCAATGTGGGGCGCTGCAATAATGCCTGAGGGCTGCTGACTTACAGTTGCCACCGAAGAGCTGGGGAGGGGGTAGTCCTTGGGCCGGGGAGTCCAACCCCAGGAAGTGCCCTTTCAAAAATGGTGATGGATGTAACAAGCTGCATGTCCGGGATTTATTTCAGTGTATTAATTGTGCGATCTTTTAAAATAGCTGTATTTTAAAAACTGTTCTACAGAAGTATCTTTAAAACGTGTTTATTCTCTATATTCTTAAAGAATACAATGGTTAATGAAATCCTTTGTTGATAACTGACCCTCAAACCGATATCCTGGCCATACGTTCAAGTCCCAGAGGATTGCTATGGTGTATAGAATCCCTGCTTTGGTGCTCTCCCCTTTTCCCTCTTTGGAATGTTCTCATCACCTCTTCTAAAATCTGTCACTGCTTTTCATCTCCTCATCTGCCTCTATCCACTCTGATCCTTCCTCTTATTCTTTCTGCTTTACTGTATTTTTTACTCTTTTCTCCTTTCTCTCCTGGTTTTCTCTGCGGCTCCAGGTGAAGATTGATGGCAGTTTATATCCGCAGCCAGCTAATGAGAGGTTTCTTGTCTTCTGGTTGTAAATAGATCAGTGGTATCTTGAGATATTTTCATTGCTCTTCACTATCAGAAGTTCTTTCCCTATGAGAGATGTTTCCTTTTCTTAACTTTTAGATTTGGCCCTCTTCCAGACAGCTGGCAAGTTGATCTTGGAATAATTGAAGTATAACTGTATATTGTTTCAAAGTATGAGGATTTTATCAGAGTGTGGGTGAATGGGGTGGCTTCCCCATCTTAATGCCCAACTATACTTGGTCGGAGACTAAGCTAGTGGTTTCCAAACTTACCGCTAATCTAATACTTTCCTACCCTGCTTCCTACTCAGGAGCTTTTTGAAAATAGGGAATCCTGCAATCTACCCCCTCAAGATTCTGATTCCTCTGTACAGGGAGAGGCCAAGAAATGGCACTTTTAAAAACTATGTGTAAAAAAATATGTTTGGGACATGCCTACATGTTTTTGTAGAAGACTAACACATAATTTAAGAATGTTATTTAAGACCTAGAGATTATAATCAATAATATGCAATGCATTTAGGTGAAGTAAAGTGAAGACTGCGGAATTTATGTCCTTTGGAGAGAAGAAAACCCACACGTAAATGACCCTAGCATGTGCACCAGTATGAGTTCTCTGGGAACACAGAGAGGGTCAAGAAATTATGTTGGCTTTGAACAAGTTCTCTTCTCAATGCTTCACTTTTTTTAAATCAATAAAATAGGAGCCATTTTCAATCCTCATCTTTCTTGGCCTCTCAACAATACTCAACACTTTGACCACTACTCTTCCTTAAACATTTCTGCTTCCTTCGACACTGCATTTTCTTGGTTTTCCTCCTTCCTTTACTAGGCACTGCTTCTCTGATTCCTTTGCATATTCTTGCTCCTCTCCCTAACCTTTAAATATAACAGTACCTTAAAATTCAGTTTTAGATTCTTTTCTGTTTTCACTATAATCTCTTGGCCTAAGCAGCATCACCCATACCAGTGGCTTTAGTTATCATCTATATGCCAGTGATCTCCACATATATGCCTCCAACCCAGACCTTTCCTCTAAATGCCAAATCTGATCCACTACTCAAAGTTAGACCCTTCCTCTAAATTCCAAGTGCTTCACTGACATGGCCACTTAATATCTCAGAGTTGCAAAGTTTAGTCCAACTGAGTTCATGAACTCTCTAGTTATTCAAATCAAACATCTAGTAGTGAGTCACCCCGATGTCTCCCTCACCTCCATTCTTCCATTCTCCATGTTTGTTGCAGCACTAATGCTTGGCAATTTTATTTCTAAAATCTAATTGGTCCACTTCTTTCCAATCACCACCAATCTAATTCAGTCTCACTGTATACAATCTGGGATCCTCCATTCAGTCTCCATTTTGCAGTCAAAATTATCTTTCTAAAAGCAAGTAAGACTATGTCACTATGCCAAAAAACTCCTTAAACAGTTTCTCATTGCTCTGGCATAAGTCTAGAATTCTTAAGGCAGCCTACAAGACCATGCTAGGTCTGGCCTTACCTACCTTTTCCAGCCTCATCTCACACCATTTTCACCTTGTTTCCTGGGCAAACTTCTTGGTCTTCTTTCAGTTTCTCAAAAATGCTGTGATCCCAAAAGCCAAAGGCTCTATGCACATGCCATTCTCTCCTTTAGTTATCCTATCTCTTACTCATCCTTCAGGTCTCAGCTTGAAAGGGACATCCTTGGGAAAAACATTTCTGACCTCCCAGATACATTCAAGATCCCTTGTTATGTCAGCTCTCTTGCCACCATGTACCCTCCCCTCTTATGACTTACCACAGCTTGTAACTGCATTTTGGTGTGTGTAACTACTAGGTTAATGTCTGTTGCTCCCCACATTAGGACAAAGACCATGTCTCTTCAGGCCTGCACAGTGTCTGGCACATAGAAGCTACCCAATAGATATTTCTTGAATGATTATTGTCCTGTGAGTTTATTTCCGGGATTCTAGAAGGTTGTTGGGTTGGGAAGTTAGATCACTGATCATTTTCAAGAGAGTAATCTTCTGTATGACTAGTGGGAAGAAATGCAGAAATGTGCTGGAAGACAAGTCTCTGTGGGACTCTGGTATTTCTTGTGAGCAGAGACACTAACAGCTTTTGTTTTAGACTATATTTTCAAGGAGGTTTTTTTTTTTTTTTGGTCAGACAGCCTTGGAAAATATACATAGTGTCCCCCCCCAACCCCCGTCCTGCCGCTGAAGAGCACGGGCACATTTGTTTACCATCCAATATAGTAAAGATAATGTCTTTGAAGGTAAAGGTCAAGCAGGTTTTCTTGCAGCCTGTTATAAAAAGATTGGGGATTTCCTAAGCTTAGAGTTTCTCAGGTGTGAGGCAAACTCACTGCAGGTGCATCACTCACCTGAACCACACCATGTAGCTCCAGGTAAGACCTGGGGGCAAGGGAACTGGCTGAACATGTCACTGGTACTGCTTGCCGTGCCATGAGTAACACAGCCCTTTGACCCCAAAGCCCCACATCTTCTGCCAGCTTCCATGAAACTACAGCAGGTTAAGTGATTAGCTTGCAAGGAGGATAAAATCTCAGACCCTTCACAGTTCTTGACAAAGTACAGTGGGTTAAAGAGAAAGACAAAGATGAAGAAGTCAAACAGCAAGTGGAGACTATTTAGAAAGTTTGGGAAAAAAGAAGTTTGGTGATGAAGAGGAGAGATGGGACAGCAGATTGAGGTGGGAGGAGTGTGCTCACTGAATTCTCTGAACAATCTTGGTGGCCCTAACTCTGAACAGATCCAGACAGAACACTATTGCTGTTGTTCCTCTCTTTGGTTAGGGAACAGGTGCAAGTCTGAAAGAGGAGAAGGAGGTGGAAGCGGTTGACCTGAAGGTACACCAGTTAAAGCGGCCAGAGCTTTTTATAATCTCTGAGAAGGGGTGTAGTATAATGTGGAGCAGGAATGACAGGCTTTGGAGTCAGAAAGATCTGGGCTTCAGTCTCGGCTCTATTGCTAACTGATTGATTGATCGATCTTGGGCTTGTTATCCAACCTTTCTGGCCTCAGTTCCTCATCTATAAACTGAGGATAAAATACCTACTTTGCAGGATTAAATTTCATAATGTGTGAAGATGCCTAGTATATGCTTGATGCTCAATAAATAAATGTGAGCTACATGATTAGGATGTCCTGGCTAACTATGATTTGGTGAGGCTGGGAAAATCCAGAACCTTCCTCCACATTTCCAACGATTCTTGGAAAGGAACTTGGCCAGGGAACACGCTTGCTCTGAATTCCTGATCCTGTTCCCATTTCCATCCCACTCTGTGCTTTCCTATGAATGGAACAGCTTCTTCCCTAAAACCAAAAGAAGACACAGAATAGAAAGCGACTTCACACTGAATGTTGGCCATTCCCACCATAAGGAATTTCTCACTAGCCATCATTCTCTTCAGAGAATGATGCCACTATATTGCTGTGGACCCTCACCCTAACAAGAATCTCCTTTACATTTTTCTGAACTTCTGGGACTCCTAAAGCCACCTCTCTTTAAAACCACCAGGGGTGGGCCAAGCGCAGTGGCTCATGCCTGTAATCCCAGCACTTTGGGAGGCTGAGGCAGGTAGATCATGAGGTCAGGAGTTTGAGACCAGCCTGACCAACATGGGGAAACCCTGTCTCTACTAAAAATACAGAAATTAGCCAGGCGTGGTGGCACATGCCTGTAATCCCAGCTACTCGGGAGGCTGAGGCAGGAAAATCACTTGAATCTGGGAGGCGGACGCTGTGGTGAGCCGAGATCGCACCATTGCACTCCAGCCTGGGCAACAGAGTGAAATTTCATCTCAAAACAACAACAACAACAACAATAAAAAAACAAACACCAGGGGGGCAATTCCCAAATTCTTGTTAATTTATTCTTACTCAAAGCAATTTGGCTCTTTGTTTTCTGTCCTCACTTTTATCCAGAATAACCTTGGAACCTTAGCTTTATTTCAAAACCAAGATGTTTCATTAAAGTGTTTTCCTAAACTAAAGAGTAACTGTCCTTGAGAAGTAGTTCTTTTTTTTTTTTTTTTTTTTTTTTTTTTTTTTTTTTGAGACGGAGTCTCGCTCTGTCACCCAGGCTGGAGTGCTGTGGCCGGATCTCAGCTCACTGCAAGCTCCGCCTCCCGGGTTCACGCCATTCTCCTGTCTCAGCCTCCCGGGTAGCTGGGACTACAGGCGCCACCACGTCGCCCGGCTAGTTTTTTGTAGTTTTTAGTAGAGACAGGGTTTCGCCGTGTTAGCCAGGATGGTCTCGATCTCCTGACCTCGTGATCCGCCCGTCTCGGCCTCCCAAAGTGCTGGGATTACAGGCTTGAGCCACCGCGCCCAGCCGAGAAGTAGTTCTTAAACTTTGGCATGAATAAAAATCACCTGTGGCACTTGTTTAAGCTATAGTGATTCCACTACATACTCCCTTCTCACCCCAAGATTTGGATTAAAGAATCTGCATTTTATAAACACTCCAAGAGACTCTGATGAGGGTAGTCCATGGGTCATACATTGAGCATCTTAGAGCAACCAGCTCAAACAAGAGTCAACTTTCACAAATAAGAATGTTTTTCCTCTCTGTAACATAGAGTTAAACTAGAGTTGGCTCAAGTGTTCAGAAAAACTGCTCACGTATGGTCCATGTCTTTTATATTGCTTATTCTTTGTAGAGAAGGCAATTAGGAAAGACCAAGGAATTCCCTAATCACAAAATGATAATCCTAATAGTCCAAATTTGTCAATGTTAATGATATGGTTTCAAAGCAATGCTATTGGGGACAGTTACTCCCAAAGGGAAAAGACTTATCTGGTTACTGGCCAGGACTTCTTGAATAGCTTCCGGATCTGAAGGGGCTATACAATAATAGACAGATTATAAGGATTTTCTCTAGGTTGAAAAAATAAAGCTTCTATATTTGTCTTTTGGACTGTCAACAGCTCTTTGATTTTTTTTTTTTTACCACTTTAGGATGCTTTGATAATAGCCCTGGGGTTGAACACACCACAATCATTATCCAGCATAACCAGATGACATATGAATCAGTTTTAAAGACAGAAGAAGGAGATAGGCATCTATAAGAATAATGAGGCACAAGATGACTTGGAATTCTAAAAACACTGCCCAACTGCCTGGCTTTTATTTTCCCTCAAGAAAAAAAAAAAAATGAAATTTCAAAACCAGAGCACTACTTTACCAAGATAACAATAAGACTTTAATCTGGACAAAATAAAAATAAAATTTAAATAAGTTAGGAAATGAAAATTCAGATACTCTAAATCCAGCTACAATTCACCAAACTTGAGAAAGGTCTTCCTCAAATTTCAGAGGTAAATATTTAAACCAAATCACATTTTATAACTACCAGACAAATCAACAATCTATTCATGGTAGGTAGAGTAAAGATCAAGTTACCTTTATTATTTTTAAATATAATGTAAAATTGAAGCAGGCATCTCTGAAATAAAGACAATGACATATAGTAATGGGAAAAACTAGGAAATCATTTATAAATTGAAGACTTTTAATGAAATAAAATACCAGTTTTACTGATTTGAAATTTTATCTGTAAAGTTTTAAAATCAAGGCACATCTGAAGTTTGTTTTATTTTTTCTTTACTGTACATATAAGACATAAACCCAGAATTATTATACCAAAAAAGAACAAAAGCTAAAATTAATTACTAATAATACTTAGCATTACTAAAAGAAGGTAAAATAAAGAGACCCTTATTTTAAAAATAATGAACTATGACTTTACCAAATAATATTCAGCTTCAAATCAAAGAAGCTAATAGCTTAAAACAATAGAAATTTGCCGGGCATGGTAGCTCATGCCTGTAATCCCAGCACTTTGAGAGGCCAAGGCGAGTGGATCACTTTAGGCCAGGAGTTTGAGACCAGCCCAGCCAACGTGGTGAAACCTTGTCTCTACTAAAAATACAAAAATTATCCCAGCATGTTGGCGTCTGCCTGTAATCTCAGCTACTCAGGAAACTGAGGCACGAGAATTGCTTGAACCCGGGAGGCAGAGGTTGCAAGTGAGCCGAGATTCCACTACTGCACTTCAGCCTGGGTGACAGAGTGAGACCCTGTCTCCAAAAAAACAAAAACAAATATAAAAAGATAAATAAATAAAGAAGAAAAGTAAAAAAAAAAAAAAGCAAGAAAAGATATTCAAATATAGCCCATTTTCCCAAGCTACGGAAGACTAAGAGTAAAAATAGGTTGTAGTAAAAGTCTCAAAGAGTATTCATACTTTTCCCTATCCACATTCAGATTTCTTCCAGAAGATCCTAAGAACTCCCAGGGATTTGCTTTGTATTCTGTGCCTTGTTTCCTTTGCTTTTAGGGAAGGAACACTTCAAGACACAGTCCCCAGTTACCGTCTTCCTTCTCTGGCTCATTGAATTGTTTTCTCTTATTGCTTCCAAAGTCAACAAAGCTCCCCAACTGCAATGCTGTTTGTGCTGAAGCTACCAACCCCTGATTTTTTTTTTTTTTTTTTTTTGAGACGGAGCCTCACTGTTGTTGGTCCAGGCTGGAGTGCAATGGCACGATCTTGACTCACTACAACCTCCACCTACCGGGTTCCAGCAATTCTCCTGCTTCAGCCTCCTGAGTAGCTGAGATTACAGACGCCCGCCACCACACCCAGCTGATTTTTGTATTTTTAGTAGAGACAGGATTTCACCATATTGGCTAAGCTGGTCTTGAACTCCTGACCTCAAGTGATCCACCTGCTTCAGCCTCTCAAACTGCTGAGATTACAGGCGTGAGCCACCGCGCCAGGCTGCCAACTCCTAATTTTAATGGCATTAATGCCTGTACTAAGACACTTTTTCACAGCCATCATCTCCTGTTGATATTGTCTTCAGTTCCAGAAGTCCCATGTACATCACAGTGAAGCATCTAGTTATATTTATTTGTTTGCCACTCTAGGACTCAGGCATGAGTTCATGGAATAGATAACATGGTTCCATGAAGCCTTTTCCTCTAACCTTGCGCAATTGGTCTTGAAGCAAACTTTTCATAGCTTTCTTTACTTAGGATGAATTTTTTCTTCCTCTGCTCTGCCAGTTCTACAGATGTGCTGAAACATGCTCAAATTCTAGGGCAAAAAACAGTGCTGGCCATGCACCTGTAATCCCAGCACCCTGGGAGGCCAAGGCAGGTGGATCACGAGGTTAGGAGTTCAAAACCATCCTGGCCAAGATGGTGAAACTCCATCTCTACTAAAAATACAAAAAAAATTAGATGGGCATGGTGGGGGTTGGGGGAGCCTGTAATCCCAGCTACTGGGGAGGCTGAGGCAGAGAATTGCTCGAACCTGGGAGGCAGAGGTTGCGGTGAGCCGAGATCACGCCACTGCACTGCAGCCTGGGTGACAGAGCAAGACTCCATCTCAAAAAACAAACAAAAACAAAAAACAATGCCACATTTCTTCAAGGCTACCAGGACCAGTCAGCCGTGCCCTCTTGTCAGCATAAGTACCTACCACGTGACATCTCCCTCAAGACCTGAGTGCTAACTATATGAGGGACCCTCTCCTTCATACTCCTAGATTTTCCCATTTAGTCCCCTGGCTCTGCTGCCCTGCAGGTGATAGTCACCTCTTCCAGCATCCCTCATTTGCTCTTTCAGTCTTCCAACATCTATGTGACTAATTTCTTAAATGAAATTCCTCTGTCTGAAATATGTAGCATGGTTTCTAATTTCTGAAGTCCTAGCCAGGAGTTTGACTAATAGATTTTAACCAGAGAAACTTAAAATACCTGGTTATGGAGACAAAATACATTCATGCAAAAATATATTCAGAGATATAACATTTGACATGAATAGCTCAGCTAACATTTGCTATAGAGCCCAAAAGGACAAGCAATCAGTTGCTATGAGATGATCAAAGATAGCCATTGTGCTTTTAAATTTTAACTAATTTTATTTAATGTTCGAAACAACATTGTGATCAAAGTAATATTAGTCTCACTCTTTGGACGAGAAACATTGCTGTGAGTGGTTAAACTTACACTCACATATGTGCAGCTAAGAAAGTGACAGAGCTGGGATTCATACCTAGGCCTGTATGACTCTGACAAAGATTCTCTGGGGCCAAGCCTTACACAGACTTCTGGATTTTCTGCTAAGCCCCTCTGTGCACTTCCTTGTAAAATTCTGTTTTAGCTAAGAACCCTGCTAAGTGGCTTTAGCAAGAACTCCTGTTCTTGATAACTGATCATCCTTGATATCTGATCAAGTTTCTCATCCTCCACCATCTCTTGGGTGACGTCTAAACACTCTGGTCTGTCTTCAGCAAGAATCCTATTAGGTCAGTTTAGCCGGAATCACTCTTACACCTGATTTTATCTATAAAGCTTTTAAAAGTCAAGGCACACCTGCTGACCCCCACACTGCTCCGTGGCTCCAAATTCTTACTTGCCCATGCTCTACTGGGAATTGTGCCCAATCTCTCTCCCCAGCTGCAAGGCCCCATTGCAGTAGTCCCTCTACCTATTATGATCACCCTGAATAAAATCCTCCTTATCATACTTTGACAAACATTGTTTGATAACTTTTTCTTTAACAGCTCTTAACACACTCTTTCTATTATTTCATGTTAGCTCAGAAGAGGTGAAATTTAAAGTGAACCTTGAAGAATAGGCTTCAAATAGAATGATCAGAGTAGAGCACTCTTATAGGAAAGATAGCTAACAAAGGTATGAAAGTGAGAAAATGCCAAGTATGCCTAGGGGTAAGAAATGAGCCAGCACAAACGTTTGTGATGGAAGGCATGGAGATACAGAGCAAAAGAAGAATTTTGGCCTAGATTGAGAAGAACTTTGATTGCCACATGAGACATTTTGGGACCACTTATTTTTAATCAGGAGTCAGAGGAGTAAAGTGGCAAAAGTGGAAAAGCTATTTGATATCGTTGTTTACAGTCTCTTTTCGTTATTACTTGTCAAGTCACAGTTGTTATCAAAGGCATTTTAAATAAGCAACACATTAAAACAAAAGAAACAGGTAAAAAATCTTTATAGATTACTGCCATTAGAAAAGGAAATTTAACTTTGTATAAATTTAAAAAAAAAAACAGACATCAAACAAATCAAAACCTTAAAAGGAAATTGATTTTTTTTTTTTTTTTTTT
>NW_016805783.1:2779410-2783265 GCF_001698545.2 Rhinopithecus bieti
GAAATTCTCTTTTTACTGAGAATTCTCACAGACTTATTTTAAAATGAATCTCTTGTAGATTCAGACTTCTTAGTTAAATAAGAGTATTACTCATTTTACATTTTCTTCTCTTAGGTCAAGTTTCTTGGGAATATATACATGTACATGCACCTACATATTATAAGAAATGCCCACATTAATTAATATGGCAGAGATAGTTGCCTCCCATATGTGCATTTCCCCCTTCTTATATACGAGCCACAAAAACAAAACAAAACAAAATAAAAACCTATATTTCCCAGTCTTCTTGCAAATAAGGGCAACCATGTTACCCAGCTCTGAGCTGTGAACAGAAATTATTGGCTAGGACTTCCAGGAAGACCTCTTCAAAGGAGTACTGATTTCTCTGGTTTGTACATTTTTGTCCTTTTCCCTTTCACCTTCCCCTTCCTATCTGGAACATAGACACAATGCTGGGATATGAAGTGGCCACACTGGGGCCACAAGGTGATGTGCACCACAGGATGGTTGAGTGAAAAGATTCAAGGAGCCTGGGTCCTGACTGCATTATGGAGCTGCTGACCAACCCTGGATTTTTTACTTCCCTATTTCTTGTAACTAGATGAAAATGAAACACTGATTCATTTAAATTACCCTTCCTTCCTTTTTTTTAATTAAAAAAAATGTTTAGCACTCAAACAGATTCTGACGGACCCTCCTTCCTTTCTTCTTTCCTCCCTCCTTTCTTTCCTTCCTTCTCTCCTTTTCCCCTCTTCCTCCTTCTTCTTCTCTTTATCCTTCTCCTCTTCTCCCTCTCATTTCCTCTGTCAGGTTTCTGCAGTATAGTGCAAACCTTGACTGATGGTTATTTTGCCATATCAATGTCTAGGGTATTAGTTAACCTACGTTATTACAGCAGAAAACAAACTAAAGAACTGCCTATTTGGTTGCTTATTTGACTAAAACAGACTATTCTATCTGGCTTCTCCATCCCTAAACTTACTTAAAACCTCCTCATACTTTAGCCATGTAACTTATTTGATAAAATAAAATAAATGGCTGTATTTTGACTGGGTTTTCTCTGAAATACTTGATGCCCAAAAATATTTCATTAAAAGAAATTGTGTCTCATATCTGCAAATAGGAGATTGATTAGATAAATTATTTTATATTACATAGTAATATATGAATATTAAAAAGGATGCGGTTTGTCTATGTTAATTGGCACCAAAAGAGCACCATGACATATCATTAAGTGAAAAACGGTTATGAAATAGCATATAAATTAATGTCTCACTTATAAAAGTCATTCATATATGTATGTGTATATGTATATATGATATATATAACATATGTATATTTATACACATATACAGCTACCTAAACAATGTTTACTATAGCCTCCAATAACTAACTGTGGTAGGATTTAAGATAACTTTTACTATATGTCATGTAATTTTATAGATTGCTTGCATTTCCAAATGACTGTGAATGTATGATCTTTACAATATCAAAATAAAACAATACTTTTTTTAAAAGTAGAGTAATAGAATGTTCTTACTAAACATAAAACATTTTCCTAAGAATCTTATTTAATTAAGTAGCACTTTGAGAGGATAAAGCACAGGACAAGATTTTAAGTCATCAGAAAGCACTTGAGCTCTTGGACTGCTCCCTGGGATCTCTAAGTTGCCATAGTAAAGTCTTACTGGACCACGATGCTGTGAAGGCCACATATAGGTGCATACCGTACCTGCGTCTAGCCTTCCAGCCACCCCTACCAATGTACAAGTCAGTAATGGAAGCCATCTTGGACTCTTGAAACCAGCCTCTTGGCCAGCAGACTGCCACCAAATGATCTCTGTCAACTCTACATGGGACAGCTGAATGACCCAGCTAACTCCTGACATATAACATCATGATATACAATAAAGTGATTGTTGTTAGGGTAAAAAAACTAGAATTCTCATCAGTCTCCTGTCTTGGTGTTGTGGTTCTACCTACCCAGGTACCCTCTTCTAAGGCTGGAGCTTTAGGGTAACTGTCTTGCTTGGTGTCTAGAGCCTGTCTGAAACTGAGGTATCCCTGGCAGAATTTCTCTCTCTTGTTCCATCTCTTTTACAAGTGTCCATTTTAAAACCTTTCTACTGTCAAACACAGAAAGCCACAATATTATCAACATGTTTAAGAAGAAAGGGACACTGATTAAAAAATCAATGACAATGTAGTTCTAAATAAAATGTGTACTGAAATATACAGTCATCACTGTGAAGATAGCAGGGCTACTGCAACGCAATGTCTTTGGGTTTTAGGGAAATGGAACGCCCTGAGGTTACATAACAACAGTGGATTGGGAGACACTTTGGGAAAATTCAATGAAATGTAAGGGATACAGCCCTCAAAGTATTTATAATCCAGCTTGGGGGGGCAAATATAGTCAGAGAGCAAGATGAAGACAACCAACAAACCTTTTGTCTTTTTTTTTTTTTTAATTAATTTATTTTTTTTTGAGATGGAGGCGCACTCTGTCTCCCGGGTTGGAGTGCAGTGGCACTATCTTGGCTTACTGCAATCTCTGCCTCCCGGGTTCAAGCAATTCTCCTCCCTCAGCCTCCCGAGTAGCTGGGATCACAGGCACACACCACTACATTCAGTTAATTTTTATATTTTTAGTAGAGATGAGGTTTCACCATGTTGGCCAGGTTGGTCTCCAATTCCTGACCTCAAGTGATCCTCCTGCCTCAGGCTCCCAAAGTGCTGAGATTACAGACATGAGCCACTGCGCCCAGCCTGAAACTTCTCTCTTGTATGCATGTCTCATACACAATACAGGTACAAGTGCCACAGGATTTAAAAAAATGGAAGAGATTCATTGTAGGCTAGCATGACCTAGAAAGTTCCTGGAAAGGGTGATATCCATTTGATCCTTGCAGGTAAAGAGGGAGTCTTATAGGCATACAAGAGGGAAAAATGCCTTCCCTGTTTCAAAGGAGTTCATTGAACTAGAACATCTTTACCTATTACGCCCTTGAAAATTTTTTTTTCCTACCTCATCGTTTAAACACTTTCTCTTAGAGGAAAAACTTACATTATACAAAGTGTTATATATGAGGTATTGCAACTAGCTTCTCAAGAGAGTAGAAAGGCTCAAGTAGTATGAAAAACAAATCCTTAAATTAACTTTATCTAGAATCTGTTGTGAAATGTCACATTTATAAATGAAACCAGAGAAATCTGAGATCCTAAAAGGTTTTTATTTTCTTAGTACTTATTTAAGTCTCTCATGTATTGGTATTAGTTTCTTATATTGATATTAGTTTCTTATAATGTTAGAAATTAGATGAATCCAACTCAGGGAATAGGAGCAGGATTCTCAGGCTTTTATTTTATTTTATTTTATTTTGTACCTCTTCAGCTTGCAGCACAAGGCTGTTCACACATCATATTCTCAGCTCACAGTTGCTGAATGAAGAAATACATGAATAAAAAACAAGGAAGATTCAGAGGAAGAAAATAGCAAAATCTGGTTAGCACATTCCAGTAAATATTTAGGCTGCTAAAATTGAAACCAAATTACCTTGTTTATGAATAGATGACTTCAACTTTTTAAAAAGCAAGTTGCATAATTTAAATGTCTCTTGCTAGTTCTCATTTCTTGATGGATCCCTGTATTTCTCTAGTTATGCTAGAACTGCTTTTGGCTTTAAACTTCCAATATTTCACTGTGACTCAATTTACTCTTTAAAAACAAAGAACTGATTAAAGTTATAAGGTCAAACTGGTAGAAGTTATGAGGTCACCATCACAACCTTTAAAATTGATTCGTAATTCAGTAAATGTTTTCTTTTCTTTGTTTTCATTTTCGAGGGAGGGGTT
>NW_016805783.1:2783461-2803258 GCF_001698545.2 Rhinopithecus bieti
TTTTTTTTTTTTTTTTGCAATGAACACATATTTATTTTGTAATAAAGGGAAAGGAATATTAAATTTTATTGAAAAATATGGTAGATCTTAAAGGACATAAAAAGGCTCAGGGTTTTAACCAGTTACTCACTGTCCATGGTTCAGGGTGATTGTAGACCAATTATTTTCTCCCTATTTTCCACTGTCGCTGTACTGTAACATGTGACATTCAATAATTAATTGGATTTGAATTAAGGAGCTCTCCTGCCCTGCTTGGAACAGATCCTAATAGGTAGTTACCGTATTTAAAACTCTTTGAAGAAGAAAGGTGTTATTTAAGTATTAAGCATTGTTATGAACATCCTGCCTTTTAAAAGCTCAAAGGGAAAGACAAAAGGACCTGTCTTTATTAGTATTTCAAATTAAACTGGGAAGAATAAATTATTTTCATACCATCTAATCTTTTCTACATGCCCCCACCACCTCCACCATAGATTTGGTTTCAGTCCAATCTACAGTAGGTAAACCCAACCTCTAATTTTCCTTTTAGTGCTAATAAAAACGTTTATTACAGGTTTTCCCTGAATGTTTGTTTGTATGCACAACCTCGGAGGAATCAGTTTCTGCTAATGAGGTTTAACAATATTCTCATAAGCAGCTCTACTTGCCCCCCAAAATAAGTGAGTAATACAAGGACATGTGGCATTCAGTCTGTGTATTATAAAGCATTTTGCCAAGTCCTTTAACTCTGACATGGTAGTGTAGATTTGTCTGAGTATAATCGTCATTCCTGGAAGAGTCATCAAAGATACCTTTAGAGGTTAGTTACTGGGAAGTTTTTTATTCCTTTTCAGGGAATGAGCAATAGCCTTAATACTATTGCCAGTTAAATTAATTGAATGATCAGACCCTTTGCATGAAGTCGATTTTTATGACTGGTACGTGTGATGCTTATGGGGATCCAGCCAGACCCCATAACTTTTCAAACTCCTGAGTTACAATTCCAAAGGCATTAAGTTGGCCAAAGAGCTCATGATTTGATATAATTGATATTTTGAGGAGTTCAAGTTAAATTTCAAAATGATGTTAAAGTCCCAAATAACAACTTTCAATAACTATCAAAAGTACAATGATTTAAAAAAGAGTATGCCTAAGCAGATTAGAGACTCAACTGAGATGACCATAAATTTTGACTGGATAATTAGAGGATATAATTTTTGGCTCAGTGGGATGTGTTTTGAATTCAACACCAGGTATTTTTGGTAGAAGATAGAGTCCTAATATTTCAAATGAAACAGCACCATGTTAAACTACCTGTTCTTTTTTTTTTTTTTTTTTTTTTTGACACGGAGTCTCGCTCTGTCGCCCAGGCTGGAGTGCAGTGGCCGGATCTCAGCTCACTGCAAGCTCCGCCTCCCGGGTTTACGCCATTCTCCTGCCTCAGCCTCCCAAGTAGCTGGGACTACAGGCACCCGCCAACTCGCCCGGCTAGTTTTTTTTTGTATTTTTTAGTAGAGACGGGGTTTCGCCGTGTTAGCCAGGATGGTCTCGATCTCCTGACCTCGCGATCCACCCGTCTCGGCCTCCCAAAGTGCTGGGATTACAGGCTTGAGCCACCGCGCCCGGCCCTAAACTACCTGTTCTAAAACGAAGACTTCTTTCTCTTCATGATATTCCCATTTAGAAGTATGATGTGATAAATTAAAATTTAGACTGTGTACCAAATTGCAAGTAGGAAATTCGAATCATCTTTAATTACTTGAGGAATTAAATGCTTGCAAAACCATGGTTATTCAGAGGGCTATTTTGCCTCCATCTATGTAAATGTACAGATTTCAGAAAACCAAACTTCTTATTGCCTCATTACAAGAGTAGAATTTCAGTTCAAAATATTATTTCCTTCTGAATGCATGAGAGTTGACAAAGCAGGAATTTAAGTTGAAAGCCTGAACTTATTGTATGCTGGTATTCTTGCAGTTATAACATAGCAGCCTCAGATTAAATGTTTACTATGTCCCTCAAAATGGATGATCCAGAACCTGATGACATCATCTGGGCTATGAGGAGAGTTGATTGCATGATGTTAATATCGGTTAGGAGCCCTATTAAGAGGTTTGGGACAATCGTCTTGAGTCATTGAACTTAGTTTATTAATCACGGAATATAAATGTAAGTTAAGTATAAAAGTGTGGGAAGCCTAGTCTTAAAAATAACTTTAGCTGGGCATGGTGGCTCACGCCTTTAATCTCAGCACTTTGGGAGGCAGAGGCAGGTGGATCATTTGAGGTCAGGAGTTCGAGACCAACTTGGCCAACATGGTGACACCCCATCTCTACTAAAATTACAAAAATTAGCCGGGCATGGTGGCGCACACCTGTAATCCCAACTACTTGGGAGGTTGAGGCAGGAGAATCGCTTGAACCCAGAAGGTGAAGGTTGCAGTGAGCTGAGATCGTGCCACTACACTCCAGCCTGGGTGACAAAGTGAGACTCTGTCTCAAAAAAAAAAAAAAAAGGAAACAAAAAAAGAAACTTGAGAGTTCAACGTTCAACTTCATATTCACAGGTGCTCTCCTGATCTTGCACCTGTACTTTGGTCCACTTTCAGATTCTCTCTTCTCTTGGAATAACACCTCCACCATCCCCCAGGTGCTGGGTATATTGGCTGCTTTCAGCTCACAGTGTTTCTCACTGGAAATAACCTGCTGCCACAGACAACCGCCTTAATCACAGAACTATTCCCTCTAAGGCAGCTTATGGTCAATGACCGGCTGATATGGGAATAAGAGGCCTCTTGAGGGGTCATCCCAGCCCCAGAGCTCCTTGTAGGATTGGATGAGGTCTCAATTGCAACAGCTTTGAGGGTCAGCTCTTCTGCTGCCAACTGCATTCTTCACTTTTTTACAGGCCTATCTCTGAGAGCATTCTCCATGTGAATGTTTTGCAATCAACACCTCATCTCTTCCAATCAACACCTCATCTCTTCCCATTTTCAGGGAAGCCAATTTAAGACAGATGCTGTCATCGTGTACTGGCCTGTTGTATTGGCAGAACATGTGGATTCACAGATTGAACTTCTGGTCAAAAATATTACTACTACCACCCTGCCTAAAGGTTTTTCAATATTATCTTCACCAAACCATCTCCTTGAATTAGTCCTGAAAGCATATGATATGTAGGAAAT
This sequence comes from Rhinopithecus bieti, assembly GCF_001698545.2. Lineage (NCBI taxonomy): Eukaryota > Metazoa > Chordata > Mammalia > Primates > Cercopithecidae > Rhinopithecus > Rhinopithecus bieti. The sequence continues at coordinate 2,786,625 of NW_016805783.1, forward strand.
TTATATCTTTAATTAATATATGAGTCTCCTAGCAGAAAACCAGATAGAAGTTATTTCCTAGCAGAAAACCAGATAGAAGTTATGTGAGCTATAGAAAAAGGAGAGGAGAGAAAAAGGCTTTATGAGGCCTAATTGGGAGGAGAAGTTCATAGTGGAGTTCCCTGGTGCTTTATGTATGTGTGACTCAGGGAGGAATGGGAGAAGGGTCACTTCAGGGCAGTGGGTACCTGGAGTCAGGGATGCTGAAAAGGAGGCTGTGGAAGGGAGCTAATTGACAATTTTTGCTTTAAAATGACTCTTAAATGAAGCTACTTTAGACCATTACTTTCCACACAGAGACATTTCTCTTCTGAACTCCTTTTCCCACTCATTTTGGTGCTCAATCTTATTTTGTCACATGTCATTTAAATATTTGATAGGATATAGGAGAATACCTTTTCTCATACTTCTTTTGAATGCCTTATAGTATTAACATAAACTATGCAGGGAATAGGGGTTCAATAAGTAATAGTTGAATGAATGAATGAATAAATGAAAGAATGGATAAATGTAAGATGGAAGGAATGCCAAGTTAGAAAAGAAAAAAGCATCAGTGGTCCAAAGGTCCTAAAATGTGGATTTAACGGAATATTTTGTGTAAGAATCAATGCATAGATAAATTTTGATGTTGACTGAATCCAAATGGTATTTTTGAGATGGCACTTATGATCCTAAATTGCAGGTGATCTAAACATCTTGTTATAAGAGATAATGGGCTTCATGTAATTTCAGTACGTATCATAGCTCAGTGAGAGTGAAGAGATCTACTGGATAGTTACACGCATTATGTAAACTCTGAGCCATAAACGGCTTCTTTTTGTTCCGGGGAGCCAAGTTACAGAAGCCCCCACTCCTTCTGCTGAACACAGGGTTCTGCCCTGTCACTGAGAACAAAGATGCAGACTGCAGAACACTTTTGTGTCTAGAGGCCTAAATGGTTGTAAAATGACTCCATTTCCAGATGAAATAACCAGGCTCCTATTTCTCTTGGACAAAGTCTCAGTACATTCCTTTCTTCCCCTTAATCCCCTGACCAAAATATTCAGGTAAAACATTTCTAGGAATAGTTTGAAATGAAGATAATAACCATTCCCTTTTACCACACTCCATTTTTCCAGAAAGGATGATTTCTTTTTTAATTGATGCTTATTAAGAACTCTCTGCAGTTACTCCTTCCTCCAAATCAAGTATCTAACTAAAAATACTAAAATCAGTCTGCATGTATTCATAAAGTAAAACCTGTGAGTGTAATGCTTTGCATATTATTACCCAAAACAAATGTAAATGTGAGTGGGTGTAATATTGAACCAAATAATGATCTCTTTCTAAAAGGTTAAAGCATTTATGTTCCTAAGACCAAAATAAACAAAGCTCCCTCCTTGCTTTGGTCTTGCCATAACCCTTAAGGTGGTCTACTGTGACATTATTTATTTGAAATGTGACAAGCTATTCTTAAAATGACACATTTAAAGCCACATTCAATAAATGGAGTCTATGCTGAAAGTTATTAATAATTTACAATAGAAAGAACTTAATTACTTAGAAATAGCAGTTAACCTGAAATGCATTTGTTGCAGTCTGTAGTAAGGAAAAACAGAAAGAGCTGGTGATGACAATTACTTACTATCAAAAGCAGCTTCTAGAGAAAAAGGTTTTCCTCAAGAAAGAGTGAGTACTGGCCGGGCACGATGGCTTATGCCTGTAATCCCAAGACTTTGGGAGGCCGAGGAGGGCAGATCAAGAGATTAGGGGTTCAAGACCAGCCTGGCCAACATGGTGAAACCCTGTCTCTACTAAAAATACAAAAATTAGCTGGGCGTGGTAGTGCATTCCTGTAATCCCAGCTACTCAGGAGGCTGAGGCAGGAGAACTGCTTGAACTGGGACCCGGGAGGCGGAGGTTGCAGTGAGCCAAGATCGCTCCACTGCACTCCTGGGCTACAGAGCGAGACTCTATCTGAAAAAAAAAAAAAAGAAAGAAAGAAAGAGTGAGTCCTCTTTAGCCCATGAACAAATATGGCTGAATTATTGAATTCCCTAAGTTTTCCCCCATCAAATGTTACTGAAATAATTTTGGCCAAGAAAACCTTGACAATGCTTCCATGAAATATATATTTTTTAAGACAAAATGGTTTTCTGATGAACTCACAATATAATTCAAGTTACTAAATGGATTAATGTTTTGTTTGGAATTAGAAAATATAGCCAATTGTCTTTTGGAAGACATTTTAAAGATAATTTTAGTTTCACAGATTATCTGAAGACTTTTTTTCTCTGAAGATAATTGGATACTATAACATATAAGTAAAATAAATAAGTAAACAAGTAGAATAAAATAAAACAAAACAAAAATATCATTAGTATTGGAGAATAATTTTGTCTTAAAACATGGGAGATAGAAAGTAGATGTCATACATCCAAATAATTGAAATAGAAATTGGACACTTTTGTCTGAACTGTAAGGGGACCTTGAATTTGACTGGTAGTATTAAAATGCATGTTAAATATGGGGATCAATAACTGGAATTGTGTTCATGTTGCATTGTTCCTAACCAGCTTTTGTTCTCAAGCTTATGCAAAGTAAAGTCAACAAAAGGTTTACAGTTTGTGCCATTCTTGATAGATTTCACCACAAGGTAAATAATATAACAATAATCAGTGAATGTCTAATTGTACCTGAATGCTTTTGCTCCTTGAACAAGATAATGAACTGAGAAGCCCAGGTCTGCAGTTTGAAAAGGGATGCTGATCTAAGATTTTGACAGAATTACTAACAAACTGATACCTTTGAATTTTTGAGGGAATAGAGGATTTCCCCTTTGAAGGAGAGAACACATTTGCATCCTTAGATATGAGATTATACCTGTGAAGATAATTGGAGTAAATAGGTAGGTCAGTATTGATGGTGCACTAATGAGAGCAGGCTTTGAAATGGTTCTGAGTGACAGAAGTCTTCAGTATGTATGCCACTTAAAGTTTTTAACCAAATAAGCAATTCAGATGGCTCTATCCTAGAACTTAACTCTTATTATTTGCCAAAAATTACCAACTTTTGCTTATGTGATTGTTCAGAGTTTAATTATGTCTTCTTAATGATAAGTAAAATAAGTTGCTTTCCCTATTTATGATCTATAAAACGCTTTACACTACTTATTAGTTGTTACCTGAAAATAGTTTCCTTCTTCGAGTGGCTTTCTACATTTTCTGTCTTTAATCTAATTTCTCTGCCCAGCTGCTGTAATCTACAGCATTGTGGGGATAGATGGAATAATTTCTCGAGTGGGGTCTGGATTGAAAATTAGGGAGAAACAAGGGTGCCATATCAACTTCTGGGACAGATTATTAAACACAACTGCGGGACATCTATGGTTATTCCCTATCATGGTCATTGTTATTCACAAGGTTAGATTGTGAAGAACCTTTCTTTTTGAAGATATATTCTGAATTACAATATCTCCAAATCTGTGTTATTATTTCTGATGGTCAGAACTAGGATGATCAACAATGACCTGCTACATCTTATTATCACCTTTGCAGATGATAATAAGATTTAAACCTTATTCACTTTTTTTTTTTTTTGAGATGGAGTCTCACTCTGTCGCCCAGGCTGGAGTGCAGTGGCGCAAACTCAGCTCACTGCAAGCTCCGCCTCCTGGGTTCACACCATTCTCCTGCCTCAGCCTCCAGAGTAGCTGGGACCACAGGCACCTGCCACCACGCCCGGCTAATTTTTTTGTATTTTTAGTAGAGACGGGGTTTCACCGTGTTAGCCAGGGTGGTCTCGAACTCCTGACCTCGTGATCCACCCTGCTTGGCCTCCCAAAGTGCTGGGATTACAGGCGTGAGCCACCGTGCCCAGCCAACCTTATTCACTTGTTAAACATGAGCACTGTGTATATGCCTATTCTATACAATAAGCTGGGAACATAAACATGGTAAGGTGTGTCATGAGTTGTCTCTTTCAATTCTCGTTTTACATGCCATGTTGCTAACCCGACTTCCAGCAGGGTTTATAAAATGAAGTAATAGATCTGCAAGGCTGATATTTGGGGATGAAGAGTGAAGCCTCTCTCTCTCTTAAGGCAAGCACAAGGAAACCTCAAAAAAAAGCTCCATTGAACTCATAAACTTACAAATTACTGATGGAATTGGAAAGCTCTTCATCTCAAGATGATAATTCTAAGGTATTGTAAGACAACCAGTAAAAGATTCAATTATATGTCCTGTACTCTATTTACTCAGAAAACCATATACATGTAAAATACCAAGACATTATCGTCTCTCAAACCTGACCTTTCTCCCATAATTCTAACTTAGATAACAATAGCATGTGTAGTACCCAAGTCACCACCCCGAGTCTTCAAGTCTTGTCGAGTCCACCACCCAAACATCTTTTGTAATCTGTTGGCTCCTTTCTACCCTCACTGCCATTGCAGTGGTTCGGGTCTTCACCATCTCTTTTCTGGACTACTGCACAGTCTCAGGATTCTCTAACTGGCTCCATTTTTCTCCAATGCCTCCACCTTTGGCCCACTCTCCAAGCAGAGTTGTCTTTTCAAAGCACAAATGTGACCATGTCCCTTCCCTGTTTTAGATTCTTCCTTGATTCCTCATTGATGATAGAATGTAGCCCTTCACAAGTGCATCTCATTCTGTCTTTCCGTTTTTATTTCCCATCTGTACTCGATGTACCCAGGTCACATAACATCCTCTTTGTACTTCTCTGCCCTTAGATGAATGGCTCTATCTGTGTGGAATGCCTTTCACCTTGTTTCGCTTAAAGATGTTGCTCAGATTTTACATTATCTAATTATTTGGGTGTTTTCTCCAGGCAGAGCACATTGCACTCTTCTCTGTGCACTCTCTACCAAGGTATTTGTATGTGTTTCTAATTTAATCAATCATTTTATCTTTTAATTATTTGGTTACATTTTGTTTTTCTCTTCTACATACTAAACTAATGGAAGGTAGGGGCTATCTTATTTATCATTGTATCTCCAGGCTTAGCACACTGACTGATCCAGAATTGTCACTCAACAGATGTTTGCTGAATGAAGAAATCAGAGTTGATATGTTCCTGAAATTTATTTATTAGGTTTGTATGAGATATGGTATCATCAGAAATGTGCTGATTATGCACAATATTGACCGCAACAACAAAACCAGAATTTTCTTAGTGCTTAGTGCTCCGCAGAGGAAAACCATGGGTATACATCTAATTTGCTTGAATTCTGGAGATGAAGCAGTATAATTCCCAAAATACTGGATGAGAAAATTGTACATGGCTCAGGAGAACAATGTATTCTTTGACATGAGCCTTGAAAGCTTTCAAAACAAAAATATAAATTCTCCTCGCCTCTGGGCTGTTCTCCCTAGTCTCTTTCCTACAAAAGATTACATTTTTTTCTTCTGTACACATATTTTTAGAGCAGTCTGTTGTTAAGAAGCATGCTGCAACCTCTACTTAACCTATTTAGATCTCAGTGTTCTTATCTGTATAATGATGCTAATGGTACTAAGCTGTTCTCCCAGGGATGTTTGATTAAATATGTTTCTTGACATTGCACAGGCCCTGCATACATCAGCAAGTATTTTGAAAATAAAATGTTCTATATGCACAGAAAATTGTTTCATTTGGCATTGTTTTAAAAGCAAGCACATTTCCAAGAGGGAACGTTTGCACCATCAGCAAACATTTCAAAATGGATCTAAGGTAAAAATTGTTATGACTGCAGTGAATGTTTTATTTGGGATTGATAAGATAGGCAAGTATTTCAAAACATCTCCACCCATAATTTTGACGGGAAAACAAGGCTTGGTGGAACGTAAGCTAATTTTTTCTATACTCAGAATGCTAGGTATCATAGGAGATTTTCTAATATTTTTCATTCCCAGACAGTCCTCTGTTGTACTGTATATTCTTAGAATACCTTCTTTGCCACTTCAAGTAGAAATAGAGCCCAAAGTTCCTGATGTAATGCTTTGCCCCAGTTTACTTTCCTGTCACTTCTTTTTTTTTTTTTTTTTTTTTTTTTTGAGATGGAGCCTTGCTCTGTCGCCCAGGCTGAAGTGCAGTGACACAATCGTGACTCACTGCAACCTCCGCCTCCCAGGTTCAAGCGATTCTACTGCCTCAGCCTCCTGAGTAGCTGGGATTACAGGCACGCACTGCCATGACAGGGTTTCACTGTGCTGCCCAGGCTGGTCTTGAACTCCTGAGCTCAGACAATCTGCCTGCCTTGGCCTCCCAAAGTGGTGGGATTACAGGCGTGAGCCACCGCGCCCGGCCTCTTTCCTTCAGTTCATACACCGACAAGTACTGCATTGATTTCCCTCATATGCACAGCTACACTGGCTTGGGTGGACAGGATCTCTTTTTCCACAACCTGAATTTTTCTCTCCATCTGATCTGAGGATTACTTCCACCACTTTTTATGACAACCACAAGTTTCTTTCTCAGCAATAGGTGGACTCAGACAGGCAGAGGGGAGAAGCCAGTAGAGAGAGGGGGAAATAAATGGAAACCAAGAGAAAAATGTAAACAAAAGATATCCTGGAATGCTTCTGAGATGTTGAAAATGGTAGAATACATTTATATATTTTTTATTTTTTTGAGGCAGAGTTTCACTCTTGTTACCCAGGCTGGAGAGCAATGGCATGATCTCGGCTCACCACAACCTCTGCCTCCTGGGTTCAAGTGGTTCTCCTGCCTCAGCCTCCCGAATAGCTGGGATTACAGGCATATGCCACCACGCCTGGCTAATTTTGTATTTTTAGTAGAGATGGGGTTTCTCCATGTTGGTCAGGCTGGTCTCCAACTCCCAAGCTCTGGGGATCTGCTGGCCTCAGCCTCCCAAAGTGCTGGGATTACAGGTGAAATTTAGACTGTTTTTTTTTTTTTTTTTTTTTTTTGAGATGGAGTCTGGCTCTGTCGCCCAGGCTGGAGTGTAGTGGCGCCATCTTGGCTTATTACAACCTCTGCCTCCTGGGTTCAAGCAATTCTCCTGCCTCAGCCTCCCAAGTAGCTGGGATTACAGGTGCGTGCCCCCACGCCCAGCTAACTTTTTGTATTTTTAGTAGAGACAGGGTTTCACTGTGTTAACCAGGATGGACTCGATCTCCTGACCTCGTGATCCACTTGTCTCGACCTCCCAAAGTGCTGGGATTACAGGTGTGAGCTACCGAGTCCGGCCGAAATTTAGACTTTTTTAAACGAAATTATTGGATAATGTTTTATCTCACACCTTCCTTCTTATTATCTTTTCTACACCTGGATTTAGTTGTTGGTAGGTGAATAAATGAATGCTTCCTTCAGTAAAATCAGTGTTAAAAATAACTGCAGTCTAGCCTGGGCAAATAGCACACGTGAAAGTTCTGACTCCAGGAACTAGAGTTTAGGTTCCTTATGGGATTCCATACCAGCTCTGTAATACCAATTCTGAACTTTTAACAGAATAACATATTTTGTGTTTTGGTCACTGTTAATTTGACTTTTCTCATTTTACAGTGGAACTGAATCCTAACTGATACAGAGAATTTCTTTCTTCTCTATATTTATGTCTGGTCTGGGTGTGGTGGCTCAGTCTTGCAATCCCAGCACTTTGGTAGGCTGAGGTGGGAGGATTGCTTGAGGCCAGGAGTTTGAGACTGTGGTGTGCTGTGATTGTGCCACCGCACTCCTGTCTGGGCAGCAGAGTGGGGCATCTTCTCTAAAATACATATATATGTGATATATAATATACATCTCATATATATATATATATATTTGTCTGAAGGATCCCAATAAGAGGTGGTGATCTCTCAATAACATGGTTTTCTATTATTTACTTGCTTTTTTTTCCCTATCAAATGAGTGAGAACGAGTTTGGATTTTGATAATCAACTCTTAAACAAGATAAACTTCTTCAGCATTGTACAGTAGGAACTTGCTCTCTGAAAGATATTTATGTGGTTGGCCTTTTTCCATAGGTTTCTTCTGGACCAGGTGTAATGTGGTATCTGGAACACTTTGGTAGGATTCTCCAGAGAATGCCTTGCTCTGGGCATGTGAGTGTCAGCCTCATCATGTCATAGTTTCAAGGGAATTTTGTGGGCTAGGGGGCAAGTTCCCAGCCAGCACTTCGAGTACTAGGTTCAGATCCTACAGAGACAAAGGGCCTGGGCTGTGTGTGTGTGTTGTCAGGTCTTAAGCCAAGATAGGCAGAAATGGGCTGTCACTACAGCTCCCATGCCAGAGGGAGAACTAAGACATAAACCAGTTATTGGAACAGGGCTGAGGCAGAGGTTAAGGAAGAGAAGCAGATCAGAGGGCATTAGAATGCCAGGGCTAAATGACTCCAGTCTGCAGCAAGACAAACTCCAAGGCCCTAATGCATGTATACTGTCTACATGGGGTTCCTAATGCACATATACTGTCTACCTCGGACAGAAACCTGACAGGAATGAAGCTACTGGCAAAAGATCATCACTTTCTGAAGCAAAAATGGGTAGAAGAAAGTCCTTTTTACCTCAATTTTTTCATCTCTAAAACTTGGACTAATAATAACTAGCTTATAGGTATTCCATCATAGATTAAAGTTTAAAAATTTATGTGCAAGGAATTTACAAACTGTGGTGAGTTATACAAATGTAAATTATTGTGACTATCTGGGGAGAAGGATGGCAGCAATTTAACTGTGCAGTGCAAATCTCCATAACATTTAAGATGAGATGAATATAATTTATTCACTTGAAATGAAAGGGGGTAGATTTATGGAATCAAGATATAATTAGTAGATTTGTGATCTGGTCAGAAAACTTGTGTCAGGGAGATCCCGTGTTCTTATTTAAGAAAAATGCATCTTTCTAAAGAGATCATGTTGTCATAGCTTTGTTTACTTTTTCATCATTTCATGGGTAATATGGCTTATCTGAGGGAAGCCACAATTCATAATAGCACAGTTTATGATCCACTAGAATCAAGAGTGGCCAAATTGGGAATTATTGAACATTGTGTGTTGATCAAGACAACCATTAGTGATCAAATACAAGAGTCAGGGTTGCTTGCTTTTTGCCATAAAAGCAGCATTGGGACATACAGGTTTACAATTGTGTTTGTTGTAATAAACTGCATTTTATAGGCAACAGGTGTAGCTGACATATCCTAGATTGTGTGAGGCTGTGCTCTCAGGCTGGCTCTAAAGGGATTTGGAAAGATTTATGAGATTGAGTGACAGCCAAGGTGATTCTTGAAATTGACTTTTTAAGATGTCATTTTGGTGAATGACAGGTTGTAGTTACTAAAAAAATTTCTCATAAGTGAGGAGCTTGTCTTTAACTGACAGTGAGGTTGTTTAGTTGGGGGGAGGGGAAGTGCATTATTTAACTAGCAATTGCTAAATTTTGGACATTCAGTGAATCTAATTGGCTCTGAACATGTGGCCTGACTTCCTCAGCCATTCAGAATCACTTCTTCCCCTAGCCAAAGGCCACAGGTTTCTTCAAACAGGGTTGCAATCTATTCACACTGTTCAAAACAGAATTTGTTCTTAATTAATGTCTTTTCTAACTATAACAATTACTTTGAAGAAAAAGAAATCAGCTATGCTTCAAAGGAAAAGAGAGAGGTGGGGGAAAAAAAGAAAGAGAATTTATTCCATGCTTTTGGCAAGTGAGCTTCTTTTTCCCTGACCTTCCCTTTACCAGTCATTCTGCCCAGGGGCCCCTCTCCCCTGGCTGCTCCTCTCCCCTAGGTAAATCATTTAATCTCTGCCCTCCTCTCATGTTTCAGACCAGTCGGCTGCTCTCACCAAGGCTGTCAACATTCAAATTGAGCATTTTCAGGGGAAATAAGGAGTATTTTTTCTTTGATTTTTATTTGCTGTTAAGTACAATATTGTAATAACTTTAAATAAAAAATTTGGAGGAAAATGACCTATAATTCTCCTTAAAATAATTGTTTCGGCCGGGAGCGGTGGCTCAAACCTGTAATCCCAGCACTTTGGGAGGCCGAGACGGGCAGATCACAAGGTCAGGAGATCGAGACCACCCTGGCTAATAAGGTGAAACCCCGTCTCTACTAAAGAATACAAAAAAAAAAACTAGCCGGGCGACAAGGCGGGCGCCTGTAGTCCCAGCTACTTGGGAGGCTGAGGCAGGAGAATGGCGTAAACCCGGGAGGCGGAGCTTGCAGTGAGCTGAGATCCGGCCACCGTACTCCAGCCTGGGCGACAGAGCCAGGTCTCAAAAAAAAAAAAAAAAAATTTTTTTTTTTTTTCATTTTTTTTCATTCATTTACTTATTTGACAAATATTAATATATATTGAGAGTCTCCTATGGAACAGGCTGTATTCTAAACACTGGGGATATATCAGGGAACAAACAACCCTGATCTCATGGAGTTTTCCTTTGAGTGTGCGGAGAGAGAAAATAAAGAAATAAGTAAATCAATCAATCAATATGTCAGATGATACCAGATTCTAAGGAGAAGAATAAATCAGGGTAAGCATTGAAATGCAGGGGTTGGGTGAGGAAGCTGTAATTTTCTTTCTGTCTTCTTTCAAACACACATGTCCTTACTCTGTACTTTGTAAGACCATACATTCTTCCCCCTGAAAAAAATGTAAAAGCAAAACAAAACAAAACAAAACCTCAACAAAATCCAATAAATAAAAACCCCAACTCATAAATGTGTATTTGGTGTTATGATCTGAACTTTATATTTTTTCATTGCATTCATGTGACATTTAATGCAACTAATACTAGCAAGAGGCTTGTGCTAACTTTTTGTTTTGTTTTGTTTTTGTTTTTTACTTTATTTATTTATTTTTATTATTATACTTTAAGCTCTAGGGTACATGTGCACAACGTGCAGATTTGCTACATATGTATACATGTGCCATGTTGGTGTGCTGCACCTATTAACTCGTCATTTACATTAGGTATTTCTCCTAATGGTGTCCCTCCTCCGTCCCCGCATGCTTACTCTTAAATGGAGAAAGCTGGAGGAAATAGGCATAGAATGATAATAAAGCATCAAATAAGAGAGGAAACTGGCAAGGAACAGAGGAGAAAAAATTCTAGTTATTAAAATGTTTGCCCTTATACATCCAACTCTGAGAATTTTTGGCAAGACCGGATTAGGGTAGAGAAACCCTGAGATAAAATTAGAAACAAATCAAGTAAGATTAAAAGCAGTTTGTTATTTCAAAGTTAACAAACAGTCTTAGCCAACTTGTGCATCATTGATTGTTTCTGTTTTGGATAAAGTTCCTGGGTTCCCTCTTTCATTCTCTTGTCATGGAAAACAGTCAAGGATTTATAAATGGGAAGTCCTGCCTATCTAGAGATGACAGGACTGTTAGCAACGTGAGAGATAGAGACACACCTTAATTGAAGTCTAAAATAGAGGACACTAAGCTGTCATTTTAGCTCTGCCAAGAATCCACTGTAGTTTGGAAATGGGTGCTCCAATTCTCCCTTCGCCTTTTGAAAACAAGTATACTTGTGTGTGGCTACTTTTCATGAAAATAATGGTCATAATTGCTGCATGAGAAATTCAAGAGCCTCATTTACTATGGGAGCCCATGTGGACAAACAGAATGAGCTCAGCATTTTCAGTAGACAGATTTGGATTTGAATTCCAGTTCTATGAGGTACTCATTGTGTGACCTTAGGCAATTCAATCTCCTTAGGCCTGGCTCCTAGCTGGTGGGACATTTCTGTTGTTTTAAAATGTATACATTCAAGGGCTTAACCTTGAATTAGATTAAACGATATGAAATTGCCATTTTGTAGCTCAAAGATGTTCAAATACCAGCAATTTCATGTGGTACAGACTGGTATATGATGGATGCTCAATTAATAGCCATCATTATCACCATCTTCATTCAATATTTTAAAGATTTATTTACTTGAAAGTACAAAAACTTTTTTAACTTAAAAAAACCTTTTTAGAGACAGGGTCTTGGTCTGCCACCCAGGCTGGAGTGGAGTGGTAAGATCATAGCTCAGTACAGCCTCAAATTCCTGGGTTCAAGTGATTCTCTTGCCTCAGCCTCCTAAGTAGCAATTAGTGGGAACTACAATTGTGCACCACCATGCCTGGGTAATTTTTTGTTTTTGTAGAGAAAGGGTCTCGCTTTGTTCCCTAGGCTGGTCTTGAAATCCTGGCCTCAAGCAATCCTCCTACCCTGGCCTCCCAAAGCACTGGGATAACAGGCATGAACCACCAATCTTAGCCATAAAAATATATATATATACATATATATATATGTGTGTGTGTGTATATATGTATGTGTGTGTGTATATATATATATACACTTTTTTTTTGAGTTGGAGTCTTACTGTATTGCCCAGGCTGGAGTTCAGTGGTGCAATCTCTGCTCACTGCAACCTCCACCTCCCAGGTTCAAGCAATTCTCCTGCCTCAGTCTCCCGAGTAGCTGGGATTACAGGTGTGCACCACCATGCCCAGCCAATTTTGTATTTTTAGTAGAGACGGGGTTTCACCATGTTAGCCAGGCTGGTCTAGAATTCCTGACCTCAGGTGAACCATCCACCTCAGTCTCCCAAGTGCTGGGATTACAGATGTGAGCCACCACACCTGGCCAAAACATTTATATATTGATGAAGACCTTTAGACATCCAAATAACAATCATATAACATACTTTGTTTTTTTTAAAATAACAGCTTTATTGAGATATAATTCACATTTTGTAAAGTATGCCATGCAGTGCCATATTTACAGAATTGTGCTACTATCTAATTGTATAAGATTTTTGTCACTCCAAAAGAAACCCTGTACCTATTAGCTGTCACTCCCTGTTCCCTCCTCCTCCTAGTTCCTGGAAATTACTAATCTATTTTCTGTGTCTATGGGTTTGCCTATTCTGGACATTTAATAGAAATGGAATTAGACAATATGTGACCTTTGTGACGACTTCTTTCACTTAGCATAATGTTTTCAAGGTTTGTACATGTTGTAGCAAGCATTGGTATTTCATTCCTTTTTATGGCGAAATAACATTCATTATGTAAGTATACCACATTTTGTTTATTTGTTAGTTGACGGGTATTCAGATTGTTTCCACTTTTGGCTATTGTAATAATGCTTCTGTGAACATTCATATACAAATTTTTGTGTAGATATATGTTTTCAATTATTTTGAGAATGGAATTGCTGGGTCATATGATAACTGTATGTTTAACATTTTAAGCAACTGCCAAACTATTTTCTTCATTCTAAATAGCAAAAAAGTGGGTAATTCATGGGAGAAAATGTAAGAGGTGCTTGAGGCTTGTTCCTTGTGTGTTTGTGTGTTTGTGTGCTTTCTTGCCAGAAAGCAAGAAAGTATCCCTCAGTTTTGCACTAATGTGTTTTCATGCAGTGATTATGACCATTATTTTCATGAAAAGTAGCCATACACAAGTATACCTGTTTTCAAAAGGGGAGGAAGAATTGGACTACTCATTTCCAACCTGGAGTAGATTCTTGGCAGAGCTAAAATCAGAGCTTAGTATACTCTATCTTAGACTTCAATTAAGGTATTTCTCCATCTCTCACATTGCTAATACACACACACACACACACACACACATGCAAGGAACGTGTCAAAGGTCAAAGGGACACAGGAGACAACTAAAAGAATGACCAATGGTCACACCTATAATAATTTGAACAGCAAAGGAAATAGCCTAGTAATGGATTGCAACCCAAAATACAAAACAAATATATATTGGCCCATAGTCATCTAGATAAATGATGGAATAAACAAATACAAGGAGAAGAAGAAACAAATCTTTTTTAAAGAATTCCCTCCTCACTCAAATACTCCCTCCTCCAGGAGGTGGAGCTTGATTTCCTTGAGTGTGGGCTGGACTTAGTGACTCACTTCCAAAGAATAGAGTAAGGAAAGGGGAAAAAACTAACTTTTATAGAGAAACTTGGCAATGCTACCTTAACCAAATAGTCAAGATTAACATCACCAGTTACATGTCATGTTGATATTGTGTATCCTTTGATATAACTTGATGAGAAGGGAACTTCACCCATGTGGTGTTCTTCCCCAAGACCCATAATCCCAATGTAATAATGAGAAAATATAAATGCAAATTGAAGGATATTCTACAAAATATCCCACCAGTACTCTTCAAAACTGTTAAGGTTATGAAAACTAAGGAAAGACTGAGAAACTGAGAAGACTAAGGACACTCCGACTAAATGCACTGTGGCATCCTGGGTGGGCATCCTGGAATATTAAAAGGGCAGTAATGGAAAAACTGATTAAATCTAAATAAAATCTGGAGTGTAGTTAATAGTAATGGACCAGTGTTGAGTTCTAAATTTTGACAAATGTACTACTGTAATGTAAGGTGTTAACATTAGTGCAAACTGAGGGATATTCAGACACTCTCTGTACTATCTTTGCAATTTCACTGTAAATCTAAAATTATTCCAAAATAAAAGTTTATTTAAAATAAACCTATTACATATAAATGCAAACAATACATCTTAATTGAACACTATTTGCCAAAATAAAATTATTTAATGAAAAAAATGTAGTGAGGATAAGAATTGTTATTCAGGTAATTCAGATAAAAGAATTTGTTACTGAGAATGAATGATGAGATTTTTCTAAACTGGTGGTCCACATGGATTAAATTTACCAAAGAATTTCTTATCTTTTTATCAAATCATCTAAAGTTACAAGATTGATTGGCTAAAGCAACTGCCGCTACTGCAGAAATGAAGATTTTTGGCATTTGATCCCCAGCACTGAGCACTTAGGGCACAGTTCCCTTGTCTTCTTCTGTGGATTACCTTATCTCTTTTCTTAAGCAGTATCAGTGTTTACCAAATTAGTGAGTTAGTGTTACATCCAGGAAGATATTAATTTACCCTAGCCTCCTTTACCTGGAGTTGCTAAAATATACTTTACAACTGCTTGCTGGTTGATCTCATTCTTAGTCTAGGACTCAGCTAACACAGGAACAGTGATGATTCCCAAATCTCTATCGTTACCCTCCTCTTGAGTTTCAACCTCGTACATCTGACTCTTTTCTGGACATAAATTGGCTGTCCCATTGGTACCACAATGAAAACATTCCCAAAGTCAAGCATTATCTTTCTAGCCTTCATTCCTGTTAAAATTGTTTCCCCATCTATATTCTTTTTCTCAGTTTTAACAATTATCCATCATTCAGGGCCAAAAAGAAACCTGGGAATCGTCCAAGTGACTTCCAGTGGCATCTTGCTATAGACACTTGTTGCTCAATCTCAGCCATGATTTTTAGGTGAAGGACTGAACTCACTGCCTGCTATTGATTTTCTTCCTTGACCTTACCTTTTGTTTCTGCCCAGTCTCCCATCCAGCTAGGTGCAATTACTGAAGTTGAAATCATCTTTGTAGAAGTGATTGTTTAAGCCAAGGGTCAACAAATGTTTTCTGTAATGGGCTAGACAGTAAATAGTCTAGGCTTTGCAGACCATATGGTCTGTCTAACTACTCAACACTACTGTCGGTGAGTAGTGGAAACAGCTGTAGACAACATGTAAATAAAGGAGTGTAGCTGTGCTTCAATAAAACTTTACAAAAACAGGCAGTGAATAGACCAGATTTGGCCAGTGGGTTATCCTTTACCAATGCCTGATTTAAGCCATTGCATTGAATGAGATTGCCTATGACAGAAGCCTGAGAAAGCCAGGGGCACAGAATCCAGAGGAAAATCAGCATTAAAGGAGTTGTCTAGGGAAGAGAATTCAGTGAAGGAGAATGTGCAGACAAAGAGGTTGGGAGAAAATTAGGGTATAGATTTCTCCTAGAAGTCAAAGTAGCAATGTATGTTCATCATTATCAAAAACTAAAGAGAGATGAAGTAGGATAAGCTGAAATTTGGGTGAGTTTGGACATAAGCCATCCTGAGATCATGGCATTTTCTGATAAGGATGAACAGGAAGCTGGAACTAGGGTAACTTAAACTGAAGCCCAATCCCAGGATCCAGGCATTCAAAGACAATTAGGGGCAGAAGAGGAAGCGTGAAGGTCTCAGGCTAAATAAGAACTAGGGCTTGCTCAGGATGCATGAAGTGTCACCATTACTGGATAGCAAATTTTCTGTGTTCTGGGGTGGTGAGATTGTGAAATTAGTGACCTTATTTTCTAATTCAAAAATGTGAATACAGTGCTAAAAAACATATGGGCCTCGACTTCTCTATAGGTCCTGACAGCTTCAGAGATGAAGTGGCAAGTTAGTGACATCTTTGTAGAAGGAACAGTAGCTACACACAGTGTGATTACTCAGAAGTAGTCTTCTGAGAAGTGATGGGCTGGACCTGTAATCTCAGCATTTGGGAGGCAAGGCAGGAGGATTGCTTGAGCCCAGGAGTTCAAGATTAGCCTCGGCAACGTAGTGAAAACCTGTCTCTCCAAAAAATATTTTTAAAAAATTAGCTGGACATGGTGGCTTGTGCCTGTAGTCCTTGCTACTTGGGAGGCTGAGGTGGGAGGACCACCTGACCCCTGGAGGTTGAGGCTGCAGTGAGCCAAGATCACACCACTGCACTCTAGCCTGGGTCACAGAGTGAGACCCTGTCTCAAAATATATATACTCTCTCT
>NW_016805783.1:2803495-2805006 GCF_001698545.2 Rhinopithecus bieti
AAAAAAAAAAAAAAAAAAAAAGAATTTAATTTCATGCAATATATTGAAAAAATCCTTTTTCTGTTGTCATTATTTAAGAACACGATCATATTTGGCATGTTAAAATTAGATAGTTTATAGTAACATATAGCCCCTGAATTTACTTGTAAAGTATCTTACTTTTTTGACTATGAGAATATGCTGTTCCTCATAAAGGTATAGAAACTGAAATAATCTCACATGATTAATGGTTTTGTATATAAATGTCTCAGCATTGATTTTAGAAATAATTTTTGAAAGAAAGAGCCGATAGTATTTACTGAAAGTCTTATCTCAAATATTTTATTCACCATTCATTTCACTATGTTTTTCAATTAAAAAATACTTGGGATGGAAAATTCATTATTTCTTCCCCTTCTTTTTCCATACCCTTATACTTCTGGGACACAGACTTGAAAGACAAGCCACTTCAGAAACATCCTGGGGCTCAAATCATGTTAAATGACAATAAATAAATAAATAAATAAATAAAAGCTAAAACTAAAAACAACCCATGACCCTGCTATCTTCTTGTTCTAGGAATTCTGCAAATAGAGTTCTTGGAAAACATGAGAAGCCGATTAGCATTACAGTCCAAGGTCTACTTAAGAGTTAAGAACAGAGACACTGAGAGAGTCCTGTGACTGCTAATTTTGCCTTTTGATCAAGGAGAGTGAGCCTGGTACTAACTGATTTCACATCATTAGTGGGGCTCTCTGACCACACCTCTCTCTTTAATTCTTTCCTGAGTGAATTTGTAATTTTCCTTTGATTTCTGCTGCTAAAACAACAGATTGTGAGGGATCAAAGAGGATAATGACAAGGAGGAAGTGGCAAGTTAGTGACATCTTTGTAGAAGGAATAGTAAGTATACACAGTGTGATTACTCAGAATTAGTTTTCTGAGAAGTGACTATAAAATAAATTCCAGTATAACACACTCCAAGAGACTGTCCAAGTATTGTATTTAATCTTTAATTCTCATTCAGCCATTAATCTGTTATTGAGTATTTACTATTCACGAGATTTGGTAAAAAAAGAAGTCCAGAATAATGGATGAGATTGAGCTCTGGAAGTCAAACAGACCTGTGTTTGAATCCCTGATCCTATTACTCACTATCTATAGTGGGTTAAATTGTAGTACCCAAAAGATAATGTCCACCCAACACCTCAGAATGTGTGACCTTACTTGGGATAAGTGTTTCTAGACATAATTAAGGTAAGGCTTTTGAGATAAGACCATCCTGGATTAGGGTGGGTCCTAAATCCAAGGGTAAATGTCTTTATAAGAGACAAAAAGGGGCCAGAAAGAGACATAGAACAAATTCATGTGAACACGGAGGCAGAGACTGGAGTTACATACCCTCAAGCCAAGGAAAGCTAAGAGCTGCAGACAGCTGTCAGAAGCTAGAAGAGAGGTGTGGAGCCGATTGGCCTTCAAACCCTCTGGAGAAAACCAATACTTCTGCCAATACTTTTTTTTTTTTTTTNNTT
>NW_016805783.1:2805027-2808517 GCF_001698545.2 Rhinopithecus bieti
CCTTGTGATCCGCCCGTCTCGGCCTCCCAAAGTGCTGCGATTACAGGCTTGAGCCACTGCGCCCGGCCTTTTTTTTTTGGATTTCTAACCTCCAGGACCGTGACAGAATAAATTTTTTGTTTGTTTGTTTTAAGCTCTCAAGGTTGTGGTGATTTGTTACGATGGCCCTGAAAGACTAACACACTAGCTGTGTGACTTGGAGTTAACTAGCTCTTTCTTTTTTACATTAAAAAATTTTTATTTATTTTATTTTTCGCTGACTCCTGTGTTGTTCAAATTAACTAGTTCTTTCTCTATCTCAGTTTCCACCCTCTGTAAAATGAAGAGAATGAATATTACAGTTATTGTGAAGACTTAATGAGATAATATATGTGAAGTTCTAAGAGCTCAATAAATGTTAGCAATTATGATTAAGGTAGTATGTATGGCACTTACGGGTCAGGTTGAATTTCTAACTTATCAATACTATAATTACTTGAATAATTACCTCCCCTGACTTTTTTTGTTGTTGTTGTTTTGGAGATCTTTTTACATTTAAAGGGGAAGAAGAAAGAAAGAGAAGGGACATCATGCATATTAATTGCTCCTCCAATATGTCTCATTACAAAAACCACATGGGCCCCAGAATCTCTGCTCCTATGGCAAGAGCATGGTACATTTTCCTTGAGGGGCTGCCAAAGACTTGCTTAGAGCAGTAAGGACTTGCAAAATGTTGTTTACAGACGCTAATGCCCTTTTACCAAACTGGGTCATTTCTGCCTCTCCAAGTTTATGGGAATGTCAACAGTCCTCCAGGGTGAAAATATATACTGGGAAAGGAAAACAAAAACAAAAACAAAACCCTCAACATATTTAGTCATAAGATTATGCTTGAGGAACGACTTCTTCCTTTACTAAGGCCTTTTGCATTATCGTCAATAGTAAGTCACAATTTTCTCCTTAAAGTTCTTGTAGATTTTTGTTAGATTTATTCGTAAATATTTTATTCTTTGTCATTGTAGGTTCTTTCTATTTTCACATTATTTTCCAGTTTGCTAAGAAGTATTTTTTAAATGAATGGGTAATGGATTTCATCCAATGCTTTTACTGCATCTATTAATATATTAATAAAGAATACATATGTGTATTTTTTAATCAATTAATGTGGTACAATAATTTCTAGATTTACTATTGCTAAACCACCCTTGAAGTCTTGGATATACTTAATTTGGTCATTTATTCATCCAAATAATAATATTGGATGCCTATGATGTTTCAGGCAGTGTTTAAGGTGTTGGGATACAGTAATGATAAGCCTACAAATCATTACCTTCATGGAGCTTACACGTAGCATTTTACGCACTACTGGGTTCAGTTTGCTCAATTTTGTTTATAATTTCCGCATCCAGACTCTTGAATAAAATTGGCCCATAACTTCATTGTCTTGTATTTCCCCTGTCTGTGGGGTGGAATATTATTGTAAATGCTGGGCGATAAAACCCAACTGGAAGAGCAACTTGCACGCCAGTCTAGATCTGCTTTAGAGCTTTTCCTCCTCTGCTCTCCACTCAAAGTGGACAGACTTAATGTTCTTGGTCAATGAGTTGAAGTAGCACACTGAAAAGTGAGAAATAGTTGCTTCTAAAATCTAAAAAATAGGCCCATTGGGTGTTATGACACATTTTTAGTGTTAGGTGGTACAAGATACAAAACTCATTTTCCCTTCAGAGGGACTATCTTGACATATTCTAGATCAGAAATTTTCTTCCATTTCCTAGTTTGCATTCTCGCACATTTGCCCCAGGTTTATGTTAATATAGTTAGCAAGTCTTCGCAGGGCACAGTGGGTCACACCTGTAATCCCAGCACTTTGGGAGGCTGAGGTGGGCGGATCACTTGTGCCCAGGAGTTCAAGACCAGCCTGGACAACATGGTAAAACCCCGTCTCTACAAAAAATACAAAAATTAGCCAGGAGTGGTGGCAGGCGCCTATAGTCCTAGCTACTCAGGAGGCTGAGGTGGGAGAACTACCTGACCCCAGGAGGTCAAGGCTGTGGTGAGCCGTGATTGTGCCACTGCACTCTAGCCTGGGTGACAGAGTGAGATCCTGTCTCAAAAAAACAAAACAAAACAAAAAAAAAAAAAGAAAAGAGAAGAAAAGAAAGGCAAATCTTGCATTCTTTTTGGTTTATAAGTCATTTTCTCTCAGGTCAGACTATGTCCTTTACCCCTTTGAGCATGATGATATCTGATCTTCATTATGAGCCCAGTGGCAACAAGGGGTGTTAAGGTAAGTCTTCAGGACAATGAGTGTCCCCTTATAAGGCACTGCCTCAGATGAGGTTATTACAGGGTATTTAAGCAAGAAACATGTAGTCTACTTAGACATGCAACAGGCAAGCTCCTCCCACTGGGCAAGAGAATCTCAGAACAATGACAGGGGTGGCAGGGAAGGTGTAAGATTCTCAAGGTCTTCTGAACCCAAGGAGATATTCCTATTATAAGTTTCAAGACTCATTCCTATCCTAAGTTTCAAGGCTCACTCCTATATAATCAATGCCCCAACTTACCTGAGAGACTTAGAGAGGCTGTGAATTCAATTTATACTTTATTTCTGCAGCTTGTACAGTTAAATTTTGTGTTTGGCTTTCAACAATATTGGTCCTGTGGCTGCGAGAAATAAGAGATTATCTTAGAGCTGTGATAGAAATTCTTTGAAATCAGTTGCTTAAGCTGAGCGTGTAAAGCCCTGAGCTTGTAAGTTTCATTCTATGAGTGTCCAGTGCATTCAGAAGAATCTATTCAATGCCACAGTCCTTGTAATTAACATTATTTCATTAATAGTTAAGGGAAGTCTCTGAGAACTGGAATAAGACAAGGATGCCCACTCTCACCAGTACTCTTCAAAATAGTATTGGAAGTCCTAGCCAGAGCAATCAGACAAGAGAAAGAAATAAAGGGCATCCAAATCAGTAAAGAGGATATCAAACTGTCACTGTTTGCTGAGGATATGATTGTGTACCTTGAAAACCCTAAAGACTCCTCCAGAAAGCTCCTAGAACTGATAAAAAGAATTCAGCAAAGTTTCCAGACACAAGATTAATATACACAAATCAGTAGTTCTTCTATACACAAACGGCAGCCAAGCAGAGAATCAAATCAAGAACTCAACCGCTTTTACAATAGCTGTGAAAAAATAAAATACTTAGGAATACACCTAACCGCCGGGCGCGGTGGCTCAAGCCTGTAATCCCAGCACTTTGGGAGGCCGAGACGGGTGGATCACGAGGTCAGGAGATCGAGACCATCCTGGCTAACGCCGTGAAACCCCATCTCTACTAAAAAATACAAAAAACTAGCCGGGCGAGGTGGCGGGCGCCTATAGTCCCAGCTACTTGGGAGGCTGAGGCAGGAGAATGGTGTAAACCCAGGAGGCAGAGCTTGCAGTGAGCTGAGATCCGGCCACTGCACTCCAGCCTGGGCGATAGAGCGAGACTCCGTCTCAAAAAAA
>NW_016805783.1:2809574-2817030 GCF_001698545.2 Rhinopithecus bieti
AAAAAAAAAAAAAAAAAAAAAATCAACTCAAGATGGATCAAAGACTTAAATCTAAGACCTGAAACTATAAAAATTCTAGAAGATAACATTGGAAAAACCCTTCTAGACATTGGCTTAGGCAAGGATTCCATAACCAAGAACCCAAAAGCAAATACAATAAATGGTTGGGACTTAATTAAACTAAAGAGCTTTTGCATGGCAAAAGGAACCGTCAACACAGTAAACAGACAACCCACAGGGTGAGAGAAAATCTTCACAACCTATATATCTGACAAAGGACTAATATCCAGAATCTACAATGAACTCAGACAAATCAATAAGGAAAAAAAAAAATCCCATCAAAAAGTGGGCTAAGGACATGAATAGACAATTCTCAAATGAAGATATACAAATAGCCAACAAACATGAAAAAATGCTCAACATCACTAATGGTCAGGGAAATTCAAATCAAAACCACAATGCAATACCACCTTACTCCTGCAAGAATGGCCATAATCAAAAAATAAAAAAACAGTAGATGCTGGCGTGGATGTAGTGAACAGGGAACGCTTCCACACTGCTGGTGGGAATGTAAACTAGTACAACCACTATGGAAAACAGTGTGGAGATTCCTTAAATAAAGTAGAACTACCATTTGATCCAGCAGTCCCACTATTGGATATCTACCCAGAGGAAAAGAAGTCATTGTATGAAAAAGATACTTGCACTTGTATGTTTATAGCAGCAAAATCATGGGACTAACCCAAATGCCCATCAATCAACAAGTGGATAAATAAACTGTGGTATATTTATATGATGGAATACGACTCAGCCATAAAAAAGGAATGAATTAATGGCATTTGCAGCAACCTGGATGAGACTGGAGACTATTATTCTAAGTGAAGTAACTTAGGAATAGAAAACCGAACATCATATATTCTCACTGATACGTGGGAGCTAAGCTATAAGGACACAAAGGCATAAGAATGGTACAATGGATTTTGGGGACTTGTGGGGAGTGGGGGCATAAAAGACTACAAATATGGTGCAGTGTATATACTGCTCGGGTGACGGGTGTACCAAATCTTACAAATCACCACTAAAGAACTTATTCATGTAATGAACTACCACTTGTGTACCAATAACTTATGGAAAAAGAAAGAATAATAATAATGGGAAACGGTAGATGTTTCTTTAAAGACAGCCAGCTACAATGAGTACAGGACAAGCCAAAATAATAAAAGAAAACTAAACACTGAAGAAAAAAAAAACAACTAAGGGAAGCAGTCCCTTGTTTCCCCCAAACTACTGAATTCATTAAGAACGTCATTATAACCAACCACAGGTGTAATTTGATGAATTGTAATGCCAGTGTATGGATCACTAGTCCCCATGCTCCATTGTCAGGGAGTTTAGCACCACATTCTAGCCCAAGGACATAACCATACCAATCTCCAAATCACATTTTTAAATGTTTTCTCTTCCTAGACCTATTCCTGGGACAAATTCACATATAGTTGGTGTCCACTCAGGAGATGGAAGTCACCTACTTATTTTAACAGATATAATTTAACATAAATAATTATTAACCAAGTCCTAATTTGTTAATTAGGTAACTGAAGAGACAAAAAGGAAACAATGATACATCATGAAGGTACCAACTGCAGGAACAGCTACCATCCCTATGGCTGGGGGATCAAAGGGAAGAAGTTGGAATTACTAAAAGATAAATTTGGAGGAAAACCCCATGCCCCCTTACCCCCAGAGCTGGAAATTCAGTCCTTTGGGAAGCAGCCAGAGCTTGACTCATGATGTTATCTCTGAACTTGAAGGAGAAGCTCTGTGAGGTTGAGACCCAGACCTCTGAGGAGGGGACACTGACACTAGTGTCTCTGAGGAGATATAACCAGGATGGTTCTGCAAATTTTGGAAGAATTGCAAACTGGGTTCAACTGCTAAAGGAAGGGACCTATGTTGCCAAGGTGCTAGAGTGATGCTCACAGGAACAGGAAGTAGACAAGAAGCAAAGAAGAAGCGAACAGAAAGTGCAAGTTCTTTCTTCATCTCCAGCCTTTCAATCTCCTTCGAGTCCAAAATCATATGGCAAAGTCTGACAGAGAGGCAACTGGAAAAGCAGAAATGTGATTTGCAGGGTCCCAGCATCAGCATCGCAATGCAGGGAATGGAAGGGTGGGTTTGGAGCCATAGAACAATCACACAGACCCCTCTTTGACTCTTTCAATTTTCTTAGTATTCTGAGTCTATGAGAAAGGAAAACAATGAGAGAATGAAAGAAACATTTATTTACAAACCATTAGAAATAAGCATTTCCTTGGTAGGGGTAGCCATTTATTTGGGAATTCAATGTTAATAAACAAAAATCTTTAAATAATTGTGTTTACTACTTGTGAGAACTGGAATTCATGTTTCAATGGTAGAAATAATGAAATCTAAAACGTAGGATTAAATGGCTTAATTAGAAGGGAAAATAATAGACAAAATGCAAGCTGGAATTTCATTTAAGTGTAGA
Organism: Rhinopithecus bieti; assembly: GCF_001698545.2. Classification (NCBI taxonomy): domain Eukaryota; kingdom Metazoa; phylum Chordata; class Mammalia; order Primates; family Cercopithecidae; genus Rhinopithecus; species Rhinopithecus bieti. The sequence goes on from NW_016805783.1 coordinate 2,812,084, forward strand.
ATTTATTTTTTCCTTATTCTATACTTTGCAGGCATTTGACATGCTACTGATTCCATATAACATCTTACTGTGATGAAACTCTTTTAAAAGGCAAAATTCAAATTTAATTGATACCTCATTAGTTACAAGAGGCTGTCTTTCTTTTTACTTAGGATACATTTGTTCCAACGCAGTGATTCATAATAGATTCATAGCTGATGAAGTCGACCTTAAAAATAAAGAACAAAATATGGAAACACTTCATTCAGGGATAAGTTTTCTACAGGGTCTAATTGCTAGGATTCTCTGTAATTAAACTGTTGTGAATGTTGGCTGAAGTTTTTAATAAGCTGATGTCTAACTTTTCCATGAATATCCTCATTCAAAACAAATCAGATTTAAGGAAAATATTTTTCCCCCGAAACTGCAAGGCATTTCAGAGGAAGATATACTTAAAATGAATTCAAATAATAAAATGCAATACCAAATGCTGCATTTAGCCCTTAATGTGTTTAGTATTTGCAAAGCAGTCTAACAGCCTCTTTCTTTAGCATTGTCATAAATCATAACACAGATGGTATGTCTTGATATCTTTCAGTCAGATTTCAGTCCTGTGCCACAGAGGCATCCTGCATCAATATGGCTTTTTGGTAAATGGCTTCATTTTGCTGTTGACAAGGCTGATATAAACAAGTTGTGTAATTTACTCTGCTACCAAATAAATCACATGTAAACATTTAAGTTTAACTGTGCTAGCCTGATAGTCTGGCAAGTGTTTTTGTCTACACGGAGAATATTTGACATTTAAACTCAGCTTAGAAAAACAAAAGCAAAAGCCCAGGTTTATTCTTTGTGTCTGAGAAGAGGCTTTGTGCAAGCAAAAGGTGATCTGACTATGCCAATTAAGAGGGTTAAAAAGGCATCTTTCTAAGGGTTTTCTAAGCAAGCTGTTTTAAAGAAATCCTGAGACTTCTGTTAACTGGTAAAGTAAATGGAATTATGGGGTGATTTTGATATAAGCCAGAGCCTGTGACCAAAACCTAAGAATGCTTGTTCCATATTGGTAAATGTATCACTTTTGAACTGCTAGGAGTTAAGTACCTTCTTGGTGTACAAGAGACACAGGACTTCATATGCCCAGAGTTTCCTACATAATTGAGGAGATGCTTTTATCTCTCTCATTTCTTTAGATTCCAAGATGATGGGTGGCGGTGAGCTCAGGGCATATGGAAAGATGCTCAGCCTCATTAGACATTAGGAAAATGCAAATTAAAACCATGATGTGATAACACTTCACACTAACTAGGTTGGCTATAGTGAAAAAGATGGAAAATAACAAGTGTTGATGAGGAAGTGGAGAAACTGGAACCCTCATATATTCCTAGTGGTAAAGCGAAATGGTGCAGCTGCTTTGCAAAATCATTTGGCAGTTCTTCAAGAAGCTAAACGTAGAGTTACTATATGACTCAGCAGTTCTACTCCTAGGTATATACACAAGAGAGCTACTTAGGTTGGTGCAAAAGTAATTGCTGTTTTTTGCCACTAAAAGTAATGGCAGAAACTGCAATTACTTTTGCATCAACCTAATAAAAACAAATGTCCATATGAAAACTCGTCCGTGAATGTTCATGCAGCAGTATTCATAATAGCCACAAGTAGAAACAACCCAAATGTTTACTTATGGATGAATGGATAAACAAAAGATATATCTATACAGTGGAACATTATTCAGCATAAAGAGGAAGGAAGTATTGATGCATGCTTCAACATGGATGAATCTTGAAAACATTTTGCTAAGTGAAAGAAGCCAGACATATTGTCTGAATCCATTTATATGAAATGTCCAGATAGGCAAATCCATAGAGACAGAAAATAGATTAGTGGTTGTCAGAGATATGGGGAGAGTATGGGAGGGGTAATGGAAATGTTCTGAAGTTATCTAGTGGTGATGGATGTGAATATATCAAAAATTGAAATTCACATTTTAAAAGGATGAATGTTATGGCATATGAATTACATCTTAATAAAACTATTATTTAAAAGAAAACTGGCGGAGCATAGTGGCTCACGCCTGTAATCCCAGCACTTTGGGAGGCCCAGGCGGGCGGATCACGAGGTCAGGAAATCGAGACCATCCTGGCTTACACGGTGAAACCCCATCTCTACTAAAAATACAAAAAATTAGGTGGGCGTGGTGGCGGGCGCCTGTAGTCCCAGCTACTCGGGAGGCTGAGGCAGGAGAATGGCGGGAACCCGGGAGGAGGAGCTTGCAGTGAGCCATGATCGTGCCACCGCACTCCAGCCTGGGCAACAGAGCAAGACTCCATCTCAAAAAAAAAAAAAAGAAGAAAAATAAAACTGAGGCTGGGCACAGTGGCTTGTAGCTGTTATCCCAGCGTTTTGGGAGGCTGAGACAAGCAGATCGCTTGAGCCCACGAGTTTGAAACAAACTTGACCAAAATGGCAAAACCTCGTCTCTACAAAAAATACAAAAATTAACCAGGTATGGTGGCACATGCCTCCAGCTACCCGGGAGGCTGAGATGGGAGGATCATTTGAGCCTGGGAGGTTGAGGCTGCAGTGAGCCGTGATGGTGCCACTGCACTCTCCCCTGGGCAACAGAGTGAGATGCTGTCTCTAAAATTAAAATTAAAAAAAGAATAATATAAGGAGGTGCTCATTCTCAGGCGTCAATCCTGCACTTGCATGAGCCTAAGAGTAAGCACCTCATTACATTTTGACCCCTGGGTACCTACTTGCCTTACCCTAGTTCGGACCTCACTGGTACGCTGTGGAGCTCTGCCCCTGGTTGAGCCTTTTGATTCATTTACTCACAGGGCTTCATATTTGTAACCCGCAATTCCCCACATTAGTATCTACTGATTGGCCCTACTCCAAAACCTATGTTTCCTGCTTGCCAATCCCGATTGAAGCAGGAAGGTGGGGTTTGTGTCTGTCCTGTTCTGAGGTAGCCACAGAGTGACTAGTATGTTGTATGTACTCCAATACATGTTGAGCAAATGTTTTCTCAGAAGCTATCAGTCAATGACTTCCCATTGCTTTCAGGTTAAAATTCAAACTCTTTCCTGGATGGCATGTAAAGCCTTTTGTAACGGTGCCCTTACTGACCTGTTCAATCTCCTCCTACCTTGCTATTTAGAGCTCCCTGCATGATGCCCCTGCTATACTGAAACCTTTGCATGTCATGAAATGTTTCATAAGCCCTCTCTCCTCTCTGGCTTTGTATTTGCTCCTCTTTGTCCTGGAACATTCTTCCTAAATGATAGTTTGGATCCTACGCAGTCCCTCCTTCCCCTTTTTCAAAGTGTCAGCCTGCATCACAGGCTCAAGGTTCTCCTGACTTTCTGGGACTCTCCTCCTTTTACCCTTCTTGGGCATTTTCCCCAACAGGGAGGATTGCATTTCTAGTCCTGTGTTGGCATCTTCTTCTCTGTGGACTTGAACTAACAGTTACACAATCATTTCTATTCTTTCAGTGTTTTTCACTCCAGAAAGCACACCATGAATCCTAACGTATTTAAATCTAAAGTTAACGTCTTTCTTTCTCAACTATATGAAGACTTGAGATTTTTAAACTGCGTTCATTAACTCTCCTAACCAACATGTTTACTGGTGACAAATATTTCAACCCTTGTTTGTTTTGTTTAAAACAACATATGATAATATTACTATAGTTTTATGTGATGTTCTTTTCAATTTACAACATATTTACCATTTTCCTTGGTCTTCATTTCTTCCATTGGCAATCACTTTCCTTTGACGTGAATTATAGCCTTTAGAATTTCCTTTAATGAGGCCCCTGGTGGCAAACTCTCCCTATTTTTGTTTGTGTGAAAATGTCTTCATTTTGACTTCATTCTTGATGGATAATTTTGCTGGGTGTAGAATTCTAAGTTGGCAGTTATTTTCAGTGACACAAGTGTGGTAGCATTGGAAAGCTAGTGTATTAGGGTTCTTCAGAGGGACAGAACTCGTAGGCTATATTGTATGTATATATACAAATGCATATATTTGTATATGAGTTTATCAGGGAGAATTGGCTCACATGATTACAAGGCAAAGTCCCACGATAGGCCGTCTGAAAGCTGGGGAAGAGAGAAGCCAGTAGTGGCTCAGTCTGAGTTCAAAAGCCTCACACCAGGGAAACTGATAGTGTAGCCTTCACTCTGTGGCCAAACGCCCGAGGACCCCCAGCAAGCCACTGACTCAAGTCCCAGAGTCAAAAGGCCAAAGAACCTGGAGTATAATGTTCAAGAGCAGGAGGAGCGGAAGGGAGCATCCAGCACCAGAGGAAGATGAAAGCCAGAAGACCCAGTAAGCCAGCTCATTCCACCTTCTTTCCTTTGTTTTGTTCTAGCCATGCTGGCAGCTGACTGGTTGGTGCCCACCCACACACTGAGGGTGGCTTTTCCTCTCCCAGTCCACTGATTCAAATGTCAGTCTCCCCTGGCAACAGAAAAACAGACACACCCAGAAACAATACTTTACCAGCCATCTTCTCATCCTTCAGTCCAAGCAAGTTGACACCTAACATTAACCATCACAGCTAGAAATGTGCATGTGTAGATATTTTTCTTTTTTTTTCTTTTTTTATTATACTTTAAGTTCTAGGGTACATGTGCATAACGTGCAGCTTTGTTACATGTATACTTGTGCCATGTTGGTGTGCTGCACCCATCAACTCGTCAGCACCCATCAATTCGTCATTTATATCAGGTATAACTCCCAATGCAATCCCTCCCCCCTCCCCCCTCCCTATGATAGGCCCCGGTGTGTGATGTTCCCCTTCCCAAGTCCAAGTGATCTCATTGTTCAGTTCCCACCTATGAGTGAAAACATGCGGTGTTTGGTTTTCTGTTCTTGTGATAGTTTGCTAAGAATGATGGTTTCCAAATTGACAAATGGGATCTAATTAAACTAAAGAGCTTCTGCACAGCTGGCTGCATA
>NW_016805783.1:2817769-2839252 GCF_001698545.2 Rhinopithecus bieti
ATTTTTTTTAGTAGAGACGGGGTTTCACCGTGTTCGCCAGGATGGTCTCAATCTCCTAACCTTGTGATCCGCCCGTCTCGGCCTCCCAAAGTGCTGGGATTACAGGCTTGAGCCACCGCGCCCGGCCACACTTTGATAGATTTAATAGACTCATGCCAAACCAGGAGAAAGAAGTTGCAGTGTCAAAAATCATGAATGTGTTATTATTTGCTAGTCAAAAAGAAAGACAATTTAAAAATGAACAAAGAATATAAATAGAAGTGGGAATGCAAATGGATGACAAATACATGAAGAAGGGCTCAATTTCCTCAGTAATCACAAAAATGCAAGTTAAAACAATAAAATAACACTTTTATTTGCTCTTTTGGCAAAATTAAAACATGGGTGGGTGAACAAATTTCAGTAAGAGATTCCTATCCATTCTCAGGGTGGGAAGATAAGAGCCCCACTGGAACTCCTGTCTAAGGCCAACCTACCACCTGCACACAGACCTCGTCGCCTCAATCCTAGTCAGGGACATTGTCCAGAAATTTTCCTTCTCCTCTCATGCATCAATTTTCTCCTCTCTGCTGGATCATTCTCATTAGTGCTCAAGGAAATTACAGTGTCTTCCATCCTGAAATGATCCTCCCAGAACCTCCAGCTCCCCCTCCAACTACTAGTACCCTTTTCTGCTTTCATTTTCAGCAAAACTGTTTGACAGAGTTTCTTATTCCATGTCATCATCTCTTCTTCTGTCTCTTCCCATTCTCTCTTGAATCCATTCCAATCAGCCTTTCACCCCATCTCTCCACTGGAATAGTTCTTATGACCTTACAATGAACATTTAAAGTTCTTATAATGACCCATAAATTGCCAAATCTAAAGCTCACTTTCAGTCCTTATTTGACTGACTCTTTCAACAACATTTGAAAACACACGTCTTCTTTCTTCAGTTTTTAATGACTTCTGGCAGGCTACTGTCTTGCTGCTTCTACTCAGTATCTCCCCTTGAATGGCTAACCGGGCATTTCACACTTAACAGGTACCAAACTTAACTTCTAAGTTTTCCACTCCCAAACTTGATCTTTTCTCCATCCTTCCTGCTGCTCATGCCCCAAATATGAAGTCATTCTTGAGTTTTTCTTCATCTCACACCCCACATCCAATCAATTCATCAGCAAATTCAATTGGTGCCACATTCCAAACAAATCCAGAATCTAACCACTTCACATCACCTCACTGCTGTCACTGTGGTCCAAGACACCATGATCTCTTTCCTGGGTTATTGCAAGTGTCCCCTAACTAGTTTTCCTGCTATTACCCTTGTCACCTCCTCCCAGCCCCCTGTCTCTTGGTTGTTCCTTGACCAAGCCAAGCTCACTTTTGCCTCAGAACCTTTGCATTTGCTGTTCTCTGCCTAGGACAGTTTATTGCCCCCGATAGCCATATGGCTTACTACCTCCCACATTCAGCTGTCTGCTATAATATCACATTGTCAGAGAGATCTTTAGTCCTAACTCTTTCTGAAGTAGCATCTCCTCCTTCATTCTCATACATTGCTCCATATTTGTTTGTAGCATTACCATTGCTTATTATCTGACTCCCCTTTCTGGTATGACTTTTTCTTATTCATTGTGTCTTCAAAGCCTAAAAGAGTTCAAGGTACACGTTGAAGCCTCTGAAAGTAGTTGCTTTACATAAATGAATACATAAATGATTCCCTAATTTATGAGGAAATCAACATTGCAAAGAGTGTTGAGGTTCCTCTGGATTCACTATCCATGGAAACATCTGTAGTGAGAGCTTTTTCAACTGTGACCAGGGACTTAGAATCTAGCAAGAAGAAATAAGGGCATGGGGCCAAAAAGTAGTGGGCTGGACAAGTGATGGTTAAATAGGTTAAAACTAAACCAGATGAGCCTCACACCAGCCTGCCTGTCTGTGTTCTGTGTATTGGGTGTGACTTCTGAGATTCTTCCCTGCAGAACCATGTTGCTGTAACTGTGACCCAGGAATGTTTGATTGCCAGGAACTTTTTTGTGGAGAACTTGGGAGTGCAGCACAGTGGGATGGAGTTGAATTCTTCCCAATAATAGACTATTTCATATTCCTCTGGTGATGAGATAAAGGACGGACCAGCAGGGAGAGTGAAAAAGGTAGTTTCTTCTTATCGAATAAAGATGTTGAGCCATCTGTCCTTGTTTTTAAACCATTCAATGCCATATCTGGGTGCCATTTAGAATGATGAAATGTTGTTGTAATTCAATAGCTTAAGCAATTAATATTTATGGAGCAAAATAATTAACCTTTTATTGGATATTGTGGGAGTAGGGATCCAATCAATCAAAATCAATAAATATTGTCTTGAACAAAGCAATATGGTAAATGTCTTAAAAAACTACAACAGAACCTGGGTCATTGATTCACATAGCACTTAGCCATTGGGAGTCCATTGTGGAGATCTTTGAAAGGCAGGCTATTGCATTTTTGTGTTTCTTATGCTAAGTACAGAGCCTTGAATATAGCAGAAGCTCTGTAATTGTGGAATTGTTTTTCTGGTCTCCCCTGCTGGTGAGGAGTATGTTAAACGCTGAAGCAGATCTGTACAGTGGAGAATGGCTATCTAGAGAGATAGAATTTTGTAATCTTGAGAAGACAAATCATTACACAAAACTTTCCTCCCATTTCTCTGTGATTCTTTCAGAAATCTACCAACATGTCATTTTGATCTACCATAGCCATTCAAAGTATTTCTCAAAAATATTTTTCAGTAACATCAATAGAATTTCCAGAGATTCTACCAAATTCTTTATTGAGGCTGTTCATAAGTAGTAAATAATAAAAATAATAAATAATGAAAAAGTAACAACATAAACCACATCTCTAGCCCATTCAACTATCAGAGAAATATTTAAAGAACTATAGAATAGACAAAATCTGGTCTAGTGAAGGGAGACAGAGGCAAAGAAAGGAGATTGGTTAAGCTACGAATGCAAAAATGGGAGGCTTCCAGCAGGGCAGTAGATAGCATCTGAATTTTAAAAAGTGTGCCCTGGGGGGGCCACTTAGAAAAAAGACACTATCCTCCAGGCTGATGGACCCCAGACCAGAGCACATAGCTTGATGAGTAGAGCCAGATCTGGATTTTGTATCACTTTCTACCCTTTCTAGGTTCCCTTGAGATTCTCCTGGCTGGGTGCTATCACATGAAGCTGAAAGTTTGAGTAGACCTAGAGAAATCCCTGATAGTGAGCAGATACTGAAGTTGAAGCTCCCTTGCAGCATTTCTCTCCTAGGAATACTGTACCTGGAGTGGGTAGACTTCAAGTTTCAGCACATCAGTGTGTCTAACTCAGAGATTTAAAAAAGGATTTCAGCTACTGTCTCCTCTTGATCTTTCTTACCATGTCTTTCCACTAAACTCCTTCATTTAATGCCCTGCTACAGTGTTTGTGCATTTTTCCAGCTTCCTTATATGACTGAACAGGTAGCTCTCAATTGACAAACACATGGTTTACTGATGATTGCACATGTACTGAATGAGGAGGCTTTTCCCAATTCAATCCACAAAAACAGGTGTCCTTGGGTGTCTTATACAGAATATTAAGAACTATTTGACCCAGGAGCCTGAGTTCTTCATGAGACAGACCTGAGTTCAAGTCTTGGGTTTTCTCCTTACTAACCGTATCACCTTAGGAAGTTGCTTAACTACTGAAACATCACTTTCTTTATCCTGAAGATTAAATAAAAATGCAGACAAATGCTTAGCCCAGGGCTTTGTGCACAGCAGGCATGCAAACGTTAGAAGCTCTTACTGGCATTATCATTATTAGGTTGATGCAAAAGTAATTGTGGGTTTTGCTGTTACTTTCAATGACAAAAATTGTAATTACTTTTAAACCAATCTAAAAGTACCTTGCCCATAGCAGGTCTTGTCTATCAGTCATGGTATGTAGGCATTGCACCCTTCCTTCAGAATACTTTCCCAAACTGGCTTTCAAGCAGCCACAACTAAGTGCAGGGAGTTGTCACATGACAGTGCTCCCATTATCATCCTTGGCTTGGAGAGTTATCTGTACTTATGCAAATATAAGACAAGTTGTAGGGACAATGGGATAGGGGTGGGCAAACAAGGAGGGGTCAGAGCTGGGAGCCTGCTCAGGGGCAAGGAAGTCCATTGGGACGAGCAGGAGGAGATGAAGTCAGTGGTATAAATCAGGAGTATGAAGCCATGATCAGGACCCAAACCAGAGGAAACTGGGAATCAGAGAAGGAAAGCAAGAAAGGAGTTCAAAGCATTCTGTGACCAAGGGGAGCCTGAATGTCTGGAGTTGAATCTAGGCCCACGGAAAAAGAAGCAGGAAGAAATCCAGATAAAGAAGCCCAGGAATAGTGATCCAGGGATGGTGACACAAAAGTGAATCCTCCTAACAGCATCTCAAGCTGTGACTTGACTTGAAGATAGATTTTGTGAGTCCTCTGACGTGGTTTCTGAGCAGCCTCACAAGGCTCTACAACATAAGGCAGGACTGTATTAGTTTTAACCTGTTTTCTCAGACATAGATGAAGCTAGTGTTTATCTAAGGCAAGTGTTCTTTTATCTGTCTGGATCCTCGGTTCCAAAAGGAAACTCTACACCTGATAAAGAAATCCACAGTGAATTTCCTATGGGCTAGAGATGAGTTTTATTGGTGTTTTGAGTTGAACTGTAATGCATATTCCTATAGACACATGCTCTACTTAGACATCAGGAACAAGAGTAACATTGGTGCAAGGATCTGAAATTTAAAAATTTTAAGGACTGCCTCCTTATGGGCAAATTTAAAAATATATAAAAAATTAAGAACTGTATAATTTCAAATATTTAGTCTCATTGTCCTTGAGAGTTCTAATATTTTTAGTATTCCATCTTGTTTTAAATCCTGAAGAGGTATGAAATTCCTTTGAAAGATCCCATGCTTTGGAAAATATAGTTAGCATATAATAAGATTCAAAATGGCTTCTGAATGTTTACTTGGCAATGAACCATTACATAATAATGTTTCTTGGAAAGAATGATTGCAAAATTTTGAGCTACTGACTTTTGAAGAAGCATTGTAAAGACAATCTGTTCAGGTTAGGCATTGTAATCCCAACACTTTGGGAGGCCAAGATGGGAGGATCACTTGAGGCCAGGAGTTTGAGACCAGCCTGGGCAACATAGTGAGACCTCATCTCAAGAGAAAATTTTTAAAAAGATCAGGGTGTGGTGGTGTGCACTTGTAGTTCTAGCTACTTAGGAGGCTGAGGCAGGAGGATTACTTGATCACAGGAGTTAGAAGTTGCAGTGAGCCATGATCATGCCACTATACTCCAGCCTGGGCAATAGAATGAGATCCTGCCTCAAAAAATACATACAATCTGTTCATATAGAGCAGATGAGCTGTTTATATATGTCATTTTATGGCTACATAACTTTAGCTGAACCTAGCTTATTGAAAATGCAGCTTTGCCACAGGAGGAAGAAAGTTCCCACCTGTGTGTCCTTGTCTGTCTCCTGGATAATCCCTTCTTTCACAAACCATTTCCTTCCCTTATAAGCTAATTAGATGATGTATACATTGGGGTTCTCCTGAGAAACAGGATATAGTATATGTAAATACATAAGAGGAGATTTATTATGGGAATTGGCTCAGTCAACTATGGTGGCTGAGAAGTTCCATGATCATTCTTCAAGCTGGAGAACCCGGAAAGTTGATGACGCAATTCACTCTGAGTTTAAAGGCCTGAGATTCAGGCGAGCTGGAGAACCAGGAGCTATGATGTCTGAGGGCAGGAGAAGATGAATGTCTGAGCTCAAGAAGAGAGAGTGAATTTATCCTTCCTCTGTATTTTTGTTCTATTTGTGCCATCAGTGGACTGGATGGTGCCCACTCATGTTGATGAGGGCAGTTCTCTTCTCATTTAGTCTCCTGATGCAACTGTTAACCTCTTCTGGAAACAACTTCACAGACACACCCAGAAATAATGTTTGAATAGCTCTCTGGGCATCCTTTAGCCCAGTCAGGTTGACACATAAAATTAACCATCACAGATGGCTCTTGGGAATTGGGCAGAACAAGTGGCTTGAGTGTGTCCTAGACTTGTTTGTCCTGCCCGTTCTCAGTCTTTCTCTGTAGTGCAGGGGGCTAACTCCTGAAGTCTGCATTTCCTGGGCTTTCTTATCAGCTGGTTTCTAGCTAGGTCTGGCCAATGGGAGGCTTTGGAGGGAGATAGAAAAGCAAGAGGGAGAAGCAATGATATTTCTCCCTTCCCTCTTTGTCTTGACTGTGTTTCCACCAGTGTTTACATCTGTCCAGCTTCACAGGACAGGTCTTGAATGGCCCTGGTTGCACTGGCTCCAAGCTCTGGGAACACTGTCTCTTCCCTTTGTCCTTCCAACCTAGAGGTGGTAGCAGCTTACTGTTGTTGCTCATCTCTGGTTGTAGTTTCACTGTTCTCTCATTTGATTCTCAACCTCCTTCATTACTTGTTAGCCAGTGTGATGCATTAAATTCCCTCTATTTTTAATTCTATGTTTCCTGATTGGACTCTGACTGACATAGTGTTGTATTCCCTTCTATTTTGTCTGTTTTACCAATAAAGATTAAGTGTCCAGGTGGTGTTACCCAAGTGGGACAGGAGTGACATGCAAAGGAATATTTGAATATGTGAGAAGAGGTTGTAGCAAATAAGAACAAAGTCAGCATTTCTTTTTTTCTCTCCGTCCTCCTCATTTTTTCCTCTTTTTCTGTATCCTTTTTAATCATCTCCCATCTCAATGACTTTGAATACCTTGACTATTATCTCTCCATTCACCTCTCTTGCTGCTTCCCCATTCTCCCCAATCCCACCCTGGCTTATCTTATTCTCCAGTTACTCCTGGATCCTGAAACGTAGAGGAAGGGGAAAAGGCTGTGCTGCTAGTTGATGGGGAAGTCACCAGTAAAACCCAACCCTTTAACCTCTTTTCTATTTGTTTCCTGATCTGTCTTCTGATGTATCACTGTGTACTTTACTGTTTCCTCTGAAGTCTTTCCATGATTTTAAGGTTAGCATTTTAAAAGAGGAGCTTGTCTACAGGCTCAACTGGATAAATGTATACTGAGCACCTAAGCTACAAGGCCATCTTCAAAGTACAGTGAGGTTATAAAAGAAAGGATATGTCTTACCTGTAGAGAATGTGCTACAGGTGGGAGAGAGCACTCCCTCCCTCTGCTTTCCCCAGGCTGCGATTCTATCCAGCCTCCTTCCTGAATTTGCCATTCCGTAAGGACACTATTTCAAACTGATTGTCCATAAAACCTTACATTTGCAGATCATTTTTAGTTTATAGTTTATTCATATTCTGAATATTTCATCCCCTCCTCAAATCCTCTTTAGAATAACCTGGGCATAAATGCATACTTACCAGGAACCCCTTCAGACCCGCAGCCTTGGGATAGAGTCTTGGGATAGAGTGAAGAAGATAGTTTGTGCAGCTCAGAGATCTTTAGCGGAACACCTTTCCCTCATGATGCTGATGGCATTATGGGAACAAGTGCTATAACAAGCCCAGCTCAAATATAATAAGTACATTTGACCAAGTGAAAAATTCCTTAATCTATTGCAATATTTTCAGTTTCTTCTAGTTTCTTTTCCTTCCCACCCCTGCTCTTCATTACCATACAATGTCAAGGGAAGATTCTGAGACAAAACCATTTAGGAAGGATATAAACTTACTTTCAAAGAAACTCACAAAGAAGGTTCTAGAAGAATGACTAATCAATTAAAAAAAAACCAACTGAAGTGTTTAAAGGAAAAAAGTCTCATTATTACTAAGGTTTTACACATTAGAGTTGGTCTCTTAAGGGTTGCGGATTAGAAAATTTCTCTCATAATTATCATATCCATAAAGGTGGTGACCTATTCTGGCCATCATGGAGGTGTGCTGCTCAGATCTCTTTTTCAGAGAGAATCTGTTATACAAAAGGTAGTGGATGGCATCCAGCTTTGCCACACCTTTGCATCGACATTCACACCATGGCCATGTTCCCCTGGGTTGCTCCAGGCCAAAGACTGAGCGTGGTGGGGCAATAGAGCCTGGCCCTCCTTGAAAGAGCACGCTTTTCTCTAGACCTCCCCACTGGCCTGGCTGCGACTTTCCCAAAGCTGTACTGAAGCTAGAGCCTCTTTCTAGACAACTTCCACAGATATCAGACCTGTGTCTTGGTCTGAAGGCTCTCCCAGCCTCCTCTTGTTCCCTTGCCACTTAATCCTTCATAGGCCTTTCCCTCAATAAGAATTTGCACCCCTACTTCTGTCTTCACACCCACTTCCCAGAATACACAAACCGAACCTGATATCTTCAGATACCAGCATGGAAAATGTCAAGGCTGAACTTTTTGCTGGGAAAAATAAAACATTAACATCGTTTTGTTAAAAACAAAGGCTTAAGTTTCATTTGTTGGGTGGGGGGCACCTGAAACTGGATGAGGTTCATTTATTTTTGGTTGTTTTCAGGTCCCAGAGTGTTTTGTTGATTTCTCCTCTGACTGCAGCTTATGTTGTACCCTCATGTGCATAGAGCCCTTAGGCATGGGTTCAGTTCTGCTTTTGCTCAGATTTCAAAAAGTTAAGCTACGAGGCGGCATTAGAGGAGAAAACCTGCCAGGTCAGTGCTTTTTGCCCTGAATGTCTCTGTGGTAGATAGGAAAAAGAGCCTCTCAAAGATGTCCATGTCCTAATTCCAGAAATCTGTGAATATTACTTACCTTGTAAAAGGGATTTTGCAGATGCAATTAGGTTAAGGCTCCTGTGATGTGGAGATGGTCCTGGATGATTCAGGTGGGCCTAATGTAATCCCAAGGGTCCTTATCAGAGGGAGGAAGAAGGGTCAGTTGGAAGAGAGATTTGAGTTAAGCTGTTGAATTTGGAGATGGAAGAAGCGGCCAGAGCCAAGGAGTGCAATTGGCCTTCAGAAGTAGAAAAGGCAAGGAAATGAATTTTCCCAGAGAGCCTTGTGAAGGAATGCAGTTCTGCCAACACCTTGATTTTAGCACAGTGAGAGTGATTTTGAACTTTTGACCTCCAGAACTTTAAGAGAATAAATTTATGTTATTTTAAGCCACTAAGTTTGTGGCACCATGTTACAGCAGCAATAGAAAACTAATACAGTCCTGTTCAGGATTGTAATTGTATTTTCCTGGCACATTCTGACACTTAGCATCTGCCCATGGGCTTTGAAAAAAAATCATACCAAAGATATCACTTGGGTCTGTCTCTACGTCATCATTTCATTCATTTACTCAAAAATATCAATGTAGCATGGTGATGAGGAGTCAGACTTAAGATCCAGATTGGAACCCTGGTTCTGCTATTCACCAGCTCTGTGGTCTTGGGCAAGCTACCTGGGTTTCAGTTTTCCCATCTTCAAAATAAGATAGCAGTCAGCAAACTATGGGCTTTAAGTCAAACGTATCTTGCTGCCTGTTTTTACAAATAAAGTTTAATTGGAATGCAGCCATGTCATTTATTTGCCTGTTATCTATGGATGCTTTTGCACTACAAGAGCAGAGTTATGTAGTTGTGACACAGACTTTGGTCCTCAAAGTCTAAAATATTCACTATCTTTCCCTTTACAGAAAAAGTTTGTAGACCCCTGAAATAGGATAATAACTTACTTCATGGCATTAAATTTTTTTTTTTTTTTTTTTTTTTTTTTTTTTTTTTGAGACGGAGTCTCGCTCTGTCGCCCAGGCTGGAGTGCAGTGGCCAGATCTCAGCTCACTGCAAGCTCCGCCCCCCAGGTTCACGCCATTCTCCTGCCTCAGCCTCCCGAGTAGCTGGGACTACAGGCGCCCGCCACCTCGCCCGGCTAGTTTTTTTGTATTTTTTAGTAGAGACGGGGTTTCACCGTATTAGCCAGGATGGTCTCGATCTCCTGACCTCGTGATCCGCCCGTCTCGGCCTCCCAAAGTGCTGGGATTACAGGCTTGAGCCACCGCGCCCAGCCGGCATTAAATATTTTTATTTTTATTTTTTGACCTCCTGGGGTCTGGTAATTCTCCCACCTCAGCCTCCCAAGTAGCTGGGATTACAGGTGCACGCCACCATGCCTGGCTAATTTTTGTATTTTTGGTAGAGACGGGGTTTCACCATGTTGGTCAGGCTGGTCTTGAACTCTTGACCTCGTGATCCGCCCACCTCAGCCTCCCAAAGTGCTGGGATTACAGGCGTGAGCCACTGTGCCCAGCCTAAAATTTTTTTTAAGAGACAGGGTCTTGCTATGTTTCCCAGGCTAAATTTGAGCTCTCAGGCTCAAGCGATCCTCCAGCCTCAGCTTCGTCAGTAGCTGGGACTACAAGTGTGCACTACTATCAGCTTCATGGCATTTTTATGAATGTAAGCAAAGTGCTCAGATGTGAGATTGGCACATAGCAGGAACTTAATGAATGTTAGCTGTTATTGTTATCATTAGTATGTACTTTGTTATTATCATTATTATTTGTCAATTAATCACCAACTATATACCAGGCCCTGTGGGCCCCCATTACCTCTGCTGTCACTTCCAGGGGACCCCTGACCTCTCACTGAGTCTAAACTACAGGTCTTCCCCTGGAGCTTCTCTGCTCATACCAATGCCCACTTCTGGATTTTGAGCAGCCTTGAGTCCAGGCCAGGGAAAACTCTTCCTCCTTATGGGGGAAAGAATGACAAACTCACTGAAAGTATGAGGATACTCTGAATGTAGTCCTCAAACAGCTGCCCATGCATTCTGTAGCTGCATTCATTGGGAGAGATAGGTGAAGTGTGGTTACTCCATCTTACCTGGAACTGGAACGTCTCATCTGCTTAAATATTATAAATTTCAAGGAAGGACGATAATTACTTTGAAAAAAAGAAGATGATTTAGTCTTTGCATTAAATAAGCTTGGTAGAAAGTGTCAGGCCTCTGAGCCCAAGCTAAGTCATTATATGCCCTGTGACCTGCACGGATACATCCAGATGGCCTGAAGTAACTGAAGAATCACAAAAGAAGTGAAAATGGCCTGTTGCTGCCTTAACTGATGACATTACCTTGTGAAATTCCTTCTCCTGCCTCACCCTGGTTCAAAAGCTCCCCCACTGAGCACATTGTGTCCCTCGCCCCTGCCCGCCAGAGAACAACCCCCTTTGACTGTAATTTTCCAGTACCTACCTACAAATCCTATAAAACGGCCCCACCCCATCTCCCTTCATCGACTCTCTTTTCAGACTCAGCCCGCCTGCACCCAGGTAAAATAAACAGCCTTGTTGCTCACACAAAGCCTGTTTGGTGGTCTCTTTACACGGACGCGCATGAAATTTGGTGCCGTGACTCGGATAGGGGGACCTCCCTTGGGAGATCAATTCCTGTCCTCCTGCTCTTTGCTCTGTGAGAAAGATCCACCTACGACCTCGGGTCCTCAGACCCACCAGCCCAAGGAACATCTCACCAATTTTAAATCAGGTAAGCAGCCTCTTTTTACCGTCTTCTCCAATCTCTCTGACTATCCCTCAACCTCTTTCTCCTTTTAATCTTGGTGCCATCTTTCAGTCTCTCCCTTCTCTTAATTTCAGTTTCTTTCCTTTTCTGGTAGAGACAAAGGAGACACACTATCTGTGAACCCAAAACTCCAGTGCTGGTCACGGACTTGGGAAGCCAGTCTTCCCTTGGTGTTTAATCACTGCAGGGACGCCTGCTTGATTACTCACCCATGTTTCAGAGGTGTCCGGTCACTGTGGGACGCCTGCCTTGATCCTTCACCCTTAGTGGCAGGCACCACTTTCCTGGGGGAAAAGCATCCCTTACCCCTTCTCTCCGTGTCTCTACCCTCTCTTTTCTCTGGGGTTGCCTCCTTCACTGTAGGCAAACTTCCACCCTCCATTCCTCCTTCTTCCCCCTTAGCCTGTATTCTCAAGAACTTAAAACCTCTTCAACTCACACCTGACCCAAAACCTAAATGCCTTATTTTCTTCTGCAATGCTGATGAACCCCAATACAAACTCGACAATGGTTCCAAATAGCCAGAAAATGGCACTTTTGATTTTTCCATCCTACAAGATCTAGATAATTCTTGTCATAAAATGGGCAAACAGTCTGAGGTGCCTGACATCCAGGCATTCTTTTACACATCAGTCACTCCCTAGTCTCTGTTCCCAATGCGACTCGTCCCAAATCTTCCTTCTTTCCCTCCCACCTGTCCCCTCAGTCCCAACTCCAAGTGTTGCTGAGTATTTTCAATCTTCCTTTTCTACCAACCCATCTGACCTCTCCCCTCCTCCCCAGACTGCTCCACCTCAGGTTGCTCCTTGCCAGGCCAAGCCAGGTCCCAATTCTTCCTCAACCTCTTACTCCACCCTATAATCCTTCCATCACCTCCCCTCCTCACACCCGGTCCAGTTTACAGTTTGGTTCCATGACTAGATCTTCCCCACCTGCTCAACAATTTCCTCTTAGAGAGGTGGCTGGAGCTGAAGGCACAGTCAGGGTACATGTGCCTTTTTCCTCTATCAGACCCCTCTCAGATCAGTTAGCATTTAGGTTCTTTCTCATCAGACCCCACTAAATATATACAGGAATTCCAATATCTAACTCTGTCCTACAATTTAACCTGGAGTGACTTAAATGTCATCCTAACTTCTATCCTCTCCTCAGATGAACGGGAAAGAATTTTTTCTCTGGCCCAATCTCACGCTGACAACTGCCAGCTCCACGAGCTAGACCACCAGGAAGGCATTAGAGCAGTTCCCCGAGAGGATCCCCAATGGAACTATCAGGCAGATTCCCCAGGTACAGCTAGGCGAGATTACATGATTTCCTGCCTAGTTGAAGGGCTTAAAAAGGCAGCTTACAAAGCTGTTAATTATGACAAGCTTAAATAAATTACCCAAGACAAAGATGAAAACTCAGCCTGGTTTATGGCTCGTTTGGCAGCAACCCTGATATGCTTTATAGCCCTAGACCCTGAAGGATCAGAAGGCTGTCTCATTTTAAATATGCATTTTATCACCCAGTCAGCTCCTGACATTAGAAAAAAGCTTCAAAAATTAAATTCCGGCCCTCAAACCCCACAACAGGACTTAATTAACCTTGCCTTCAAGGTGTACAATAATAGAGAAGAGTTGCAATTACTTGCCTCTGCTGTGAGAGAAACCCCAACCACATCTCCAGCACACAAGAACTTCAAAACACCTAAGTCACAGTGGTCAGGCGTTCCTTCAGGACCTCCTCCCCCAGGATCTTACTTCAAGTGCCGTAAATCCGGCCACTGGGTCAAGGAATGTCTGCAGCCCGGGATTCCTCCTAAGCTGTGTCCCATCTGTGTGAGACCCCACTGGAAACCGGACTGTCCAACTGGCCCAAGGCTCTGACTGACTCCTTCCCAGATTTTCTCAGCTTAGTGATCACCTCAGAAGCCTCCTGGACCATCACAGGTGCTTTGGGTAACTCTTACAATGAAGGGTAAGTCCATCCCCTTCTTAATTAATACAGAGGCTACCCATTCCACATTATCTTCTTTTCAATGGACTGTTTCCCTTGCCCCCATAACTGTTGTGGGTATTCACGGCCAGGCTTCTAAACCTCTTAAAACTCCCGAACTCTGGTGCCAACTTGGACAATATTCTTTAATGCACTCCTTTTTAGTTATCCCCACTTGCCCAGTTCCCTTATTAGGTCAAGACATTTTAACTAAATTATCTGCTTCCCTGACTATTCCTAGGCTACAGCCATACCCCATTGCTGCTCTTTTCAAAGCCTCCTTCGCATCCTCCCCTTGTATCTTTCCATCTTAATCCACAAGTATAGGATACCTCTACTCCCTCCTTGGCGACCGATCATGCATCCCTCACCATCCCATTAAAACCTAATCACCCTTTCCCCACACAACACCAATATCCCATTCCACAGCATGCTTTAAAAGGAATAAAGCCTGTTATCACTCGCCTGTTACAGCACGGCCTTTTAAAGCCTATAAACTCTCCTTAAAATTCCCCAATGTAACCTGTCCTAAAACCGTACAAGCCTTACAGGTTAGTTCAGGATCTGTGCCTTATCAACCAAATTGTTTTGCCTATCCACCCCATGGTGCTAAACCCATATACTCTCCTATCCTCAATATCTCCCTTCACAACCCATTATTCTGTTCTAAATAAACCTAGCTGACCCCATAGATCCTAAATCTTTTCCCCACTTCCCTTTCCATTCCTTAAAAAACAGTTCCCACATTAGCTCTCCCTAACTCATCACTCCCTTTTCACTACACACAGCTAAAGTGCAGGGCTGTGCGGTCGAAATTTTTACACAAGAGCTAGGACTGCACCCTGTAGCCTTTCTGTCCAAACAACTTGACCTTACTGTTTTAGGCTGGACCCCACTCCCATGACTTTATCTCTCTGATGCACCTGACATTCACTCCATTTCCCCATATTTCTTTCTTTCCTGTTCCTCACCCTAATCACACTTGGTTTATCAATGGCGTTCCACCAGGCCTAATCACCACACACCAGCAAAGGCAGGTTATGCTATAGTATCTTCCACATCTATCATTGAGGCTACCACTCTGGCCCCTTCCACTACCTCTCAGCAAGCCGAACTCATTGCCTTAACTCGAGCCTTCACTCTTGCAAAGAAACTATGTGTCAATATTTACACTGACTCTAAATATGCCTTCCATATCCTGCACCACTATGTTGTTATATGGGCTGAAAATGGTTTCCTTGCTACGCAAGTGTCCTCCATCATTAATGCCTCTTTTTCTTTTTTTTTTTTTTTGAGATGGAGTCTCACTCTGTCGCCCAGGCTGGAGTGCAGTGGCTGGATCTTGGCTCACTGCAAGCTCCGCCTCCCGAGTTTACGCCATTCTCCTGCCTCAGCCTCCGCCTCCCAAGTAGCTGGGACTACAGGTGCCCGCCACCTCGCCTGGCTAGTTTTTTGTATTTTTTAGTTCAGATGGGGTTTCACCGGGTTAGCCAGGATGGTCTCGATCTCCTGACCTCGTGATCTGCCTGTCCAGGCCTCCCAAAGTGCTGGGATTACAGGCTTGAGCCACCGAGCCTGGCCACATTAATGCCTCTTTAATTAAAAATCTTCTCAAGGCCGCTTACTTCAAAGGAAGCTGGAGTCATTCACTGCAAGGGCCATCAAAAGGCATCAGATCCCATGGCTCAGGGCAACGCTTATGCTGATAAGGTAGCCAAAGAAGCAGCTTAGCATTCCAACTTCTGTCCCTCATGGCCAGTTTTTCTCCTTCTCATCGGGCACTCCCACCTACTCCCCCACTGAAACTTCCACCTATCAATCTCTTCCCATACAAGGCAAATGGTTCTTAGACCAAGGAAAATATCTCCTTCCAGCCTCACAGGCCCATTCTATTCTGTCTTCATTTCAAATCTCTTCCATTAAGAGACAAGCCACTAGCCTGCCTCTTAGAACCTCTCATTTCCTTTCCATTGTGGAAATCTATCTTCAAGGAAATCACTTCTCAGTGTTCCATCTGGTATTCTACTACTCCTCAGGGATTGTTCAGGCCCCCTCCCTTTCCTACACATCAAGCTCGGGGATTTGCCCCTGCCCAGGACTGGCAAATTGACTTTACTCACATGCCCCAAGTCAGGAAACTAAAAAAACCTCTTGGTTCGGGTAGACACTTTCACTGGATGGGTAGAGGCCTTTCCCACATGGTCTGAGAAGGCCACCGCAGTCATTTCCTCCCTTCTAACAGACATGATTCCTCAGTTTAGCCTTCCCACCTCTAAACAGTCCAATAATGGACCGGCCTTTACTAGTCAAATCACCCAAGCAGTTTCTCAGGCTCTTAATATTCAGTGAAACCTTCATACCCCTTACCATCCTCAATCTTCAGAAAAAGTAGAATGGACTAATGGTCTTTTAAAAACACACCTCACCAAGCTCAGTTACCAACTTAAAAAGGATTGGACAATACTTTTACCACTTCCCCTTCTCAGAATTTGGACCTGTCCTCGGAATGCTACAGGTTCCAGCCCATTTGAACTCCTGTATGGACACTCCTTTTTTTAGGCCCCAGTCTCATTCCAGACACCAGCCCAACTTGGACTGCACCCCAAAAACTTGTCATCCCTACTATCTTCTGTCTAGTCATACTCCTATTCACCATTCTCAACTACTCATAAATATCTTGCTCTTGTTTACACTGACGGTTTACACTGTTTCTCCAAGCCATCACAGCTGGTATCTCTTGGTGCTATCCCCAAACTGCCACTCTTAACTCCTTCTTAAAGTAAATAAATAATCTTTGCTGGCAGGGCTATGCTGAACCTCCTTGGGCACTCTCTAATTGGATGTCCTGGGTCCTCCCAATTCTTAGTTATTTAATACCTGTTTTTCTCCTCTTCTTGTTCTGTTTAGTTTTTCAATTCATACAAAACCATATCTAGGCCATCACCAATAATTCTATATGACAAATGTTTCTTCTGACAACCCCACAATGTCACCTCTTACCACAAAATCTTCCATCAGCTTAATCTCTCCCACTGTAGGTTCCCACGCTGCCCTTAATCCTGCTAAAAGCAGCCCTGAGAAACATCGCCCATTATCTCTCCATACTACCCCCTCAAAATTTTTGCTGCCCCAACACTTCAACACTGCTTTATGTTATTTTTCTTATTAATATAAGAAGACAGGAATGTCAGGCCTCTGAGCCCAAGCTAAGCCATCATATCCCCTGTGACCTGAAGTAACTGAAGAATCACAAAAGAAGTGAAAATGGCCTGTTGCTGCCTTAACTGATGACATTGCCTTGTGAAATTCCTTCTCCTGCCTCATCCTGGTTCAAAACTCCCCACTGAGCACCTTGTGTCCCCACCCCTGCCTGCCAGAGAACAACCCCCTTTGACTGTAATTTTCTACTACCTACCTAAATCTTCTAAAATGGCCCCACCCCTATCTCCCTTTGCTGACTCTCTTTTTGGACTCAGCCCGCCTGCACCCAGGTAAAATAAACAGCCTTGTTGCTCACACAAAGCCTGTTTGGTGGTCTCTTCACACGGACATGCGTGAAAGAAAGTATGAGAGGTCAGGATGATCCTCGCATGTCAGGATTTGATTTTGTTTCCTCTGTATATGTTAGAGCGAGCAAATGGTAGACTAATAGTCCAGGCATATCGGGATCTCAGTGAAATGGCGCTGGCAGGGAGAAGTTTGATGCAGGAGCAGAAGAAGATGGGGGCTACAGATCTAACAGAGAAGTTTCTTTGGGGAAGTCGGGGAGCACATTAAGGAGAGTTTGAGTGATTTAGTCTCAGATCTAAAGATGGTGTCCTCAAATCTTGGGTTACAGGTATGTGTCAGCCCTGGAGAAATTCATGAAACGGTGTAACGTTTGGGCATCAGGCCGACTGTGTGGTATGGTTCTGAGAGATCTGTTTATCGGATCCAGCATGCCACACAGGGAGCAGTATCTGATCCGCAAGAGAGCTGGGATTCATAGTGATGCCCCCACCCTAGAATGGAGTGGAGTATGAGGCTGAGCAAGAAGGGGCACCAAGAGGAGAGAGGTTTGGTTAAGAAGTCCAGTCTTGGCCAGGCTCAGTGGCTCACGCCTGTAATCCCAACACTTTGGGAGGCCGAGGTGGGTAGATAACTTGAGGTCAGGAGTTCGAGACCAGCCTGGCCAACATGGTTAAACCCCATCTCTACTAAAAATACAAAAAATTAGCTGGGCATGGTAGTAGGCACCTGTAATCCTAGCTACTCAGGAGGCTGAAGCAGGAGATTTGCTTGAACCCGGGAGACGGAGGTTGCAGTGAACCGAGATTGCGCTACTGCACTCCAGCCTGGGCGACAGAGCAAGAATCCATCTCAAAATAATAATAATAATAATAAGTCCAGTCTTTTAAGTAAACTTTCCCTGGTGGTAGGGAATCCTGCAAGTTGGGCAGCTACGTAAATACATAGAATATCTCAGACCAGTTAGCAGAAAGGAAGACAGGCTGAGGAAACCTGAGGTCTCACACAACTCTGACTGGACCATCTGTTTTAGAAAAAAGGAAATCTGCACTTTTAGATGGTTCTGATGTGGCTGATCCACAGGTGATACAATGAATTTTCCCTCTCTGTCAGGGTTGGCCGATGTGTCTGAACCACAGGGGAGGGCTGTCAGGGTGATTGTCTGTGATGAGCACATGACTGTGAACGGATGAGAAAAAAGATGGCAAAGGAGTGATTATCTGTCTTTTCAAGGATGTTGAAATTTGGAACCTGATTTTCCCCTTCCACATGTTTCTTCCCCAGGTGCATGCATTTCCCAAGCAATTGCCCAAAATATTGCTTATTAACAGTGGGGTAAGCACTCAACATCCTCTAAAGTGGAGTTCTTCAGTTAAAAAGCTGTATTTTCAAATGTGGGAGTCCCCAACAAGGTGTTTGATTCATTTCTGCTGGAAAATAGAATGGAGAAATCTTTGATTATCTGGAATAGAAAAGAACAGATCTGAGTGAGACCTTGGCCTGCATGCCCCAGAGGCAAGCCATCCAGGCTAGTTCATACCAAGGGACAGCAAGGGCAGAAGGAAGCAGGGCATGGCCCTATGTCTTTGACAGGGCACAGTAAGCCTGCCCAGTAGTAAAACACAGCCCAGTCAGTATTTAGTCTCTAATCAGATTGACAATGCTCCTTCCCTTTGGGGAGGAGGTTTTAATACACTAAAGAGAAGAATAAGAAATGTGATTGGACACTTCTTCAACTCTGGGAGAATTTGCCTTCCCCAAAGGGAAGAAAGTAATTTTGCATGTTTGAATGGAGAAACTTCAAAGGATATTAAGCCATGTTAATACTTTATGGCTTTATAGCAGTAAACACACAGATGAATGTCTTGTCTTCCAGGCAACTTTGAACAGAATCCAAGAATTTCATCTCTAATACCTGTGCTTGCTACAGGAAATTTTTAAAGTGAGTAAGAGAATGACATGACACATTCTTTGATCAGCTTTCTTAAAGCCCTCAAGTAGCCTTAGGTTTCCTCAGAGGCAACTGTGAAACCCTCAAGCTTTTCTGCTCGCCACCGCCATGGCCAAATCTGGAAGAATCTGAGCAAAAAAATAAATAATAATAGTAATGAACGGCCGGGCGCGGTGGCTCAACCCTGTAATCCCAGCACTTTGGGAGGCCGAGACGGGCAGATCACGAGGTTAGGAGATCGAGACCATCCTGGCTAACACGGTGAAACCCCGTCTCTACTAAAAAAAAATACAAAAAAAAAAACTAGCCGGGCGAGGTGGCGGGCGCCTGTAGTCCCAGCTACTCGGGAGGCTGAGGCAGGAGAATGGCATAAACCCGGGAGGCGGAGCTTGCAGTGAGCTGAGATCTGGCCACTGCACTCCAGCCTGGGCGACAGAGCGAGACTCCGTCTCAAAAAAAAAAAAAAAGTAATGAACTATAGCCTATAAAACAAAATAATTTCCCAAGAGTCCATATTGGTGTAAATAAATAATTGAATAAAGAATAAATGGGAGAGAAGGGGGCATTCAACCTTCCAGTAGCATATCAGTAAAACATGTAGAAAGAATGATGGAAATAGAAAAATTACTCTTTGGTAAATCCCACTGTAATAATTGTTTTAGGTGAGTATTATCAATGGATGCTAACAGTAGGTGAAGGTATCATGAAAAACAGTTATTAGCATAAGTTTAAAATATATACCCTTTCAAGATATTCATAATCACAAAGGGAAAGCAGTCATTTTTTAGCAGAGAAATCCAGCAGGTATCTTCTTAATCAATCAAGTGACCAAAGTTTACATCACTATAGTAAGACATATTGGAATTATCTGTCCCCTGGCATGATGCCTGAAGGTCTGTCTTCTGTAGTATTCTCACCAGAAAGCATAACCTCAACCTAATCGTTAGAAAATCCAAACTGAGGGACATTTTACAAAATATTGGCTTATAGTCTTCTTAAAAGACTGAATAACTGTTCCAAATTGGAGAGACTAGGAGATGTGGCAATTCAATGCAATGTAGGGTCCTGGATTGAATCCTGGACCAGAAAAGAAACAACTGATGAAATTCAAATAAGATCTGTAAATTAGTTAATTTCATAGTACGAAATTCATTTTTCTGGCTTTAATAATTGCACTGTGGTGATGTAAGATGTTAACATTACAGAAAACCAGGTGAGGGCATATGGAACTCCAGATAGTATTTCTGCAACTTTTTTCTAAGTCTCAAATGGCTTCTGAATAATATGTTAGGAAAGAAAAGAAGAACTCTTTTGAATTCTGTGAAGGTATTCCTTCATCTTCAGATTTCTGCAATGAACTAAGGTGGAAATTATGCAGAAGATAAAAATGTGACATATGGCATTAAATATTTGTAGCATATATTAGGTATATAATTCATAATCAACTAAATATAGTCTTTAGTACATTTTAATGAAAGTTGGACATTGAACATTTGATCAGGAATTTAATGCCCTAATAGGACTTTAAATCTGTGGAAAATAATTTTCAACTTACATAATTTTGATATATGGTACCTTTTCTAGAAAAGCAATTCTCCACAAAAGTGAGACTGGACCACAAACAAATCACACTTACCAGAGAGACTGAATAGATTGATAGAATCTGACATTCAGGGAGGTGTTCTTACTATTTTGCTTTTTTTCCTGATTACAAGTTATCATTGATTTAAATGGATACATTTAATTGTTGTTAAAATGTAGCCATCGTAATGAAGTGCTTTTTGGCATATATCATTATTCTAGAATACACTGATTAAAAATAATAGAAAAGAAAGACATGGCCTGATTCAATTCTAGATTCTGAGAATAGCTTTCAATCCTAAAGTCTGAGAATCAACGGGGATATTCTTTGGGCAAATTTATTACCTGAAAGGACACTTTTGTTCATTCAGAAGCCTGTATTACAGAACCAGGGAAGATGTATGAGAACATGCATGGCACTCCAAAAGGAAATGAAATTGGGCGCAGATGCAATTCCTGTCCAATTTGAGTGATGAATGTATTCCCACCTCCCATGTTATAGAATACCAATCTACTGATGTTGGAAAGCACAGAAGCCTTAGTACCGGGCAATAGGAACAAAAATGGTGTGATACTTAGGGTGATTGTCAATGTGCGTGCAGATGTAATGTCACTTGCAAAGACTCAGGCTAATATATTGATTTCATAGAAATACTGGTTAATTTTCTTTGGCAACACACCTTTAAGATGGGTAGAAATTAACACTTAGGGCCGGGCGCGGTGGCTCAAGCCTGTAATCCCAGCACTTTGGGAGGCCGAGACGGGCGAATCACGAGGGCAGGAGATCGAGACCCTCCTGGCTAACACGGTGAAACCCCGTCTCTACTAAAAAAAGAAAATACAAAAAACTAGACGGGCGCGGTGGCGGGCTCCTGTAGTCCCAGCTACTCGGAGGCTGAGGCGGGAGAATGGCGGGAACCCGGGAGGCAGAGCTTGCAGTGAGCCGAGATCTCGCCACTGC